>NW_008359198.1:1085207-1103803 GCF_000622305.1 Nannospalax galili | reverse complement strand
ATTCCTGCCCTGAGTTTTGTTATTTCTTCTTGTCTGCTGGGTTTGGGTTTCGGTTGCTGCTGCTTTTCAATTGTGTTGAGTTGCAATGTTAAGTCATTTATTTGTGTTCTTTCTGATTTTTTGATGTAGGCACTTAGAGCTATGAACTTCCATCTAAGGACTGCTTTCAACGTGTCCCAGAGGTTTTGTCATGTTGTATTGTCCTTTTCATTTAATTCCAGGAATACTTTTATTTCTTTCTTAATTTCTCTTTTGACCCATTCATCATTCAGGAGTGTGTTGTTTAATTTCCATGTGGTCATGTGGTGATTAGGGCTTCTTCACGTATTGATTGTAAGCTTTATTGCATTGTAGTCTGATAGGATGCATGGAATTATTTCAATCTTTTTGTATTTGTTGAGGTTTGTTTTGTGCCCCAGTATATGGTCGATTTTGGAGAAGGTTCCATGGGGTGCTGAGTAGAAAGTATGTCCTTTGGTGCTTGGTTGGAATACTCGGTAGGTGTTTGTTAGGTCCATTTGATATATGGTATTGTTTAATTCCTATGTCTCTCTGTTAACTCTATGGCCTGTTTACCTATCTAATGGAGACTGTGGGGTATTGAAGTCACCTACTATTAATAAGTTGGGGTGAATCTGGGTCTTAAAATTTTGATGAAGTTGGGTGCACCAGACTTTGGTGAATATATGTTCATGATTGTAGTATCTTCTTGATTCATTGTTCCTTTGATCAAAATGAAGTGGCCCTCTTTGTCTCTTCTGATTAGTTTTAGTTTAAAGTCTATTTTGTCAGATATTAGAATTGCTACGCCTGCTTTTTTCTTAGTGCCATCTGCTTGGTATATTTTTTTCCATCCTTTCACTTTGAGATAGTGTCTGTTCTTGAAAGTGAGATGAGTTTCTTGCAGACCACAAAAAGATGGGTTTTGTTCCTTAACCCATTCACATAGTATGTGAGCTCAGTCTGTTAATATTTAAAGTTATTAATGAAAGATGGGTATTGAATCATGTCATTTTTATTTCTGTTTACATTCTTGATATAGCTGTACTTTTCTACAGTTATACCTTCATTGAATTTTTTTCCACAACCCCTTGGGTATAGTCGTTCCTTTCTTCAGCTCTTTGTATTGTTTCTAGAACTCTCTGAAGGTCTGGTTTTGTATACATGAATTCCTTCAGCCTATTTATGTTATGGAACATTTTTCTTTCCCCTTTGACTATAATAGACATTTTGGCTGGGTATAGTAATGTGGGTTGGCATCTGTGGTCAATTAGAGCTGGGAATACTTAGTCCAGGCTCTTCTGGCTTTCATAGTTTGCACTGAAAAGTCAGCTGTAATCATAATGGGTTTTCCTTTATATGTGACTTGTTGTTTCTCTTTTGCAGCTTTCAGTATTGTCTCTTTGTTTTGTACGTTTAGTGTTTTTACTATGATGTGCCGTGGAGAGTTTCTTTTCTGGTCCTTTCTGTTTGGTGTTCTATATCCTTCTTGTGTTTGTATGGGCATATCTTTCTTTAATCTTGGGAAATTTTTTTTCCACGATTCTGTTGAAGATCTGGTCCATGCCAGTATCTTGGGATTCTTCTCCTTCCTGTATGCCTATGATTCATAAATTTGGTCTTTTTATGGTGTCACACAATTCCTGCATATTCCAATCTTGTGATTTCTTAAATTTTTCATAATCTTTGCTTGAGTGGTCTAGTTCGTCCACTTTATCTTCCAGTCTTGATTTCATTCATCCTGTTGTTGAGGCTTTCTCCTGTTGTTTCCAATTGGCTTACTGAGTGTTTCACTTCCTTCTTCATTTCAGCCAGAGTATTCTTCAATATTTTTAACTTGTTTCTGAATTCATTCAGAAGTTTATCCCTATCTTCCTTCAGTTCTTTGATTTCTTTTTCATGTGTTCTTTAAATTCAATGAATTCTTTTATCATGTTTGTAATTGCTCTTTTGAGTTCCATGTCCTGCATTATCCCTAGGGGGTTCTCATTGTACTCCTCCAGAGGACTGTTGGTATTTGGTGGGGATATATTATTTTGGTTTTTCATGTTATTATTTTTTCTCTGTGATTTTGACGTGAATTTCTTTCATAGTTTCTGATTCTTGTGTGAGACTCAGACCTTCAAGTTTAGGTCTGCTTCTTTTGGTAAACTTTATGTGCCTTTGTGGTTATCTTGTTGGGCATGAAAAGCTGGTTGGTCAAGGCTTCTGGTTCTCTCTTTTGATTTTATATTGGAGTGGCCAAATTGTTTTGTCTTCTGGAACACAGGCCATGGAGGAACGCTGCTTACTGGCTTGCTCCCCTGGCCCCTGCTCACCCTGCTTTCTTATGCAACACAGGCCCACCTGCCCAGGGGTGGCACCACCCACAGTGGGCTGGGCCCTCCCATATCACTCATCAAGAAGATGCCCCTCAGACATGGCCACAGGCCAGTCCAATAGAGGAAATTCCCCAGTTGAGGCTCCCTCAACCCAGGTCGGTCAAGTTGACACTAAAGCTATCCAGCACAGGTCTACTTCTTTTTGTGGACTTTATGTGTCTTTGTGGTTTACTTTTTGGGCATGAAAAGCTGGTTCGCCTAAGCTACGGTTCTCTCTTTTGATTTTACATTGGAGTGGCCAGATTGATTTTGTCTTCAGGAGTTCCCACAGAGGCCCAATTCAGATGAGGGTCAGATGATTTCAGGTTTTCTCCTAAGGTCTGGATCCCTCCAGGAAGGATTTTGGCCTCAGGAATTTGGGGGTTGGACTGGCCTGGAAGCCTGGCCCAGAAAAGATGCAAAGCAGATGGGGTGGGAAGAGGCCCCAAGGACTCCTGGGGACTGCACTGAGGAGCTGGGTTGGTCTGGATGCAAAGGATCAGGAAGAGGAAAGATCAGCTCCTGCTTCCCAGAAAGAGGCTGGCAGGAGGTACAGGCCCAGGGAAGCAGAGGGAGGTGAGGGTAGAGCCAGGCCCAGAAGCAGTGCTCCTGGGGCCCAGAGAAGGCATTAAGTTGGTCTGGATGAAAAGGATTAGGGAGCGGTATTAGTTCCCCAGGTGTCTGGGGCCCCAAGACAAGGAATAGGATAGGGCCCAAACTCCGAGGAGAGAATGGTGGGGGAGATGGGAAGGTGAATGGGGCTGGGGGAGTCAAGGCATGGAGGGACTTACCCCAGAGAGAGGCCTGCCAGTAGGAGAGAGAGATTTTTTTTTTAAAGTTGGGGGGGGGAGCGGGAGAGAGGGACTGTTAAAACTTGCCCTCTTTAGAGATCAAAGTGGAAGCCTGATGTGTTGGCCAAACAGTGGAGAAAAGTCTGTTTCTCTGGACTTCAAAGACCAGGATGCTTATCAGCTTGGTTCCCTTTTCTCAGGAGCTTGAGAAGTCCATGAGGCCCTGTTGGTGAGGGGCAGGGCTATCTGAACCTTAACACTGTTAAGCTGGGTAGAATACTGTGAATGGTTTAATTAATAGAGTATAGTAGAAGACATTGTGTGTGACTTTGTGATTTCTAGTTACCATGCTGTGGTAACCCAGGCCAGTCTGAAGTTTTAGTCTTAGCTGAGATCCAGGTAGTAGCCACCACTAGGTGGTAGCCATGTAATTGGATGCAAATACTTTAGCCCTCAGTTAAGCTTACTGTAGCTGAGGCCAGGTGGAGATGCCAATGCCTATGTGAACTGAAGGTGCACAGCAGAAGGAACATCATTGTTTTGAGCTACCAAGTTTCGAAGCAGTTCATTATGCATTGATGGAACAATGCATCTCGGATGCTGCCATATTCAGAGGATGGTGTGGAGTTGGATATTCAGTAACTGTACTCCACAGGCCTTTTTCTAAATTGTGAGCTTGAGCTTCTTATGTGAGTTCCAGAGCAGAGGAAGCAGGAACTTCTGGTCTTACTAATGTCTAATCATGCATGACCTAGAATATTACTTCATCCACAGTTCTGTTGGTTAAAAGAGTCACAGGTTTCAGGCCCGTAGATGTACATGCACTTCCTGATGGTAGGAAAGGAATTGATGGTGACTATCTTTGGACACTAGCTATCATGCTGCTCCTTACTAAAAAGCATTGGGTCCAAAAAAACCTCAGTCTTGTCTATCTTGTCTGCTATTGGATCCCAGTACTTAAAGCTGTTATTATTATTGTTGCTATTTCTTTTGTTTTTAAGAGACAGGGTGTTGCTTTGTAGTTCAGTATGACCCTGAACTCATGATCTTCCTGCCTCAGCTTCATGAGTGCAGGGATTAGGAGTGGGTGTATCAGGAGTTGCTATATTTCCCACATGCTGTGCTCTCTCTGCAAATACTGCAAAATAGATGGATATATATTGTAAAGTGAAAGTAAGCATCGCTTTTGAATCTATTTCCTTTGATCAGAATACTGACTACTCTTCTAAGCTGGCCAACTCCCTCCCATTCCACTCAAAACTGTTTGAATGCCCTTTCCTTCATGGCCCCAGGCAGCGTTAGCTAATCTCGCCTTTGGTTGTCCCAGTGTTTTCTTCCTGTCTCACTGTTGTGCTGGGCGTTTACTAGTTTCCTTTGGGAGGATCTCCAAGGGCAAAAACCATATCTTAGTCATATCTTTGAATGACTTCCAGTGTCTGGCAGGTAATATGCTCAGGAATATAGCCATGGCTTTGAATAGATGGACATTAAAAAAATAGATTACTTCTGACTCTGAACTCTGCAGCTCAATAGGGAAATGAAAAATTCGAAGTTCTTTTTAAGGAGAGTGTGTGAGGAGAGGCCCTGGGAGTTCCCTTAGTCTAGAAAAGGAAAGCCATTGTTTCCCTTTGGAAAATAGATTACAAAAATGGTAAAAATAATTATGGAGCTAGCAATAATAGGATTGTTGGAATTTCTGAACTTCCTACAAAGTCGGGTAATTATAACCCCCTTGCAATAATTTTAGATTGATGTAAGGAGTAGATCGTGCTCAGGCCTGCGCTAGAATGCAGTGGTATCTTCTTACCTCTTCTGTTACAGTGGAGAACAATAATGCCTCCAAAATAACTCTGGCATTTATCGACTAGCCATTTTATGCTAGGTGTAATCCTCAGTGATGGCTGCATAATAGGAGTTTTTAAAAATTCAAATGATTCAACATAAAGTAAGAAAGGAGATCTTCTTGGAATACCAGCGAGGCCATGCTCCCTCTTGGAGTATTTCTCTTGGCTGCCAGTGGCTAGAATCTGCTCCAGTGTAAAATGGAAGCTGGTAAGCCCAAGACCTGCAGACTCTATTGCTTAGTGAGCAGGTGGTAAGGCCTGGTGACATGCTCAGTAGTCATTTAGAAGAACAGAGAAATTCCCACCTGAAAAGAAGTCTCAGGACTGTGGATTTATAGCTGTTGGGGGTTTGCAGTGGTTCCTTTCTGCCCATTTTCAGAGCTGACAATAAGCATGCTGTTTCAAAACCGCATTTCTTTTGAGCACTGTTCTGAGCAGAGCAAGGAGGCAGGCCCGACCCTGAGATGCTGATGACGGATCTGGCAGGCACAGGACTGGGGCAGCTGCTCATGGACACTCCTCAGCTAAACCATTTGGGTTTCATGGAGAATCCGTCATCAGCTGACATTGCTTTGTTTGATACCTTAGGAGGCTATTTCAAGGGCACACTGCCCAGACTCTGCCAGCTGCCAGCTAATTACCTCTGAAATGCAAAATAAGACTTACTGTTCTCACTTTCCTCCTCCCTCTTCCACCACTGAGAGATTTATTTATTTTGCTTAATTAAAAAATAAATCCTGGGACTGAGGAGACGAATCAGTGGGTAACGTGCTTGTTCAGCAAGCAGGGCATCATGACAACCTGACTGCAAATCCCCAGCACTCACATAAAAGCTGAGCATGGTGGCATGTGTTTGTAACCTCAGTGATGGTGTAGGGAGACAGGCAGATCCCCAGAGGCTTGCCAACCAGTGAGTCTCACCAATCAGTGAGCTATGTTTTCAGTGAGAGACCCTGTCTCAAAAATTAAAGTGGAGAGTAATAGAGGCGAAAACCTCTGACCATCACACGACCATGGGCAAGCACACACACACCTGCACAGCTGAGCACACACGTGTGTACACACACACACACACACACACACACACATACACACACACATCTCACTTTTATTATTATTATCAGCAGTCTAATGGCCATCTCCTTTACATACAAGCAAATCATTTGTCATGCAGATAATTAGCTACATGTCTCTGAATCATCCCTTGGTATCACAGAGCTTTTTGTCACTTTATCATTCTTTGTAAGATTAGTGAGGGCTCTATTTTGTTTTTTGCTTCTTGTTTTGGTCTTTTTGAGACAAGGGCTCCCTGTAGCCACAGCTGGCCTGGATTTGCTAATGGAGACCAGGCTGGCCTCGAACTCACAGATATCTGCCTATCTCTGCCTCCCAAGTGCTGGGATTAAAAGTGTGTGCCATCACACCCGGCTCTCTATTTTGTTTTGTTTTGTTTTTTCAGTATAAATTCTATTTTTGGAGGCTGGGTTTATAATATAAAAATGAATTCCAATGACTTATTGAAAAAGGGATGGTCAATTATACCACTAGCCCTTGGAGACTGATCTGGATGCTGTAGATCATTAAAAATACCTGGAGATGTATTGAATTAAAACACAATTAAATATCTTAACCAATATTTTCCAGTTAATATTAACTGTGCAAATGAAGGAAAGTTTATTTTCTGAGACCTTTGAGACATCTGAAATTTCTGAGATTTTCAACTGGGAGGTAAATTTGCTCTTTCAAAGATATTTGCTAAGTATCTGGAATTATTTTGATTGGCATGACTAAGGTTGTGGGAAGCAGAGTGCTGTTGTCATCTGGAGGGTTGAGGCCAGAGATACTGCTAAACAAAATGAGGCATAGTTCCTGGCAATAAGGCATTGCCTGCCTGAAATTTCTCATAGCATCAGGGCTGAGAAGCCTGCTGTTGTAGAACATTTTCCTATAGCTCCAGCAGCTCTTAACCATCTTAATCAGAGCAGCTGTAACGACTGGCAAGGACCTTCATGATAGGCCTGTTGGGGTTGGGGAGACTGCTCAGTGGGTAAGAGCACTTGGTTTGTAAGCATGAGCACCTGAGTTTGAATCCCTGCCATCCGTGCTAATAACAGCTGAGCCTGGCTGTCAGTACCTATAACCCCAGCATCCGCTAGAGACAAGTGAATCAGGAGTTCATTGGTTAGCCAGCCTATTTGAAATGGTAAACATTAGCCCCTCACCTGAGATGCCAGCCTCTCCCCTTTGCCCCATTCCCAACTGCATGTAATTTTGCCCTAGCGCATGTAGTGGTATTGAGACATACTTTGGTGTATAGAGGGTAGATGATTAACTGAAAGGGGTTTTTAATCTATGCAGCTATGAGGAAGTCATCATCCATGCTGGGGTGAGACTTTTCGATGATGTAGCTGTTTGGGGGTTACCCATGCTCCTGTAAGTAAGCGCAGTAAAGTCAGTAGTTCACTAAGCTTGGTTTGAGTAGAATCATTACTTTGATCTGTCACTCATGCCTGATTTTAGGGTGAGTTTGTTTGTCTCCCCAGGAAAAGTTCAACAATACCTGATATAGGGCTGCACGTCCTGTTGAGTTACCCATGATGATCCTAAGATGCTCCTTGGCTTAGAAAGGAGCTCTGTCCCAATAAACCTGTTACATAGAAGAACTGTTTCATCAAGATGAGCCTAACCTACGGAATATCATAGCTCAGCTAGCCTACTGCCTTACACTTGCTCATAACACCTACATGAGCCTGTAGCTGTACAAAATCATTCAACAAAAGCCTGTTTCACAATAAAGTCCTAAATGTCTCATGTAATCTGTTGAATATTCACTGATGTGAAATTGGAATGCTGGCACAGTTACACTTTTATGGCTTCATAAACTTAAAAAAATCATTAAATGAAACCATAAGTTGGGGACAGTCTGTAATTGGTTTAAATGTATCTTTTATCTCTCTGCTACCTGTCTTTGATGGATCATGGTCTTTCCCCTTTCTCTAAGCTGGTGTCAAACAAATGACCAGAAACATATGATCATTCAAATATTTCTTCCTTGAATAAACAAATAATTCAATGAATATCGCTGAATGAACAAAGGAGCTAAGTTTACCTGCCTGTGGCAGTGCATATGGTATTCTACTGAGGCACAGTGAGTTTTCTGAGCTCTCTTTCCTTAGTGGTGAACACTTTTGCTCCTTTATTGGGGCTTAAACTCCTAATTATCAAGGAGATAAATTCTATAGAGCTAGTAATGAAGACACAGGCAGCAAGGAGGTAATTAATATTTTTCTGCATGGATGCTGAGATTTCTGGATCTGTGGGCTAGCATAAATATACAAAAGGTTATGTGTTTGGTGGTAATATAATATGGTATTAGGGAGGCAGGTCGAGCAAAGCGTGGTGCATACATCTGTGGAACAGCAGAATGGTGTTGTAAGTTATTAGTGAAACCCAACAATCTGTACAATTGACATGAGTTAATAATTATAACTTAAGATGAGTTAGTAGGGAAGCTGAGGCAAGAGCATCACAAGTTCAAGGCCAGTCTGGGCAACTTAGTGAGACTGTCTCAAAATAAAATGTAAAAGGTGGACTAGGATATAGTTCAGTGGCAGAGTGCTTGCCTAGCATGCATACGGCCTAACTTCAATTCTTAGCACTGCAAAAATAAATAAATAAATAATTTGAAAAAGAGTACAATAGAACAAATAAATACATGCCTCGTAAGAATTAAGTAATTTTGCTGGGTGTGTGGCATGGGCTTTAGTCCCCGAATTCAGGAGGCAGAGGCAGGCAGATCTCTGTGAGTTCAAGGCGAGCCTGGTCTATATAGCGAGTTCCAAGCCTCCTGGGGCTACAGGGAGACTCTGTCTCAAAAAAAAAAAAAAAAAAAAGAATTAAGTAATGTCTGTCATGGTCCTGTAGGGAATATTCATTCTACCTTTGTTTCTACAAGCATTTATTGGGTATATTCTATGTACTGAGAACAAATTATTTCCCCAAACTTGGTAAGACCAAGAGGCTTTTTATCACTAGCTGGTGAGTTGTTCTAAAAGAGTGACTTATTGGTAACCAGAAAATGCCATCTCTTTTGTGGTCTTGGGTAGATTTTATGAAGTGTAGCTTCTTGTTTATTTATAGTGGACTTTGAGATTCCTGGATGGGATGTGTTGCATATGTGTGAAGGATTAGAGGGCAGTTTTTTTTTTTCTTTTTGGTCTTTTTGAGACATGGTCTCCCTGTAGCCCCAGCGGTCCTGGAACTCACTATGTGGACCAGGCTGGCCTTGAACTCACAGAGATCTGCCTGCCTCTGCCTCCCAAGTGCTGGGACTACAGGCATGGGCCACCACGCCCGGCTTAGAGGGCAGTTTTTAATAACATCAAGAATAATACAGCTTTGTACTTTTAAACTGTAGATCTTTTATTGTAAAGATTTGAAGCCCATTATGGACATAATTTTATTGTTGCTCTATTGCAACAATGTTTTTCCTTCTCATCTGGATAGATTTTTCTCTTTATTAAAGATGGCATGAATACTTTCTCATGTTATGACCTCTTTGATAAACAGCTCAGGATGTTATAAAAGCAAAGCAGAAGATGTCTCAAATAATTAGCAACAGAAGGCTTGTTGATGCATGGGTGTTAATGCTGCCAGAAAGCTCAGATATTTGTGGGTTACTCCGTATGTTTTCGTGCCGATGTGTGTGAGGTTGAGTTTCAGCAGTATGCCTGTAACAGCATCAGGAAACATTTTGTCATGCTACTTCCTTGGGTGATCTTTCATGACCAAAAGAAAAAAAAAGTCGTATTTCTGTCTTGTGAAATTGAGCTCAAATTCTGGGCAGTTTAGTGATAATCAGTCGACGCAGGAATCACAGCTGCATGGGATGGTTTGTATTACAATCCGACAGCAACTACTGCTCAGTATGGAAATCAAATAGTTTAGGTTTGAGTTGATTCAAACATGTGGATAGGAAACGTCTGATCTCTCCCAAGATAAGTATAAAAGTGTGTGGCAGTTTCTCCAGGGCTACAAATCCTGTTCACGTTCATACGTTGCCTTTGTGACTGTCCCTTGAGGATGTCTCTTGGCAGCCACCTTTGGCAACGTGGGAAGAGATTGGGATCTATAGGAAAGAAGGAAAAAATCCTTAGAAGATGCCTAAGTGTGGCTGACCCAGGACCCGAGTTGACAGTTCTAAGTCTGACAGATGAACATGTGTCTATTGAACACTACTTGGCCTCCTTCCCTCCAGGTGTGAGAGGCTACCACATTCAGCCAGGACTGGTTCAGAATTTGGAAGCTTCTTGTTTCACCGGTACTGCATTCTTCCACTCACTTTGCCAGTCATGTGTGCAGTTTCATGATGGCAGACTCCATGCTTCTGTTGTCAGTGGAGAATTCTGGCTCTATTTCCTGAAGTTCTGCAGCGCCAGCACAATCCACCGATATATACAAGCTGTTCAATGCCACTCAGCAAGATATGGGTTTTCTGTAATATGGTCTAATTAGTGCATGTTACAACTTTCTTACAGTGTGAAGGAGTGAAATGGGCACAAGGCCTCAGAAGCTAATTAGGATTGTTGCCTGCTCTGAGTGTACGGCCTGATAGATGGCAGCCAGCTCTGCTGTGCCCTTGATCTTCTCCATTTGCCATTTCACCGATGCACTCCTTTCTCAGTTACTTGGGCTCCTGTACCCGAGGGTTTCCATTGTTCTTAGCACTTGCCTAGCCTGACTTGGGGAAGGCCATGTATACTAGGGAATCAGCTCAGTCAGGATTGACCTTCACCTCTGGAGGGAGAGGTGGTGAATATGCACCAGGCTTCCTTGTCCTGGGGTCGCTTTGGGGTTGTATTATACATAGCATCTGAGCTAGTCCTAGGGAGACTGCACTCCTGTTGCCCACAGAGGTGTGATCTAATGTAGTATTCCATCAGGAAGCCTTCTCCTCATCTATAGTCAATGAATTAGTGTATTCATTATTTTTCTTATTGCTGGGGCCAAATACCCAACAAGAAGCAACTTGAGGGAGGAAGGGCTTCATTTGGCTTACAGTTTGTGGGCATACAG
The DNA here is from genome assembly GCF_000622305.1 of Nannospalax galili. Taxonomy (NCBI): domain Eukaryota; kingdom Metazoa; phylum Chordata; class Mammalia; order Rodentia; family Spalacidae; genus Nannospalax; species Nannospalax galili. The sequence continues at coordinate 1,092,733 of NW_008359198.1, read as the reverse complement.
TGTGTCATGGTGGCAGGGACATTAAGTGGATGGTCACGTTGCTTCTGTATTAGGAAGTATGGCCAGAATATAAGCCACATTCGTCTGCCCCCAGTGACTAGCTTCCTTCAGAGATACCGACTTCCGAAAGGTTCCACAAATATCCCAAACAACAGTACCCAAGTGTTCAAGCACATGAGCCTAGGGGAGGGGTACTAAGAGCTTTGGTTGTATTCCTAAATAACTCTTGAAATAGCTCCTGTCTTCTTCCTCAGGATGGTTCAAGCCTGTAGGAATGCAGTGATTCCAATGGTCTTCAAGTAGTTCTGTTTTAGGCTGCTCTCCCATTCTGTCTCCCACAGAACTGCCAGAGAGAAATTCCAAAAGCAAGCCCGATTCTGCTGCCTCCCAGGCTCAAACCTGTCATGGCTCAGTCTGTGCCCGCCTGCCCCATACCCTCTTTAGCACATGCTGCCGTACCCCGGCATGGCCAAAACCAGCAGTGTAGACTCTTTTTTCTTCACCTATGGACATCATGATAATTTTATTTTTCAAGTATATGTTGCGTTGTTACTAACTGTAGTTACCTGTAGAGTTTCTGCCCATCAAACAAAGATTTGCCCCTTCACCAGCACTCTCTCTTTCCCTCTATCCCCTAGCCCTGCAGGTAATCATCATTCCACCTTCTGCGGCTAGGACCTTGACTTTGCTTAGGCATGATCTACTAGTGAGATGATGTAGTATTTGTTTCTCTGTGCATGGCTTATTTAATTTAACACAGACAGGACTTTCATCCTTTAAAAGGCTAATACTGTAGTGTATATACTACATTAAAAAAGTCTTTCATTCCCAGAGTCTACACCTTGTTGATTTCATCCCCTGGCTATTGTAACTAATGCTGCAGTTAATACGGGAGTGCAGGTGTCTCTCCAATATCCCTTCCATTTCCTTGGGTCCGTACTCAGTAGTGGGATTGCTACTGCATGTTGGTGCCTTTGTTTTTAGGTTTTGAGGAACCTCTGTGGTGTTTTCTACAACGGTGTCAACTCACAGTCCCTTCAGCAATGTGCAGGCATGCTTTATCTTCATACTCTTGCCAACCCTTATTTAAAAAATCTTTTTAGTAGTAGCCATTCTTATGGGAGTAAGGTAACATAATATTATGATTCTAAATTATATTTTCTTGATAATTAGGGAGTTAAAATTCTTTTTTCCCTATATACCTGTTGGCCAATTGTATGCCTTCTTTTGAGAAATGCCTGATATCCACAATTCAGATCCTTTTTTTTCAGACAGGATTTCACTATATAGCCCTGGCTGTCCTAGAACTCAGTATATAGGCTAGGCTGGTCTTGAACTCACTGAGCTCTACCTGCCTTTGCCTCTGCAGTGCTGGAATTAAAGGCATATGCCACCAAGCCTTGCCCTTTGCCTATTGTTTAATTGAATTGTTTTCTTGTTTTTGAGTTTCTGAGCAGCACAATTTTAAAGACAACATAAATTTCACCCTTTCTCTGGGACTGTCTTTTGATAGACATATCCCATACATGGTTTCCTCAGTCCTATATCCAATTCTACTCTATATCTCCATGGTGTTTTTATTTTTTATTTATTTTTGAGACAGTCTCGTGTAGCCCAGGCTGGCTTTGAACACCCTATGCAGCTGAGGATGACCTTGAATTTCTAATGTCCTTGCCTCCTTTCCTCAAGTGCTGCGATTATAGGTGTGCACCACCATGCTCCTTATGAAGTCAGAGCTCTGTGTATGCTCGGCAAGTACTGTATCCATGGAGTCACGACTCCAGTCTTGTTAGCGGTTTTATCTGTGTTAATTACAGTGTGAACATCTTGGTTTTTACCTCTCCATTGTGAGTTCCTTGAGGACAGTTACCAGATGTGATTCTCATCTTCTGTCTCAGTCCCAGGCGTATGGTCATGCCTGATTCTCTAAGAGTAGTTTAAACTGTATTTCAGGAGTTTGTTCTGAAAAATAAGGTATAGGTTAGAAGGCTTTTTGTGCTGTTAATGCAAAGGAATTAATCAATGAAGAAAGATAAATCAGGGGACATAGTTGCATGACCCAGAGGAGGCTGAGGAAATGTGACTGAAATGTGCTGCAGTGCTTGCGTTTGATGCCTGCTTACTCTGCACGTATTTCTTTTGACTGGGCAAGATGCTAAACCTTTCTGAGCACATAGGAGGAAATGGATGCAAATTTGGAAGAAGCTACTTGTCTGGGGTGTAATTTGCCCCCTTTGCCAGATTTCTTGACAAGCAGAATCATCGAACTCAAGTGAATGAAAAAAGCATTAAATAAAGCAGTATTCACTTATCTCAGCCCAGGCTTGGCCTGGAGGATGCCTGAACTTCTGTGGATTTCCTGCACTTCTATGAAGAACATTGTGCGGATGAGTCAGCGCTCCCAGCACAGTTCCTTCTGAGGGAGGACTTGTGGGGAGGACTCTGCTTTCCTAGTCCTATGGCCTGGATATGGCTCTGGCTCCCTTCCCCATGGAAACTTTCCATTCTGGAAACCAGATTCTAATCTACTGTCCCAGGGAAGGGGTGGGGCAGGATGCATCATAGTTTATTCAAGGTCTAGAGCAGGGAAGTTGATTCTAACTCTTTGATGCTTCTCTCTGTACCTGCAGCATCACCCCCCAGATCCTCTGAGTGCCAGGGCGAGCTGGTGCGATGGAAATGACAGCACATCGTGGGCATCTCCATGGACAGTCCACGGGTGGGTGCAAGTGTTAAGGAGTAGTGTCACCAAGCGATGCTGCAGCCACCTATGGTCAGTCCAGCCTCTTCTTGCTGCTGTGAAATACGTGGTCATGCTGGTGGGGGCTGGGACACATTTCCAGGCTGGATGGGAATCTGGGTGTTCCCAGCATAGCAAGGGGCTGGGAACTTCTATTTAATTGGGTAGAGCCCTGAGGCCTGTGGAATGGGTTAGAGGCGTACCCTGTAATACAAATAAAGCCACAGGTGTGGGTCTACCCTGAGGAATGGAGACAGAAGATGCTGGCCAAGACCAGGTGGAGAAGAGGCTGGGAAGCCACTGCCCATCAGCAGGGGTCAGGGGTCCAGTTCCCACGAGTAGCAAGCAGTCTTGACTAGCTGTCTGGGTTCCTGGCAGCACAGCGCCCTCTGACCTGGCCCAGAGTTTTGCTTTCTGGTATTGGTTTCTTCACTCTTTCCATGGGGCATTAAGTGCTCTGTGTTTTCTCACCCTGCCCAAGCTCATCTGTTTGGATGGTGGTGAGTTCTGAGTTCCAGGCAGGGGCCTTGGCCCAAACCTCGGCTTTCCACCTATGCATTCAAATAGGTTTATCTTAAAAGCAAAAAAAGCAAAGATAAAAAATTGATAGCAACTCTTGATTATTTTGTTTTGAGAAGTATTGAAGAATCAGGTATCAGGTATTTCCATTTTAACAAAAGTGAAAATTATAATAGCTTACATTTTAAAAATGTTTTCCAATTGGTGAGCTTCAGGTTCTATGAGACCCTGTCTCAAAATATAAGGTGGGGAGTCATAAAGAATGCACCTGACAGTGACCTTCGGCCTCCGTATACGCACACCTCTCCCCTCCCCACCACATGAGAGGCTACAATTTACTTATTAAAAAGACTATATCATTGATCTTTAAAAATTTATTTTATTGTCTGTGTGTGTGTGCATGCACACGCCTATGTGCACACATGTATACATGCCACAGCATGGTGTGAAGGCCAGAAAACAACTCTTAAGAATCAGTTCTCTCTTGCCATCTTGTAGGATCTGGAGACCTGGGGATCAATCTCTGGTTGTCAGGCCTATATACACGTCTCTACCCTCTGAGCCATCTTGCTGGCCCTTCATTGACTTTTGGTCTACGTTCCCAAGTTTGTTTTTCCCCCTGGAGTATTTTGTGCACATTCCTTCACACCTGATTTCCAGATAAATCATCTTCTTGAGTCTCAACTTTGTGGCTCTCTCTTTCTTCTCATCTCTCTTATTTCTTCCTCCCACAAGTCCTTGATTCCTTAGAAAAGAGCAAATATGTTTCTTAACGAAGGTCCACAGAAGTGACGGCTGGCTTCTAGGCCTGCACTGCCAATAAGGAAGCTCTAGCTTTAGCTGTATGTGGCTCTTAAGCCCTTGAAAGTCAGGCAAATCAGAACTGAGATGGACTCTGAGTGTCACCTATACACCCACCTATACACCAGATTTTGAGGACTTGGTCAGGGGTGGCAGGGAGAAGGTCAGACAGCTTACCAAACTTGTTAAATACTGACTAAATTGAAATGAGGGCTTAGGAAAAATGCATTATTGAAATTAACTTTAGCTCTTTCATACTACGTTTTCTAATGTGGTTGCTGGAACATTTAAATTGTGTAGTGGCTTGAGCTGGGTGGGGCTGCACAACTGGGCACAGTGGTTGAGTGAGAACAGAGAGACCCAGCTGCTGTCCTGGGGGATCCCCAAGTTCCTATACCTGAAGCCTCCTTAGATTCTGGTGCTGATGAAAGATGCAGGCCCCATACAACCTTTTCCTATGAAAAGTCTTAATCTAGTAGTAGGAGTATAGGTCAGAGACTACTGACTTATAGGAGAGATTGATGTCCCTGAAAGCTATGGTCACACTGTAGATCTTTGGTATTGTGCCCTGTGCTGTGGGAGCAACCTGTAGCTTGTTCAGAAGCTAAACACACTTGAGTGGGAGAGGTTTCCTGTCTGGTGTTCCTTGAATACTATCACTTGGGTGATTGCCTCTCCACTTGTTCTGAATGCATTCCTCCCTCCCTATTGCCACACCTGCTCAGGCACCAGCCTGAAGGCTCTCCAGGCAGGACCAAGCCTTCAATATCTCTCAGGTAGACTCCATCTGGTTATCCGCCCTTGAACTAGTCCAGGAATTCTCCAACTCTAACATGAACCAGAGTCACTCAGGGGACTTGCTAACGTACAGGTTTCTGGGTTCCAGTTTTGGAGTTTCTGACTTAGGCCTGGGTTGGTGGCTGAGAATTTCCATTTCCTATAAGTTTCCAGATGATGCTGTTGCTGCTGGTCCCAGGACCACATCTTGAGGCTTGCCAGTTGTACTCTGGAGGTAAGACGACACCCAAAGTCCCATGTACTTAAAGCTTGGTGGCCAGCCCATGATACTATTGGGAGACAGCAGAACCCGTAGACATGGCCCAGAGAAAGTATGTTCGGCATTAGGCTGTGTCCTTAAAGGAGATACTGAGGCTCTGGCCCCTGTTGTCATTCACTGCTCTCTAACCATTACAAGGTGGGTGTCTTGTCTCATGGGATAGGTTCCTTCTATCATGTTCTACCCCATACAGGCCCTACACATTGCCCAGAGGCAATGGGGCCCAGTGATCATGACTGAAACCTTGAAAGTATGCCATAAAATAAACCTTTCCTTCTTATAAGCTTAAGAAGCTTAAGGCTTCTTATAAGCCTTATTGTTTCAAGGATTTTATCTCAGTGACAAAGTCTGATGAGCTTCCTAAAACAGAAGTCTGATTATGACAGTTGTCCTGATATCCACCAATGACTATAAAAAAAACCTTCTGGATCTAAGTTCCTTAGGGTCCCATGCTGGGACTTTCACTTGTCTGTTGGCCAGCTTTGCTCCTAAAATCTTCTTTTGCCCATGGTGTAGTTCTGGTGGACCAGACTCTGCCTCCCATCTGGTGCCCTGCTATTGATCACATCTCTCCTTTCCTTGTGGATTCCCTTTCCCAGGCTCATGGTCAAGCTGGCTTTTTGTTGGATTGGGCCAATGGATGGTACTGGTAGGAGATGGGTGGGCAGGTTATGAGGAGAAAGCATGTAGAATTCTCTCTGCTTTGAGAAGTGTCTTCAGCAGGGGCTGTGTACATTCTATGGACTCAGCTACCACACAGATTCTTACGTTCTCAGTACTCAGCCCCAGGGTATGAATACCACCTTCATTCAAGGCTTAGGACTCCCTGAGGGCAGGAATGACTTCCTTCTGTTCTCAGCATCTGGATGCTTCTCTGCCACATTTGGTCTTGCAGCTCTTCAGTTACCACCACTCTGCACAAAATAATCTCTAAGGTAAATAGACAGTGATTTCTAGAAGAACTTTCTGTAATGATGGATACAGTCTATATCTGTGCTGCCCATGTGATAGCCTCTAGATCCATCTGCTCATTGAGTTAGTTTTAAATTGTCAGTGTGACCCAACTGAAAATCACCTGGGAAGAGAGTTTTCTTCAACCCATTGTGGGCGATGCCATTTCCTAGGCAGGACTCTCTTAATGGCGTGAGAATGAAGAAAGCTAACTGAGCATAAGCCGGTGAGCGACCAAGCAAGGATGCATGTATTCTCTCTTTGGTCTTGACTGTGGATGTAAAGTGGCCAGCTGCTTCAGTTCCTGCCTTGACTTCCCCTCAGTGATGGACTGTACCCTGGAATTGTAAGCTGGGTAAACCTTTCTCCGCTAAGTTGGCTTTTCCAACCCCCCAGGCTATTTTAATCACAGCAACAGAAATGACACTAGGACAGTGTGACTAGTACAATTAAGGGGCTGAATTTATAATTTTGTAAATGAAATCAAATCTAACAGCTGCATTTGCCTAGTGCTACTGAAGACTTTGCAGGTTTATACCTCATATACAGCCATGGAGATTTAGGAATGGATTCCAAAAATCAGCATCAAAAGAATAGGGGGATATTTTGTGCTCTCTGCTGCCCAGCCCAATCTTTCCATCTGCACATAGGATTCATCACTCTCTGTAAAGGGTAAATCACTTTCCTAAAAAGTAAATCTGAGGGCCTCTCAATTACAGAAAAAGAAAGATTAACATGAATTATTGTTGGGTAAATTAAAGTAAGTTACAGAACAATATATATGGAGCACTGATTTGCTTAAAAAAATAGAAATGTGGATCCTCATATGTTTGAAAGGATCATTCGCTGATATTCGGGGGCTGACGGCACGCAGGGCCATTGCTTTTCACTTCATGCCTTTTGTGTTTTCTGTACTGGTTGGACAGTCACACACATTTCTTCCCAGGAGCATGTATCAGTTCTATCACGGTGTACGTTCTTTCATTCTCTGTCATCTATTTGTATCTTCATATGTAAAGTTGGTTTCTTGCAGACAACATATAGTTGGTTCTTGGGTTTTGACCCACTTTAGCAATCTTTGCCTTTTACTTGGTATATTTAGATCATCAATGTTCAAAATGCTGATTCAAATTGGTTAATATTTACATTTCTTTACTGTTTTCTATATGTGTCCTTTGTTCTCATTTTTGCCTTTCACTCCTTTTTACTTTTATGTGAGCATCTTACATGATTCCATCATGCATCTGATATCATTTTCTCTTCGTACACACACATACACACACACACACACATGTATACTTTTTTAGTGTTTTCTCTGGGGTTTGCAATATAAATTTACAACTAATCTAAGCCATCTATCAAATTACACCAAACAGATTCATAGATAATGTCATATTTTTATAATAAAATACTTCTAATTCTTCCCTCTGGTTTCTTATATATCATTTTATTGATACA
>NW_008359198.1:1079316-1085171 GCF_000622305.1 Nannospalax galili | reverse complement strand
GATACATAAGCATTCATAAATGCAAACATATGCATGTAAGAAGTATACATAAGCATAAATCATTACATTGTTGGTTTATTTATTTAAATTATTATTATTATTATTATTATTGTCATTTTATGTGTATGAGTGTTTTGCCTAAATGTACATAAGTACACCCATGTTGTGCAATGCTTATGGAGGACAGAGAGATCATAGGAATCCCCTGGAACTAGAGTTATGGATGGCTGTTAGCCACCTTGTGGGTGCTGGGAATCGAACCCAGATCCTCTGCAAGAATAGCCAGTTCGTGTATCCACTAAGCCCTCTCACCAGTCCCAGTATATTTATTTTTAACAATCGCTATCAGATCAATTAAGTACAGAAAGTGAAAGCTTTTCTCATTCCTTCCCCAGTGCTCCTCTTTTCTGTACATAGATCTAAGTTTCTGGCCTGTAATCGTTTCCTTTCCTGTATCCTGTATGTACCTGAAACAAATTCAGTTTTTATTTGTCTGTGACTGAATTTTATTTTTTTCAGTTTCAAAGGATCATTTCATAGGTTTTGTAATTATAAGCTGGCAATTTTTTTTTCTCTCAATACTTGGTATTTCACTTCCCTTCTTGTTTGTTTATAGGTTTTTCTTTGGAAAAGTTGGATGTAAATCTTTGCTCCTCTATAGGGAGTTTTTACCTTTTGGCTTCTTTCAAGATGTTTTCTTTCTTTTTTTAAAAAAAATTAAAATAAATAATTTATTCAGAAATTCATACATGCATATAAGATATTTGATCAAATCTATGCCCACTCCCTCCCCTCCAACTCCTCCCATATCTCCCCATCACTTTTTTCTGATAACTTTATGTACTCTTTCTTCTTCTTTGATTCATTATTTATTTTTATGGGACTTTGGCTACTCTAACATTCCCCCTTCTGAAGAGGTAACCCTAAAATCTTTTAAGGATTAGATAAAAGCTCCCAAATATTTTCGACATTTTTGGCTTTTGGAATAGAGTATGTTGCTAAGAGGTCCAAGGACATTGTGCGTTTTAGCCAAGAAATTGGCTACTTTTCTTTGGGGTCTTTTTACCCTAACTGCCTAGCCAATTCCTACCTCCTATTCTTATCACACCGTCCTCTGAAGAGGTTACCCAAATTGCCAATAGGGAATTGGGGCACAGACTGCTCTGGCTTCTGCTGAACAGGGGATGCAGGGTGGCTACTTCCTTGCTGAACGGGGATGCAGGCTGAGGCAATTGGAATACCCCTTCAGTGGGTCTATCTAAAAGACTCCTAACTTGCATAACTCTTTTCTGTAGGGGGAAAAGAAAGTCCTTGACTGGTGAGTAGGAGATGTGAAAGAGAAGTAAAGGCAAGAGTAGTTAGCGTTACAAGTTCTAGACAGGGAAGTAAAAAAAAGTCATAACAGGGCAATTTTCAAATGTTTATATGAGAGTCCATTGGAATTTCTTGACAAGGGCTTCCGAAAGCATCCCTCTATTGGGTTCCTCCTCATTTTTCTTTTGTCTTCCAAGGCTGGACTTGGCTAGAATGATGGATTCAGGATTTGCTTTCAGGTATTTTGATAGCTGTTGGAGTAAGAATCAGTGTCAGTTCCCTCTCAAAGGCTTTTACATAAGGGGAGAAAACAAATTTATCCAACATTTTAGAACAATAGCTGGTTGTCTCCCTTAGGTACAGGTGGGCACTACAGTATTACAGACCAAGAATCGAAGTCTTACATCTGAGTAACACTTTCTGGTTAGGAACAAAATCATCAATGAGAAATAATTGTCTAAATAACTTTTTATATAGACTTAAGCAAGATGTTTTCTTTAGTTTTAATTTTCTATAGTTTGAACAAAACATACCTTGAGTAGTTTTTGGCTTTTTTTTTCATTTGCCTTGATTGGTGTTTTTAAAAAAATATTTTTATGGGCTGGGCATGGTGGTACATCCCTTTAATCCCAGCACTTGGGAGGTAGAGGCAGGTGAATCTCTATGGGTTCAAGGCCAGCCTGGACTATATAGCAAGTTCCGGGCCAGCTGGGGCTACAGCTGTCTCAAAAAGACGAAAACAAAACAAAAGCATAAAGACCAAAAAAACCCACTTAAAAAAAATTATCGTTATTTTATGTGTATGAGTATTTTGCCTTCACTAATGTAAGCACACCACCTGCGTACAGTGCCTGAAGAGGCCAGAAGAGGGCATCAGATCTCCTGGGACTGGAGTTAATGGACTGCTGTTAGTGGCCATGTGGGTGCTGGGAGCTGAACCTGCTCTGCAAGAGCAGCCATTACTCTTAACTGCTGAGCCATCTCTCCGGCCCCTTGCTTGATTTTTTTTTTTTTTTTTGAGCTTCCCAGGCCTGTGGTTTGTTGTCTGATAGTTGGAGGGAAATTCTCAGTCATTCTTTTTCAGATATTTCCTTTGTTCCTTTCTCCTTTTCTTCTCCTTTTGATAGTGTCGTTACATTATGTTCTACTTTCTGCTTTGTTTTTACCAACCTTCTTTCTGTTAGCTTCCCGAGCTGGAATTGCTTCTGCTGCATCATCTGACTCAGAGGTCCCTTCCCTTCCTCAGCTGTGTCTGGTTTACTAATGAACCAATCAAGGGCATTTTTCACTTCTCTTAGTTTTTTGGGTTTCTAGAATCTTCTTTTGGTTCTGACTTAGGGTTTAACTCTCCCTTCTTACACTGCCATCTGTTTGTGCATGCTGTTCACTTTATCTATGAGGCTGGATGCCTCCATATTAATCACAGTGGTTTAAAATCCTTAGTCTGAGGATGCCAGGCTCCCTGCTACATATGAGTTTAGTTCTGATGCTTGCATTGTTTTCACATTGCCCTTTTTGTCTTTCAGGGTACTTCATAATTTGTTTCAGTGGCCACACATGATGTAGTGAGAGGATCCGCCATAAGTAAAGCTTCAGTAATAAAGAAAGGGAGCATTTCATTAGCCTGTGGTTAGGTCTCAGTCTGACAATGAACCTGTCTCTGCTGTGTGAACATCAGTTTCCCTTCTCCCCTCTCTTAGATGAGATGGGACAGCTGGAGAGGGCTAGAGTTCAGTGTTTCTCTTTCTTCATCTCAGATGGAGTCTGATAAAAGCAACTTTGTTTCTGGTGAAACACTTTCTCTTGAGGGCAAACCATTTAGGATCTAAGGTTCTAGCATAGCTCAGAAGTGTAAATTGTCCTTCTCTCCCTGCTACAGGCACAAAGGATTTCCCACTGATAGTCACTGTGAGAGCCTGGTAGACATCTAGGAAGTAGAGCTCATCAAATGGAAGGGACATCCCTTTGTAATTAGATCTTCCTAGAGTTTTTAACTCTCAGACATGTTCACGTCGAAGCTTGAGCAATTCTTCAGTAACTGTTTAGGATTTGTCTATTTTGGTTATTATTTTCCACAGAGGTTTCTACTCTGGCAAGCTGTGATTCTACTAGTACCTGGCCCTAGGGTGGGAGTGATTATGGAAAGCGAAGCAAGGCCCAAGGAGGAGCCTTGTGAGAGCTGGTTAGAGGAGGTGGGTGGGCTTTGTGCTCTAGAGCCATTGTTTTTCATGCATATGAAATGAAAGGTATGGCATCTTTTCACTCAATCTCTGGGTGGGGGGTCAGGGGTAGCTTGTTAGGGAGTCTTTTTCTTACTCTATGTGACTTTACACCTGACCGGTTTCCCTTTCTGTCCTTTAAATTTGTTAGACTTGTATATAAACCAAGAATAAAAATGTTCAAACTGTGGAATTACTGGTGTCCTATGGGCTGCTAATTTTTGGGAGGAGAGTGCCCCTCTTTACTGGAAGGATAGATGGCTTCTAAGAACAGACAGGGGCAGGGATTTGCTCTCAAGGCTCAGTTATTCATTATATGGAGCCTGGGGGAAAACTTGCTACAGATGGCAGTGTGCCAAAATGGGAACTGTCTATGTTAGGAGCTTTCCTTGGTCCATCCTCAGCAACAAGGCCATGTCTCTGTCCCTGGGGTCTCCAGTGTCCTGGAACAATGTCTACTGACACTTTCTTAAGATCCTAGAAAGCCCAAGTACTGCATCCTTTTCTTCTCTCTCACTGCCGTAGCTGTGTACCTGATTCTTGAGGCCTTGGCTTCTAATGTAAATACCAAATAAATAAATCACTGTTTTATGCAGTGCCCATTTCACATGGCATGGTCAAAAATGACACAGAACAGGCCAGTGGACATGATTTCTGTTGCTGTACTCTTAGGCTCCTGTTTCTTCAATTATAAAATGTGAAAAATAATGGGATTTGTCTCATAGAGTCACCGTGAGAACAATGTCTTTGTAAAGTCAATCCATTTGCAATGTGGGACAATGAAGTGGCAACTAATACATGGCAACTAATTGTAAAGGATATAATGATGTGAATTTAGTAACTACGTAGGCTTTATATAAACTCATGTGGTTTCTTCAGAATGGCACCTAGGCCCCTTCAGCACAGCCTATGTCCCAGAGGTCCACACCACCATTCATTTGGAGGAATGCATGTCTGAGTCCCACGTTCTGCAGTGTGCTGGAACTGATGCTCCTGTGTGTTATGGGAAACTGAGGCCTGAGACCTGCCATGTACAGAGAAGGCATCTGAGAGACATGGAAAAATCGGGAAGCTTATTAATGCCAGTGGACTCAGTGAAGTTTCCTCCTAAAGAACTTGAGCCTGAGCTGAATTCCTTTGAAGTTTTTGTAGAATTTCTTGCATCATTCTTTAATTGTTATAACATTGGTGGGTTTACAGCCTATGTGATTACCAGAACAGATGCTTATGCGCCCTAAAACCATGGAGGAAAATTTCTTCTGCAAGCATGTTTGTGGAGCAGAAGTTAAGATATTCTTTAACAACAGGTTATATAGAAGGCACCTTAGTAAGCAAGGTGGTAGCAAACAAATGGTTTTTGTTTCTCAAGATAGCTTTCTTCATTTTAGCTTTGGCTTTTTAGTAAGAATTTATAAAACTACTATAAGGTGAGTACTATGTTTTAAAGTATAACAGCAGTCATAAAAATATTAGACACACACAAAGTGACATTAAATTCATGGTCATATTTCTTTTCCTTTTCATGTATAGTTATAGAAGAATACTTTATGTTTGTGAGGCAAATGATTACAGGCATCTATAGTCCCATGCTGAGACCAGGTACATGAAAATAATAGTCACTAAAAGGAGGGCCTAAACACAAGGGAGCACTAGGTTGGAAGAGCCCCTACTATGTCAGCTTCAGACTCATCTTTCTGGATTCTGGGGTGTCTTCAAGCTCCTACTGAACTCAAGCTAATCTCACCACAACAATCTTGGCTTGAAGATTTATGCTTTCTGACGTCCTCCCAATCCTTCAGCGGAATGAATGGATTTATTGCTTTTTAACTGGCAATGGGGAAGGATACACTATATAGAATTATGATAACTAATTAAAAACCCTTCTCAGTGTACAAAAAACTTCTTAGCAGTGCTATTCCTAATTACCAAACTGTGGAAACAACAGATATAGAAATATGGCATATTCATTGAGTAGACGACTAATCAGCAACAGGAAGGGCCAAGCTGTGACATACAACAGTGTAGATGGAGATTTAAAAAAAAAAGTTCAGAGAGCTAGACAAAAGAGAATGCATACCATATAATTCTTTTTACATGGAAACTTGTTACAGTGTCAGACACTATCTCTATTGGGTGGATTGTATTAGTGTAAGGTACAAGAAAAGTGCTATACTTGTTTATAATGAGTTATATTTATTGAGCTGTTGTTACAAGTCTTATGCTTGCTGCTATATATAAATCATTCCTTAATAAAGTACTATTAACATGGTAAAAACTTTTAATAGGGAAGTTATGAGTGAGATAATAACATTTAAAAATAAT
>NW_008359198.1:1013995-1079206 GCF_000622305.1 Nannospalax galili | reverse complement strand
AAATGAGAAACTTTTGTTTTATTTTTAAATTTATATTATTATTTTTCTTTACTTTTGAGAATTTCATACAATGAAATATGATCATACCTATCCTATGTGTCTTCACTCCAACTCTTCCAAAATGCCCCTCAACACAGCTTCCTCCCAAGTTTTTGTCCCGTTTTTGTTGTTGGTAACCCCATAAGTCCAATTGGTGCTGCCCATTTGTGTGTGGATGTAGAAAAGAAGATTCTCCCTCCCCAACGGCCAATAGCTCCTGAGTAAGGGATGGAGCCTGGAGATCATCTCCATCTATACTGAAATTTCAGCTGGATTGATCTTGTGTAGGTCTTATGCAGGTAACAATAGCTGGTGTGCATTTATGAGTGCCATAGCCATGTCAGGTCCAGAAGACATTTTATAACATTTCCCATCTTATATTCTGGCTCTTACATTATTTCTACCTGTCCTTCCATGATGTTCCCTGAACCTTGGTGGTGGTAGTGGCAGGGTCAGGTGGGGTGAGAAAAATGTCCCATTTGTGCTGAACATTCAGTTGCTTAGTCTCAGAACTTTGACCTGTTATTCATCTCAGTATTGACTGCTGCCCATTGCAAAAGCCAAAAGGTAAAATGGAAAGCTTTTAACAAGATTCTTGGTATGAGTGTATTTTTCAGATTTTTCATTATGTAATGTCTGACATAACTTAAGAAGAGGAAAAGTCCATGTAAGGCCAAAGCTTTAGAGATTTTGGTCTACCACAGTGAGGAGGACACAGAAGAGCTGAGCAGCTCATGTCAATGTGGCCAGGAAGCAAAAAAAGGTCAGCACCAACTGGCTTCTCCCTTCTCTTCTTTTATTTCATTCAGGTGGTCAGCCTGTGGGATGGTACCATCTACACTCAGGGCATGTGGTATTTCTAAGCCACATTACAATGTCTGAATGAAGAAACAGGCTGACTCTTAGCATTCATCTTAAGTTCAAGAGTGGACCTGAACCTCTTCCTTCAGATGTCTTATGGAACTGTGCTCTCAAGACAGGCTTTATTCATTCTTTTATTGAAACTGTCTCCAGCATGAATTGGGGAAGTAGAAGCTAGGACCCACCCTTATTGTATCTGAATCCTGCCCTTTGCTCTCTAGGTCTGGATTTTCTCTCTTATACACAATTTCAGACTACTCAAATTCCCTCACCGGTTTCAATGATGAAAACATGCTCCTTTCAGCACTTTGATATTACTCAAGCACACCTACATTCATTCACGACCTTGGGTGGAGGGCAAAAGGGTCCCCAAGGATTAAGGTCAGGTGCCCAGGTCACAAGAGGAGCACGTCTCATTGAACTTGTCTACATTGTAACTTTTGGTTGCAAGGTTAAGTAAGTCATTCTTCTCTACTCTCTCCCAGATATTTTGCTTGACTAATCTAGGTGCTTCTCAACCCAACTCCAGTTAACTGTCCTGTAGAATGTGACTATGTAGTTAGCCAAGATTTTTTGGAGCTGGTTACCTAGGGATCTTATGTTCTTTTCTCCTCCATGATTATATGTTGGTATCCTACTTTCCCTGCTCCTTAGCAGATTTCTCAGAAGAGAAATCAAAAGGGTTTAAATTTATAATTGGAAGGCATTTATAATTGAAGGTTCACAATACTTTAAAAGTAATGCCTGACACAAAGTAGGCACTCAGTATGAATGAATAGATGAGTGAATGTGTTCAGGGAAGAAGCTCATAGGAGTAACATCTTCTATTGGTTATTTACCTGAAATATGTTCTTGCTGTTCACGCTGATAATACCAGCCTATTCTTTAGTGCTTAGCTCAGCCTCTGCTCCCACCAGTCATTCCCTCCCTAATTCAGCATGTGCAGCACCTCTTCATTCTAGTTAATCTGTGAAAATATTTGCTTTTAAATGTAGTTTTATGTACTTATCTGTCACTAATTCATTACAGAAAGAGTATGGTTGAAATTATCTTGGTAGTTAAGGTTATATTGTGTTTTTGATTTTTAAAGTACTTTTCTTAGACCCCTCCTGTTACTTGAAAAGGGATTTCTCTGACAACTATCTTCTATTAAAATTCTTCAAAGACCTGTTCATGGGCTGGGCTTTTACTTACTGACCAAGTTGGGAATTGCCTTTGTGAGTTCAGGTAGCACTTTATTGCCACCTTCGTGGACACTTGCCTTTGCCTTCTTCTATGTTGGCCATTCCTGAGCATGAATGACACAGTCTCTCACTACGCTGGGGCTCTTTCATACCAAGACCGCACAATGGACCACTTAGTGCTATGTGTACCTGTAGATGCTCAATAATTGGTCCTATACAGCTCACAGACACACAAAGATGTTAGATAATCAATGAATATTTGAAGATGACATACAAGAAGGCTGGGAATTGGAAGGAAGGAAGATGAAATTTTAAATTTTATGAAGTGATTCTAGGTTAGTCTTTAATACTTGACAGACAGGCAGAGGAAGAAGAGAGATGAAAATTGGAGAAATGCATCTGAGAACCGCCTTAACATAGAAGAGTTGGAATCAGGATGGAGTTTGGATTCTCCATGAATTTTCTTTTCTTTTTTTGTACTTAGCTGGAGTGATATGTCACTTCCTGTGACATCATTAGTCCCTCTTTGGGGGAAATTCTTCCTAGAACCTGTTACTCAGGTCTGTGGTTAGCATGGCCTGGCCTGTATTGCTGGAGCTGGCACAGATATTGATGTCTGCTGCTCAGCTTCAAAACAAGGATTTATCACACCAGTAATTTATCAATGGAGTCCACTTCCTCTATAATGCCAGAGCACTTTTCTGATCACTCTTTAATAAAAACAGATGGTTTTTGAGGTGTCCTAGTTCAGGATATGGAAAATTTGGCCAATGAGCAATCAGTCAAAAGGAGACCCCTGATGTCTCCAATTGAGCTGTGGGCACTGTCTAAATATATCTCATTGATACACTACTTTTGGAATGTAACTAACTGCTAGTGATGGCTGCCAAATTCTTGAGGCAGTTGTTTGATTCCATGGAGATGCCATGAAGTGTGAGGTTGAATGTGGTGTGGGCTTCTTTCCTGTGGGAGTGTATGATGTGAACTCACAGACTCTCCCCATCAGTGTAGGGACTAGGGTCACTTCTTTTGGTATATAGTTTTAGAAACCTGGGGAATATGTGCCTTACTCCAAACCTGGTTTAAACTGGGGAAACTTAGTTCAATACTATGAATACCAATTAACAGATACAACTATGATAACTGGTGACTGTGATGGACCATCAGTTATATAAATAAAGCAAAGTGATAAGGCAGAGAATTTATTAGTTGAATTATAGAATTATAAAGGATTTATGGATTAGTTATCACAAAACGTTCACTATCATTCTGGTGGGGTAAAAGGGACAGAAAAGCAAATTAACATTTATTATATGATGGTCGTACATCAGACATGATACTGTGATTTTTTTTAAATAACATTTTATTATTTTTATGTGTATGAATGTATTGCCTGCATGTGTGTAAGTTCACCCATGTCATGGAATGCTCATGGAGGTCAGAAGGAGGCATCAGATTCCCCCGGAACTGGAGTTACAGATGGTTGCTAGCCACCATTAGGGTGCTGGGAATCGAACCTGGGTCCTCTACAAGAGCAGTCAGTGCTCTTAACTTCTGAGCCATCTCTCCAGCTCCAGATACTGTGATTTTTACTCTTCCAAAAAACTCTATGTAAAGAAAGGTGGGAAGGATCTATCATCTATCTATCTATCTATCTATCTATCTATCTATCTATCTATCTATCTATCTATCTATCATCTATCTATCTATCATCTATCATCTATCTAATTTATCTATTATCTCTATACCAATTATCTAGCCAAGCTGAGAAGTGAAGATATTGTGCTGAAGCCTTTAGGTGATTTGAATTTTTATATAATCCCCCATGATATTGATGATATATATTTTACTTTAAGAAGAGAAAAGTGAACCTCAGAGACATCAGATGCATTGCTGGGAAGTAGCTGAATTAGGACTTGGGATGGCATGCCAACAATCAATACATTTGCTCTTTCCTGATCCCATACTTTAGATAAATTCATAATGATGCATAGGGATGGTGTATTTCAAATGAATCTTCTGTTCCTTGGCTCAGTTTTCACTATGCCACTTTTATTATTATTTTAATATTTTATTTTATGTGTATGAGTGTATTGCCTATATGTATGTCAGTGTACTTGTGTCATGCAATGCCCATGGAGGTCAGTTCTCTTGGAACTGGAGTTATGGATGGTTGTTAGCCACCATGTGGATCCTGGGAACTGAATGGGTTCTCTGCAAGAGCAGCAAGTGCTCTTAACTGCTAAGTCATCTCTCCAACCCCACTAGGCTACTTTTAATGTGCCTGCAATTAAACCCTGGTAGGAAAGAGGCAGCCTCTAATCCAGAGCCTTCTGTTAAATTCTTCTCTCCAGATTATATATTTTAATCCCAAATTTTCTATGGAAAGGTGTTGCAGTCTCCCTGCAGGTCCAGCCGGGAGGTAGTGAGTGGCGTGGAATCACCACACAGGCACCGGGAGTCAGGTGGAAGCAGGCACTAGGTGAGGTGCTGCAGACTTGTTTATTACAGGAAGGACTTGGGCTTATATAGCTTGTCTCCTCTCATTGGTTCCTCTGTATCTCCCGATAACGTGGTCATTTGTGACTGGCTTTTCTAGCGGCCTCTGCTGTTGCCAGGTGTTTTGGCAAAGATCAGGTTCCAAGACCTTAATCAGTCTGATTGTGCATGTGCTATCGCCATTTTGTTACATCCCACAGAAAGGATTTACAGAGACTAGAAGAGACAATATGTTTTTTATTATTATTATTTTTAGAAAACATAATTTCTTTTTAAGGTGTTTCCAAAGTTGCTGATGAGGCCACTTGAAATAGTCCTCTGTTTGTTTAACCCTTTGTTAATTTATGAAATTTCAATCTTTTCTAAAGAATTTGTTTCATCATAAGTCTGTTTCTAGACTGCCATTCAATGTACTGTCTTTCCCTCTCCTTGGAAATACCTTGAACCTTCAGGCTTCAGTTGCAATACTCTCCTCACTCTTTCTTCAGACCTTCTAGGTAAGAGGCAATAATTATTCTTCAAAGAATACCCAAGGCACATATGGAAATAATTATAAAATCCTTTTCCAGCTTTTACTAACTGATCCTTTCCCTCAGTGCTGATTTTAAGAATGAAGAAAACAGCTGCCTCAGGCATTGGGCATACTTTTGTGGATAGAAGATGCATGAAGCAGGAGAGGTTATGGAGAATTCTCCACCCACTGGATGAGGCAAGGTGGAATCCCTGTGTGCTTAGAAGAAACCTACACTTTAATGGTGACAGAAGCTGAATGATTTCATGGTATTTTGTGAATCTCAGATGTCCTTTCTTTAGACTTAAAAGTGAAGAAAATACTCCAAAGGTAGCTGTTTCGGGCTGAACATTTATTTGCAATAGTCAATCATGTTAATTTAGATCCTTCTAATGACAAAGCTGTGTGGTCAGTGGGCTTACCACTAACCTTCTGTGGTAATGAGGTTTACAATATGGACATTTTCTGGACCAACAACTTTTACCTAATCTTACAGCCTTGAGCATCTTTTGTAATCTAAGCATAGCTTTAATTCCTTATGATCCTTCCTTGCCCTTGGCCTAGAACAGTGCATGTATGTGTGGGTATATCAAAGGTGCTGCAAGCAGTAGTTATTCTTTGGAAACAAAGAAGATATGAAAATTATCTCATTTGTGTTACAAATAGTAGATGGGATTAAACTGATAACATCTGCCTGTGTTTTAATGTGTGCTGGTCTAGATCAATAGGGGTCAGAAGGGACATAATTTTCTGATAAGAGAAATCCTTCCACCTTTACCTTCCCCATTTTATTCTGGAGATACTGTTTCAATAAAAGAAAGAGTAGGCCCTTTGTTCCAGAGCACAATTTTGAGAGAATTCTGAAGGAACAGGTTCTCAGCAGTTCAGGTCTGCTCTTGCCTTAAAAATAGATGCTAACGAGCAGGTTGTTTTCATTATGACACAGTCGAAATGTGGTACTGGATGATAAATGCTGCAATCTGGTACTCAGTCCTCCTGGTAACTAATTCTGTAACCCAGGGTGAACCTCTTCCCATTCCTGAGGTCTTCCTTTAGGGAAAAACAAGTTAGAATATCAGTATGTAAGAGCCTACCCACATGTGACATTTTGTGTCATAGAAAAGTTGCTGAGAAAAACCCATCTTAGACAAGCATGAAAGAGGTGGGATACCCCCAGGATTAGTGGAACAAATCCACCACAAGAGGACCATATGGTGTACTCAAATGGCCTGAGATTGAGTCTTGGCTTTGCCATCAATTTACTGGGTGACTGTAAATGAATAACTAAAACATTTGGGTTCAAGTTTCCTCATTTATTAAGGGAAAATGCCTGCTGTTGACGCTTTTTACATGCCAGTCACTGAAATAAGGGCAGACGGAAGAGCAGAGCATGATTCCTGAGTCTGGAAGATGGCAAGTCATTATGATGGAAATTGTAAATCTGAATTGGATCTTGGACCAGAATAAAAAAAATATAGCTAAAGAGGACACTGCTAGGACAACTGGTAAGTCAGAATGTGGACTTCAGAGGATCGCAATAATGTTCATTCTCCCACCGTGGTTATGGAAGGGGACATTTCTCTTTTAGAAAACAGGATCATGATGTTTGGAGCTGGTTTTCAAGTGAGTTGGAAAAGTTATTTTTATAGAGATAATGATTAAACAAACAGGACAAATGTTTTATAGTTTACACCTGTTTGGATCCAGGTAAAGGGTATACATCAGAAGTGTTGATAGTATTTGGAGAGTTTAAATTATATCAAATAAAACATATGCCCAAGAAGAATACAATCTATCTTTATATGGAAAGGTATAGAGCACAAAGGTCACTGATGTGGTAACAGCACGGTACTGAGGTGCCCTGAAGTGAGAGTAGCTTTTACCCTCAGTTGTTGAACACAGTTGGGGGCCACACAGCCCTCTGTGGCCCTTCTCAGCCATCTTCCCAGCTGCTTGTCTTAGTTGAGCCTCACTATTTAAAATGAAAAGTGGGAGAAATATATTGCTCTATCTTCTTACCTATGGCAAAAAGCTGGATTGTACTTGAAACGTATTTGGAAGAATACAAGGGGCACAAAAGAAAAAGAATTCCGTGTTGACACTAATTCTGTGCTAATGGAATAATGGTGTAGTCTATGTGGTTGAAGCTCTGGGGAGGAGATAGGAATGCTTGGTCCATGGAGGGCATAGGCTTGTTGGTTTGGATGCTGTGAAGTGGTTAAAACAAAAAGAATCAATTCTTTGGGAAGGCGCTCTACACCCTGTGTGAATGAGCCATGAAGAGAAACAGGGAAGGAGGGGCCTGGAGAAGAGACACAGGGAAGGTGGGGCCTGGAGAAGAGACACAGGGAAGGTGCAACGTGAGCCATTTTAACAGTAAAAGCCTTGCTTGCTGTCAAGCCTGATGACTTGAGCCTGTTTCCTAGGACCCACATCATGGAAGGAAAGAACTGACTCCTGCAAGTTGTCTTCTGACATCCATAGGTACCCTACAATGTACAGGTGCACCCCCTCAAGTAAATAAAAAACACAATAAAATAATTAAAAAGAAATTAAGTACATTTGTTTCCTGAAGCTGGGTATTCTCCAAGGACTTCAATGACCCTTTCTGGTAGAGATGTTGACAGATCTTTTGGAATGCTCAAATGAGTCATTCTTTTGCTCTGAGTCCCTCTCTTTTGCCACAGGGAAGGAGGGGCCTGGAGAAGAGATACAGGGAAGGTGGGGCCTGGAGAAGAGACACAGGGAAGGTGGGGCCTGGAGAAGAGATACAGGGAAGGTGGGGCCTGGAGAAGAGACACAGGGAAGGTGCAACGTGAGCCATTTTAACAGTAAAAGCCTTGCTTGCTGTCAAGCCTGATGACTTGAGCCTGTTTCCTAGGACCCACATCATGGAAGGAAAGAACTGACTCCTGCAAGTTGTCTTCTGACATCCATAGGTACCCTACAATGTACAGGTGCACCCCCTCAAGTAAATAAAAAACACAATAAAATAATTAAAAAGAAATTAAGTACATTTGTTTCCTGAAGCTGGGTATTCTCCAAGGACTTCAATGACCCTTTCTGGTAGAGATGTTGACAGATCTTTTGGAATGCTCAAATGAGTCATTCTTTTGCTCTGAGTCCCTCTCTTTTGCCTGTGATATAATATATGGTCTGTATGTATTTGTTTTGCCAGTGGTAGAAACATATCAGCTTATTTTTATGAAAGCAACTCATTATACGATGTGTGTTTTGGAAATGAAGCTGTGTAACTGGATCTCTGGATCTTCCTTTTTCTTTTTCTGTCTCAAAAACTTGCTGTCCATCTTCAGTAAAACTGGTCTCCACCTGTAGAAGAATGAAACTAGGTACTTATCACTTACCTTTCACCTTCCACAAAAGTCATCTCCAACTGGGTCAAAGACCTCAATGTGAAACCTAAAACTCTGAAACTGTTAGAAGAAAACATTGGCTACAAGACATAGGTGTAGGAAAGGACTTTCTGAATCAGACATCAGTTGCTCAGGAATTAAGGTCAAGAATCAACAAGTGGGACCTTGTTAAACTGAAAGCTTCTGTTCATCAAAAGAAACAACCAAGGAAGTGAAGAGAAAACCCACAGAGTAGGAAAAAATCTTTACCAGTGACACATCTGACAGAAGTTTAATACTCAGAATATATAAAGAACTCAAAAAACAAAGAATCAAGAAAGCAAGACACCCAATTAAAAGATGGGCTAAGGATCTAAACAGAGACTTCTCAAAAGAACTAAAGATGACTAAGAAACATATTAAAAAAGTGTTCAACATCGTTAGCACTTAGGGGAATGCAAATTAAAACCACTTTAAGATTTCATCTTACGCCAGTCAGACTGACTAAGATCTAGAGACCAAATGATATAAATGCTGGTGAGGATGTAGAGAAAGGGGAGTGCTCATTCACTGCTGGTGAGGCTGCAAACTTGTGCAATCCCTATGGAAAGCAGTGTGGAGAACTCTTAAAATTCTAAAAATGAGGGTCTGGAGAGATGGCTCAGTGGTTAAGAGCACTGACTGCTCTTGTAGAGGACCCAGGTTTGATTCCCAGCACCCACATGGCAACTAACAATTGTCTGTAACTCTAGTTCCAGGGGATCTGACACCCCCTTACATGGGTGCACCTAACTACATGCAAGCAATACACTCACACACATAAAATAAAAATAATAAATAAAAAGTTATTAAAAAATTAAAAAATGAACCTACCATTTGACCCAGTTATACCACTCCTTGGCATATACCCAAAGAACTCATCCTATTGCAGAGACACTTGTATATCCATGTTTGTTGCTGCTCTTTTCACAGTAGCTAAGAGATGGAAGCAACCTAAGTGTCCCTCAATTGACAAGTGGATAATCATTTACAATGGTAAAGAAAGATGAAATCATGAAATTTGCAGATAAATGGATGGAACTAGAAATTGTTATACTAAGTGAAGTAACACAGACTCAAAAAAACAAATGATGTTATGTTCTCCCTCATATGCATATCCTGGCACAAAATCTTTATATGTGAGTATGTATCCTGATGTAACTGCAGGAACCAGGATAATGAGAAGGAACCAGGGAGGTAAAGGGAATGGAGGAACCTGAGAGAGAAAATCAGTAGACAGGTACTACTAAGTGAGAAATGGATAAAATGGAAGCATTTAAATGGGAGGGGAAGGGAGGGTTATAGAAGGAACTTGGGGATAAAGGGAAAGAAGCTCAAAAGAGGTGGGACCATAGGAGACTGGTATTATCAAGGGAGAAATGAGGGAAAAGGGCAGAATTTAAATGGGGAATTCATGGTACAAGGGTTAGACAGGAAGAAAGAAAGGAGAAATAAACAATGCCTACCTAGTATAAAAAATCAGAAGAAATCATATTAGTCCAACAATCTAATGACAAATTACACATACAGTATTTCTAAATGAGTCCATGTATATAGCTAAAGGCTATATAACAAGAAACAGTGCCAGACAGGAGAAACCTTCCTTTGGGTTGTTGGCCAGGGTTGTCCAAGGGACTCCCAAAATTACACAGGCTATTGCCACAGCCCTTGATTGGCTCACAGAACTTGAAGGTAAGACTTTGCTGCTGAAGACAGAACATACTTGGACACAGAATTTGGAGCAATGGAGCTGGAACTGACGAGGAATCTACTTTCCCCAAAGGCTAGCTATCATAATTTTGGGAAGCACTATGCAAGGTGCGAAGGAAGAGCATCAACTGATGGTCCAATACCAGCTTCAAGACCAAATAACCACATCAGTGACCTGCACAGCCTATGACATTGGTGCACTTTTATCTTGGGGCAGTGAACAGCTACATAATTGGAATAAAAGCCCACTCAATGGGAGGAAACTCAAGTGTCGTATTGTAAACATAGCCAAATACACATGACTGGAGAGGCCATAGATCTTAGAGAAAACTCCAAAACTGTCACATCTCTAGAATAACGTAATTTTTTACTCTGTGCAAAATATGTATCCTTATATTTACAGACAAATATCCCAGTCACTACTCATCAAAGAAGCTTCTTTTGCACCGGACAGAGACTGTTGCAGAGTTCCACAACTGTTCGCACACAGACATTGACTGTGAATTGTCCAAGTCTAAGTGGCACATGTATGATGCAACCTCTACACCTAAGGTTCACAGGACACAGAACAAGGAGGAATGAGGACAGAAATGAATCTCTCAGTTCTCATCAATGAAGCTCCTCATGCAACAGACGGCCAGGAACACAAAAGGCCACAAATGGCCAAAGCGTAGAGACTAAGAGTCTGCGGTATGCTGGTCCTTGGACAGGACTCCTATATTAATCTACACACACCCAGGGTTCAGGGACCATTGCAGAAGAGGGGGGCCGGAAGATTATAAGAGCCAGGGAGGAGGTACATGACCATATGGAAATAGAGTCCTACGACTCCTGGGACCCTGCTCATATGAACCTACAGCAATAGTGCCAGCAAGCACAGGACCCATGCAAACTCAGACCAGCATAGAACTGGGGAAATGGACAGCAGACCCCAATCTTAGCTGAAGAAATATTGGTAAGTGATTACTGCTGGGTGAGGAAGAGCTGATCTTCCTAAAGTGAGGGACTCTAGATAGGCTGACTAGAATTCAGTAGATGAATTTGCATTGACAGGCATCTGGGGACACTAACTCGTCACAGTAGACCTTAGAACAAATGTCAGAATGCATGAATTCAATTGGGGGAGGTATGGGAAGGTACCAGTTGGGACGGGGTATAAAGATGCTTAAGATTGATTGAGATGTTCTGTATAAAATACACAAAAATTCATTAAAAAAAAAAAACCCAAAACAACCAACCAACAAAAAAACCCAAAAAACCTTTGCTGTCATCTGAGGAAGCAGCAGGTGGAGCTGCAGGCTTTTTATCATCAGGCTTTTTCAGGAGCTGCTGCCCTTTGCTGGGATAACCTGAACAAGCAAGACACACATTTCCAGAAACAACATTGGCATTTCCAAGTATTCCAGAAATATGTGCATGACTGTTTAATCTTTCATAATCACCACTTTGCAAGTACTCGATTCTGCAGAAAATATTTCAGAAGCAGAAAAAAGATTCATAGAATTCTCTGTATTTTTAGAAAGAAGATGGAAAAAAAGGAACTCAGGAAGTAGGGAGAGGTCCTTACTCTGCTCAATCATGTATCACTCTTTTTTTTCCCTCCCAGGTGGTAAAAGGGCCCAGAAGGGTAGCTGGGGGTGGAAAAGTCTTTCCATTTGCGTCAGGACTCTGAGGAGTTCTTCATTTCCCCACTCCACAAACTTTTTCAAGGCTCTAAGCTGTGGTTTCAATTTTCTCTGAACCACATAGAGGTGACCCAGGTTCAGTAATTCTAAGACCAGCAGGCACTCAGAATAGATTACTGGAGGGTCTTTCTTCTTATTGGGTACCCTAATGTACTTGACTGTTTCCCAAGAGAATGTAAACACAGCTTCTCATCACTATGGAAAGGGTGGAGGCTCTTCAAGCAAACACCACAAGTTCTGAGAATGCTTACAGGTCCTGTGGCAGTGGGCTGGTGTCAGAGAAGCTCAATAAGAAACGAGATCTTCCAGAACAGAAAGCCCGGGGTTCTGGGTGTTCAGAGAAGGCCACAGATGGCTGTCATAGAAGTGTTCAGGCAGTAAGGATCCTCCAGAGAAACAGTATCAATAAGACATGCCTACATTTATCTATAATTAACATGTATATGTCTGTGTGAGAAAGAGACAGACACACACACAAAGACACACAGAATTGCAAAATTGTTGAGTAGCTGAGTCAGATTTGCAGGGCAGGTGGCTGGCTGGCAACTCAGCCAGAATTTCCCTGTCAGGGGGCAGGTCTTTCTTGAGGAAATCCCAGGCTTCGATTTTAAGACTTTGACTGGCTGGAAGTAATTCACTCACATTATAGAAGCCAATCTGTCTTACTTAATGAGTTGATCACATCTAAATAATACTTTCATAGGAATATGGAGACTAGTGTTTGACCCAAAACTAGGCACCATAGCCTAGTGAAGGTGACATGTAGAGTGACACCCCAGGTTATGTCGGACTGGTCTGGTATCAGAGAAGGTGGGCACAGAAACAGTGGAGAACAACCCTCTGTAGGCTTGCTCTTCTCTTTTCTACCCATGACCCCCATCCTCTCCTTGGGACAGTAAATCATGACAGAAAAGCAGAAGAGATACAAAGGGAGACATGGCTAGCATTTGATAGGTGAGTGTTTATAGACATCAGGCATCTCCTCCTCTAGCTCTTCTAGAGTCTTCCTTTGATGTCAGAAGAACAAGTCACAATGCCTCACGACTGCAAAGCAGCCTGGGTAGGCGCATACACTTGGCTGCCATAGAATCTCCATCACACTGTGTCCTCCAGTCCTCACAGCACACTTCTGATTTGTAGACGAGGAGGAAGGCTCCAAAGGTTTCTTTCAATCACCAAGCATGGAGCAGCTGCCATGCGCACAGGGTTTAGACACATCCATTTCTTTATGATTGGCTCTTGCATTTCAGTGGGGGTGACAGGAAACAAAAATAAGTAAATAGACAAGCAAAAAAAGTACAAGCAGGCAGCATAAAGACTGAGGCAGTTTTCCTGGGGGAAACCAGCTTCAGTGTGTCATAGGAAGCTTTCTGTGAGGTGCTGACAAGAATAACCGCTAGGCTGAGAAGTACACCAGAGGCGTTTTGGTACCCCTCAAATCAATTTAGCTTTATGCAGCATAACTGACTCCTGGGTTGGGAAAACAGGTCTTGCATTCCCTCTTCCTGAGAGACTTGTGAGTGCATAAGCCAGGCAGGTATGTACCATTCTGAATCCCAAGAGAGGAAATGCTAGACACCCTCTGCAACCCCAGCTAGAGCGTTTCAACAATACCTGCTGGCAAGCTTTCTTACCCTGTTCCCTACATGTTCACACTACACTGTTGCCTTCTTAATTCTTCCTCTGTGGTTGATGTGGAGAATGGTTGGTTGTTGCCTGCAGTCACTGCCAGTGGCAGCCGCTCCTCTGTTCTCACGGGTGCCACTCCTCCATTCTCATGGGTGTCAAGGCTGCTTCTCCGCTTGTCCTGGGCTGAGGCCGCTCTTCTGCTTGCCCTGTGCTGCCTCCTGTCGTCTCTGCTTCTGCCCAGTCCCGGACCCCAGGGCTGGTGAGGAGACTGTGTCAGCGGAGCTGCATTCAGACACAGGAGACCAGGTTCAGTGACACAGGTCTGCTTTAGTGCAGGAAGGCACAAGCTTATATAGGGGTAATGGTCCAATCACAGCACAGCAAGTAGGATACCTTATTAGCATAACAGGTTTAGCGTCCTATCACAGTACAGCAAGTAGGATACCTTATTAGCATAACAGACTTAGCGTCCTAGTAGCATAATAGACTTAACATCCTATCACAGAATAGTGGGTAGGATGCCTCATTAGCATACTGGGTTTCAGATTACAGAGCCTGGATCCCTGGAAACCACGTGACCCTGACTGTTGCAATATCTAAGTGTTGCAATTTTGGATTCCAAGGGTGGTGATTAGGGAGTGGTGAGCTCTAGGCATCAGTCTCATGATCTGCCAATGGGAGCAAATGTCACAAAGTGTTCCTTGTGGCTCCAGCAGTCAGGCCATTGCCTCGGGCCTGCTGTATGGCTGTCAATAAGACTTTCACTCTAGGCTCAAGCAGCCCATGCTCAAGATGCTTTCCACTTGGTAGAATTTATTGCCTCTTTCATTAGCCTGTCTTTCTGGGTCTTATTTTCTGGCCATGTCATCGTCTTTCTGGCTTTGTGGATTGTCATGAGACAACCCAGAGGGTGCTGTTCGTAGATGGGTGATATCGTCATCTCAGTGGCAGTTTGTCAACAGATGGTAGAGTCTAGTGGAGGGAATTGCTTCTATAACCGCCAGTGGTGGCTGTACGTATGTGCCCGTCCTACCAGCTTTCCCCTTTCTTCTTAGACCAGAGATACTTAGGACAATGGGAAATGAGTTTAAAATCTCTTTTTTCCCCTAAGTATCATTAGGCACTGGAAGCTTATCTTGTGGAATGTTGTCCATTTTCTTCCTTTGACTACTCACAACACCTGCTTTTAAATTTGGGATCCAATAACCACTTAAATTGCACGTGAAACATTGTTCATGTGTATGTGTGTTGATGTGTGTTTCTGGGGTTATGGCTTATTGCCTTCATAGATTCTCAGAGTGACTTTCCTTTAAATTACCAACTTCTTAGTTTCAGGGAAGAATTGAAGAAGGAGGGGTCAGGGCAATATCTTCACTTCACAGCAGAACGTTCTTTACTGAAAATATCTGCAGGGTCAAGATGACGGCAGGTAGGACCAGCAGCAGATGCTTTGGTCTTTTCTAGATTTCTTCCTGCTATTTCCTTGAACTCTGTACTGGAGGTTGCTTCTCTGAGAAGACTCTAGTTTCTCCTTTTTCTCAACTGAAAATGCAGCTCTTGGGTCTCGTGCTGCCTCTTCTTGGTGAGCAGATCTGCATGGCAGTTTGTGGTTATCTGTGTTGGTCATTCTAGGCTGCAGGTTACTTTCCTTAATACTATTATGAACACGTTCTGTTTGGAAAGTTGTCTCACCTGAAGGAAAGATCAGTTCATGGAGCCCAAAGAGGGATGTCAGGTGGGCAGTCAAACTGGGGAAGGCATAGGTTGTACTTGATGTACTTCTCAGAAACTCGACCTTGCATAGTGGTACGTACCTGCAGTTCCAGTATTTGGGCAGTCGAAGCAAGGGAATTACAAATTTGAGGTCACTTGTCTCAAAAATCTAAAACAAAAGCAAAAACAACCACCCTAATCTTTACTTTTGTGGAGAATTGATTTAGACTTTCTAGTCTTTTCTTCTATACATCAATGACGTCATTGCAATGAGTTCACTTTATTTCACTTATTCTCTTAAGAAATCTGAAGTTGAAAGTTCCAACTGAGGTCAGAATTTTGAGGAGGAGGGCATTGTAAGTGACGTTTGCGCTCTAGGATGATGGCTTAGTCAAACCATACTACTCAGTAGCTCTTTTACTTGGCCAACATGCTTACTCATCTTTCCAGAATCCCTATTGCTTCTATACAGTACAGATAACAGTTCACATCTCATTGGTTACATAAAGGACTAAGTGTCATGAATCACATATAGCACTTATCCTATTTCCTAGTACATGATGCATATTAGTTACTGTTATTTAGTATTTCTGAAAATGGTTTGAGATTGTGAAACAAGTGTATCTACTTTTTGTAATTCCCAAAGTTAGACTGGAAAATAAAGTCAAGCTTAAGTTCTTCCATTGAAGGTCACTGTGAATTTGTTTTCTTAGTTTTCATTCTAGAGGGGACCACCTTGCATCGAGAGGTGTGCCTCACATCAAGGAGGAGATGATTCTGAGCACTTATTCAAAATAGCACAGGTAGTGAGCTGAGAAGAATCGGTGAGGTGGTTGTTTTCTACAAGTCAAATGGTAACATTTTTTTCTTGAGTTTAAAGAATTATTTTTTGAGACTTTCATACATGAATACTGTATTTACATAATTTTCACTTCTCTCCCCACCCCCAACTCTTCATGTCCTCACCCGTTCCCTTTCAATTTTGTGACCTCTCCTTTAATTATTATTACTATGGTTACACACACACACACACACACACACACACACCAAGTCCACTTAGTGACACTATGTACGTGTGTGTAGGGCTGAGCTCTTGGGACTAG
Source organism: Nannospalax galili (assembly GCF_000622305.1). NCBI lineage: Eukaryota > Metazoa > Chordata > Mammalia > Rodentia > Spalacidae > Nannospalax > Nannospalax galili. The sequence continues at coordinate 1,062,880 of NW_008359198.1, read as the reverse complement.
ATAGCCTGATAAATTTTATTGTTAGTAAATGACACAGAGCAAGCATATTGAAAAAGCTTTAAATGAACTTACAGAACTTGAAAATCAAATATATTTAGGGGCTCTTGAGTGTCTCATTAGTTTGGAGCAAAATGCTCTTTGCAGGGGTTCTTAGACTTAGACATGAAAAGACCTTGCCCATGTAGACAAGAGCTATGGTCTCTTTTCAGCCCATGGAAAGACTACAGAGGTTTTGTCGAAGGAGCTCAGTTCCATCAGAGAGCGAATGGATTTCCATTACTGAATTTAATAACAAAATAATTTCATGTAGCAAAACCTTTTTGAATTTATTTTTAAGTTCTTGAGATGTTAACACCCCTTTCCCACCCTCCCGTTTTCCCTCCTCTTTTTTTTTTTTTTTTCTTTTGCTCTGTCTTTTTAGAAGTAGGTATATACAGTGTATGTTACTGGGGCCTGCAAACATCTGGATGTCTTCTGTCTGGTCTTATGTGTTGCCAGGCCTATGGTGGCAAGGCATGTGACTTGTTTGGTCAATAAAGTACGAACATAAAAGAGAGAAGCAAGCTGATTTTAGCTCCTTTGAAATGCTTGCTTCTTTTCTTCACTGTCTTCTTGAACATGGATGTGACTATGTTTTAAAGAAGGTAAGGTGGCTCAAAACTGTGGATTTGTGGGGCACCATATTGAACATGGCTGCTTAGAAATGTCCTCTGAACTTGTGGTGTATTATATCTGGGCAATAGAAATGCTTTATGTTGTATGAAGTTACTGAGATGCTTTGTTTTGTTATTGCAGCATGACTTATTTTATCCTGACTTTTAATGGTGGTAGCTAATGGTGTGCATAACAGCTTTAGAGGCAATATGAGTTATCCAAGAATCAATAGATTGTTAGTTGTCAAGTGATGTTTGCCATCTCAAACTATCTCAAATCTCAATGATTTTTTTCCCAGTCTAGGAGAAATGAGTTAAAAATATGGAGGAATAAAATTACAGGCACACAACCAACCCTAACCATTTAAAGATCTAACTTATAAGTGTGATTTAACATGAGGCTGGAGAAATTATTTGATCTGTAATGGTTTCCAAGAGAAATCTGCTTCAAGTGGGAGAGAAAAGATTGAACTTAAAGAAAAAATTCGTGTGATACTCAAGATGATAGATAATAACAATTCAAGAAGATGGCATAGTAGGTAAGGGTGCTTGCCGCCAAACTCACTGACCTGAATTCAATGCCCAGGTCCTTTGTGGTGGAAGGAGATGAGAGAGAATCTGCTCCTGCAAGCTGTCCTTTGACCTCCATATGGCATTCCCCCTCCCCAAATTAAACAAATATAATTTCAAAAAAAAGAAAAAAGTATTACCAAAACAGTTTAAAAACTACCCATTTTGTTTAGAGAAAAATTAAGGCAAAAATTAGAAAATAAGATAAAATGATTAGAATGTTAACCAGAGTCATGCCATTTTGTTTGTATAGCCTCTCCATTTTGGTTGAACTCTGACAATCCCAGTAACTAAAGTAATGAGGTTTCTAGAAGTAAAATCATTTTTTTTTCTTTAGGTTCTTGACTGTCCTGCCCTTGGATCTAAGTAATGGTCATCCAGAAAGATGTTAATGGACCACCTAACATTCTTTAACTCACTACTCACTGGTTGCTCCTAAAAATGGCCAACTGTGAGTCAAAAAAGGAAAGTTTTCAACTTCGTTCCCCATCCCTCCCTTTCTGCCCTACAACTAATTATGCCAGCTTGTAAGTGGATGGCAGGCTCTGATTCTTATAGAGACCCTCTGCAGGCTTTCCTCATAAGTAAAGCTTGGGCCATCTTGTGTTGCTCATTCCCTTGTCTCTTTTCTCTTCTTGCTAATCTCTCATAAAGATAATTTGGATGTGTGGGGGAATAAAGGTAGAAAACCTGTCTGGCAAGGGTAAGAGGGATGAACAGGTACCTGGCAACCAAGTTAGAGAGAAGCATTATGGGTCATAACAAGCACACGGGAAAAGCAAGGTAGTTCTTGACCATAAAGTTTCATGCTTGTGCTGCAAAATTAGGGGGCTGTGACTGAAGGACTGCAACTAGGTTAAAAAAAAAATCTCAGAACGACAAGCCACCCAGGAGGAGCATTGAACTATTTCTCCAAACAAAAATAAAGTTGAAGCTCTGGGGAAATCACATATACACACATTCTTATTTCCCTCCCAGGTGCTGTGTGAGTGACCTATGATTAAATTTTTCTTGAAGGTCAAGAAAAAATTCAAGAAACATTTAGGATGTTAGTATCTAGATATTGCACCATCTATATAGCAACTGTGGTGTTTGATTTGGAGAGGAGGTATGAGTGCTTTATTACTACTTCACGTGTGTCTGCATGAATGTAAAGAACAGCTTTTGGTAAAGTTGAAAGTGTTCCATTGCAATACCTGATGTGTTTGCTTTGAAAAAATCTCCTCCTCCATTTTCAGAAAGACATGCCAGGAGAAATAACAGGACTTATGACCAAGGCCTAACAGACAGCCACCGTAGATAGCTCTCAAAGGATTGGCTGTTTATTGAGATGGTGAGATGATTTTATAGGTGGACCAGAGAGCCCTTTTACAGCTACTTAAATAAGTTAATATTTATTTTATGATGCTTTTTCTACTATTTTATAAGGAAAAGCAGTGAGAATACGAGGTGTTGGAGTCTGTTCCCCACTTTTATGAACTTGCCTGCTTTTTCTCCCTTTTCTTTTTATTAACTATTTCCTGCTTTCCAAAGCAATTGGGCAGCCTGGATGTGCCTAACCTTTTGACATTGCAAGAAGACACTGTTATCTACAAAGTTCACACTTAAGAACCATGCACACACACACACACACACACACACACACACACACACACACAAATCTAATAGACTTGAGACCCTAGCATCTATTTCTATATAATTTTGTCTTGAAACTGGATGCTTTTATTTACATGTCAACAGAGCCAAGACTCTGGTTGCTAATTGGAGTCTGTCTAGAAAATCCTAGGCATTTTTATAAAGCTATTTTCCCCTCTGTATTATATCCAGGACATTCTCCATTAGTTCCTTCTGAACTCTGTCTACATACATGATCTTTGTCCTCCACTAACACAGTAATTGCCTTGGGGATCATGTGAAGATCTGATGGGGCCATTGGCTTAAACATCCTGACTTCTCTTTCTTAAGAGCCTCCTTAAAACCCAAACTCAAAACCAATACAACAAAACTGTTTTAGTTGGAAGTCTCTTGAAGTCAAGTTCCATCTCTGGAAATAGGAGCCAGTTGGCATAATTTTGAGTACAGATTTGTGTATCAGATATTCAATTTTCTCCACACTTCAGGGTCTTAGGCCACAGTGTCAGCTGCTGTGTGTTTACATTGCCTCTTCTAGTGTAGCTTACCATGCATTTCTCTGGCTGACAGCCACTGGCGAGCCCAGGGCTGGCCTCTGACACAGAGGACAAGTGTTCTTGGGGAAGTATTCATGCAGCTCTGAGGAACCCAGCATCAGTTAATTCAGGGAAAAGTAGATGGTTTTGTATCTAAACTCAGACCTTCCCTCAAAGCCTTCTCTTTCTCAAAAAAATTCAAATTCTTAGAAAGTAATCAATCCTGAGAGAAATTTTGGTTAAAAAAATTTTATTTTTAGGTTTTTGCTTTCAACTTTTTTTTTTAACACAAAAAGCAAATAAAAGCTCATTAGGCAGACAGCATAGGGCATGTGATAGCTGCATTTCTAAATTTAACACTGATGCTGAGTGAAGATCTATTCAGAAGGACTGTGACTTCTTTGCCTGGAACCAACAGGCTCACCTTTGGGAGGGCCAGAGTGCAAAGGAGGCCCATGCACTTCGGCAAGACTATTTGAAAGTTAGAAATCAAGCCAACAAACCATTGATGAGAAGTATTATTTAGCTCCGATCTTAGCACTAGTACTAATCTTTACTTGGGTGGCAAGGTCCAATTTAGAATCCTTTGTTTCTGTCTCTGTCTCCTCTGTCTCTGTCTGTCTATGTCTCTGTCTCTCTCTCGCTGTCTCTGCCTCTTTCTCTCCGTGGGTGCATGTGTATAGTATGTGTGCACATGGAAGCCAGGGGATAACTTTGGTGTCATTACTTAGGTGCTATTTACCTTTATTTGAAGACATGGTGCTTCACTGGCCTGGAGATCTCAAAGTAGGCTAGACTGCTGGCCAGTCACCCCCAGGGGTCCTCCTGTCTCTGCCTTCCCAGTGTTTGGATTATAAGAGCATGCTATTATACCTGGCTTTTTATGCATGTTCTAGAGACTGAACTCAGGTGCTCAGGCTTGCAAGGTGAGATGGAGTCATCCCCCTAGCTCACCAATTTGGAATTCTTAAAAATTAAATTTAATACATTTCATTCTCTGATAGATTGTGCTGTTTTAGACAGCCGACCTCAGTCCAGGCCTTCGCTCCTTCCCCACCTCTCGCCCCATTCTCCAGCTCTCTTCTGTACCAGGAGAGGCCTCTCTCCTATACAAGCCAGCATACACATGCCACATGAACAGGTACCCTCAGTGTATTCTGCTCTCACCAGGAAGGAGACACAGGTATTCTGAACTTTAGTGAGATGCGGCTGAGGAGGCGGTTGTACTGGTGTACTAAAGCTGTTGTCATCAACTACCACATAGTGAACGTCTTAAGCAACAGAGGTTGCTGTCTCACAGTTCTGGAGACTGGAAATCCAAGATCCAGGGCTTAGCAAAGTTGATTACATCTGAGGGCTCTGGGGAAGAATTTATTGCGTGCCTCTTCTGTAGCTTCTGGTGTTTGCCCTAATCTTCGATATTTCCTGGTAGGTGGACACAGTGCTCAGATCTCTGCCTCCATCGTCACATGGTATTTGCCCTCTGCCCATCTATTATAACGTACCTTTTAAGTAAGGATACCAGTCATGCTGGATTACACACTATAAGCTAATGACCTCATCTTACCTTGGTTTCACCAATGGTCTCTTTCAAAACAAGAGCACAATCTGATGTAGTGGGGTTTAAGACTCCAAGAGTTGAGTTTTGGGAAGACACAAGTTAGGCTTCAGTGGAGAGTAGTGTTGGCGTACAGGTGTAAGTTTACTCCCTTGGCTTCATGAACCTCTTGTCCTGCTATGAGCAGATAGTGGTTGACTGAGGTCCGGAAGGAGGTTCTCTGGAGCTTGGGACTTATGACAGTGCCCCACCTAAAGGCGGGCTTGGTGTAAATTCTTTCTGCATCATCAGCAGCACTGTAGTATCTGACACAGGCTGATCCATCAGTCTAAAGAGCAATAGAAAGGACCCGGATTTATTTGTTAATTTTTTAATGTTTACTTTTTATTGAATTTTCGTGCATTTGATACAGCATATCATAATCATATCCAGAACCCCTCTCCCATCTGCATTCCTCCATAGGTACCCTCCCCCAAGATTTCATGCACTCTGTCACATATGCTAAGGCCCATTGAATCAAGCATTTGTACCCAGATGTCCCTCGGTGCAAGTTCATCCACTGGAGTCTAGTCAGTCGATCTAGAGTCACTTCCTTAAAGAAGATCAACTCTTCTTCACCCAGCAGTGATCAGTTGCCAATCGTTCCTCGGCTAAGATTGGGGCCCGCTGCCTGTTTCCTCAGTTCTAGTTTGGTTTTTGTCTGATTGAGTCAGCACAGGTCCTGTGCACGCTGTCACCCTGGCTCTTACAATCTTTCCACCCCTTCTTCTCAATGGTCTCTGAGCCATGGGCGGGTGAGGTTTAATGTAGGAGTCCTATCCAGGGACATGAACTCTGAAGTCTTATTCTTTACACCTTGGCCAGTTGTGGCCTTCTGTGTGCATGAAGGGCCTGAACTTTAAACTTCCTTTAAAGCAGGTTCTGCCTTTCCCTCTGAAGAACCCTTTCAGTGTAGTATTGCCCTATCAGTTCATTCCCTCTTCACCCCAATTCCCACTTCAACTTCTTGCCCAGTTCAGTTTTTAGACAGATGACGAGCCACTCCTTACAACCACAAGTGCTGGCGTTTTGTACCATGTTGGCAGGTGGCAAATCTTCAGCAAGACTCTGCTGGGATTCTCACACTGACTCTTGTCAACTGTACTTTTCTTGCACCCAGTTTTGATTCTGGACAGTGTATTTCTAGTTCTGAGCGCAGTCAGGCTTTCGAAGTTCTGTATGTGGGCTGTTCTTGAGCCCACATTTTAAAAATAATCCATGGCGACAAGGAGGGGTATTCAATTCTGTGACTAAAAACAATCTCCTGGGAGCCAAAGAGACACACAGATAATGTTTATCCTCCATGATAAAAATAGATGGGCTAGTATTTTTAGTCATTCCCCAAAATAAGACGTCTGGACTCAAATTCAGCTGTGTGTGCCCATCTTTACAGGACTGAATAAGACTGGCAGTTTGGGGAGGAGTTGGGGTCAGACTTTGAAAAAATGATGCTCCTGGGAGAGGAGTTGGGCCTTGCTACCAAGTTAGGATTTCCAGCTAATGAGGGTGTAGTTAAATTTCAAACATTTTTAGAAGTAAAACAAGAATAAAAACTAAAACCAAAACGAAGCAACATGAAGGAATTATTGAGGTCCCGAGGCCCAGCAGTTCTCACACACAGGACCCTACAAACCAGCTTCTCCTCCCCTCGGATGAGGGCAAAATGTGGTCTGGAATCACAGAGAAATTAATTTGTTGCTTGGGTATAAATTTAAAACAACTCACTTGATTTTTTTTCTTCTTCTGTAATTTGCCAGAGTTAATTCTGGTCCCAAGAGATTTTCTTTTTACTGCCTTGTTATAAAATTTGATTCAGTTTCATACCATTTTCCCCCTCACTAGTGCTCAGACTAAATGTACACTTTCAGGAAACTCCAGAGCTGCATCTGTGCCTTCCTCATGCTTTTCATGTGGATTTTCTGGGACTCTGTGCAGGAAAGGGAAGCAGGTTCTTTGGGGCATTTAAATAGTTAAATAAAGCATTCCAGATTAATGTGGTCCACACCCCAGATTTTATATCCACCGAATTACAGTTGGGCATGAGATCAGTTGTGAGACTTTAAAAGGAATGGGCAGAAATATATTTAGTAAAAAAACAAAAACACAGAGGATTGGTCACCAAACTTCAAAATATAAGCTGAATTTGAGTTATTCCTGTGTCGTATGACAAAGCCTTTTGCCTTGCCTAAGACCAGGAAGGAGAGGACCAGAGCCCAGCCTCTAAACCATAAAGCTGCCCGTGGGGCAAGAGCGATGGCTCAGTGGGTAAAGGCATCTGAAGGCAAGCCTGTAATCCCAGAACCCACATGCTGGAAGGAAAGAACTGACTACCAAAACGTGTTCTTTGAGCACCACACATACACCATGGCACACGTGGGCCCACATACGTACATACACATAGACACATAAAAAACACACAATACATAAATAAATGTAAATTTGTTTGAAAAAGCTGCATGTGAGATTTAGACATATCAATTTTATCATTAATATTACCAAATTCTTGAACAACGTAGGGGAGGAACTATTTATTTTGGCTCATGTTTTCAGTTATTTTAGTTTGTAGTCTTCTGTGCTCTTGACTCTGGAACTTTATGAGGTAAAACATGATGGCAGTGGGAACACGGAGAGAAAAGGATGCTTGCCTCATTGTGGACAATAAACAGAGTCAAAGACAGAACAATACAGGAAGGGACCAGGGCAAGACACAGCGCTCCCATTGACTGACTTCCTCAGCTGGGCCCTGCCTCCTACTTTTCAATACCCCCATGACACCATCATATTATAGTCATCAAGGGGTTAGCCTGTTGATTAGGTCAGAGCTCCATGGATCCAGTCACTTGGCAAAAGCCCATCTCTTGGCAACCAAGCCTTCCTGAGATATGTGAGCCTGTGAGGGACATTTCAAATTCAAACTGTAACACACACTAAATCCATCTCATAGCAGAGATGTTTGGAAGATGTTCAGAGCAATAAGTGGAATGGACAGTGAATGCTGACTTCAGTTGGCATTCTAAGCACACATGAGCCGTCAAGTGTGAGCCTGCAGAGAGGCAATACACAAGATGCCTTACCAGTACATACATGTGACTGATGGGAGAGCAGAAGGGCGGCCAGGGGAGAGCAGCAGGAGTCTGGAAGGGAGAGGGGACACTAAGGCAGGGAGGGGGGAGCTGAATATGGTTAGAGTTCATGATGTATTTGAAAGAAGTCATCTTTACAAAACCCGTCACTATGTATAACTAATATGTGCTAATAAAAAATGGAAGACAGATGTCTTACCAAGGGGCCTCCTGTATGACAGACTGCAGTGACATAGCTTTGTATGCCATGTTAAACTGCTTAGAAATTCTTGTTTTGACCATAAAGTTTTTTTTAAGATTTATTTATCCTTATTTTGTGTGTATGAGTGTTTTGCCTGCATGTACGTATATGTTTACCACATGTAAGCCCAGTGCTTGAGGAAGCCAGAAGAGGGTGTCAGATCCTCTAAAAGTGGAATTATGGATGGTTGTTAGCCAGCATGTGGATGCTGGGAACTGAACCCAGGTCCTCTGCAAGAGCAGCCATCTCTCCAGTCCCCATGGAGTTATTTTTAAAAATATATGCATATATATATATATTCATGTTTGCATATGTGTGGGTTCATATGCATATGTGGGTTTTTTTTCTTTCTGTTGGTTGTTTTTTGACAGGGTCTCCCTAGTCACAGCCCATCTGGAAGTCACGATGTGAACCAGGGTGGCCTTGATCTTGCAGAGATCCACCTGCCTCTGCCTCCCAAGGGCTGGGATTAAAGGCATACACCACCATGCTCAGTGCATATGTGTGTCTGTGTGCAGCTGTGTGTGTGTGTGTGTGTGTGTGTGTGTGCGCGCACGCGCACAATGTAGAGGCCCAAAGTTGATGTCGATGCCTTCTTTGATGGCTCTCTACATTATTTATTAAGCCAGGGTTTCTCACTGAACCCAGAGCTTGCCAATTCCAGTTAATCTAGCTAGCTGGCTTTCCCTGGGAATCTCGTCTCTGCCTCCAAGTGCCGGGAATACAGGTGGCTGCCATGCCTGCCTGGGTTTTACATGGATTCGGGGATCTGAACTATGCTCCTCATGCCTGCACAGCAAGTACTTTATTCACTGAGCCATCCCCCAAGTCCAGAAGTTCTTACATTAGCTCCTTGCTGGGTGTATTAGGCAGTGTCCTGTAGAGGAACAGAGCTAATATATTAAAGGGGATTTATTATATTGCTTTACATGATAGGGGCCAGATAATTCAGTAACGGTTGTCTGCAGCCTGAAAGGCTCAGAACTGGGTAGCTCCTCAGTCCATGAAGCTGGATGTCCCAGCAGTCCCAGGCCAATGCTGGAGTCCTGAATGTTCCCTGGAGAGTTGCTGGTATTGTATCCATGCCAGGTCTGATGTCGGTATACAGCAGCAACAAACACACTCACTCAGGAATCAGTGAAGGTGGCCATGCAAGCACTGCTTTTCCTATGGACCTCTTTGCATCTGGGCCACTCCCTGGGAAATGCCCACTTTGAGGACAGGCCTTACCCCCTCAGTTGATACTCTCTGAAAATGTTACAGATTTGCCCAGAAGTGTGTCATTTAGGTGATTTTTACATCGAGTTGACAAGACCAGCCATCACAGTGGCCTGGTCATCCATCACTCCAAATGTTAGAATTCGGTTTAGCCGGGAAAAGGCTCTATGGCATACAAAAGCATGTGACTGAAAAAGAAGTAAAGACAGGTCACCCATGTCATGACATATGCCAAATAGATGTATTTTCAAATGATGTCCTTTAACTCCTTTCCAAATTAATTCCTTTGTCTATCACAGTGAACCATTTAAATCTCTCGTTGTGGAAATCGTGGGCATTTTAAGGGGCAGTCATACAAATTCCATGTTATAAATATTTTTATATCAATGACCCTAATTTTGGAGCTATTATCATCTAAAATTCTTTGTGTTGTGTATGCACACTTGTGTGCAGCTATATATCAGTGCATATGTGTCAGTACGTGTGTGTGTTGTATGCATATATGTCAGTGTGTGTGCATGTGTGTGCACATGTACTCATGTGTGTATGCATGAGTGTATGCGGAGGCCGGAAGAGAATTCTGGCTGTTGTCCTATTCCATCACGCCTCACCTTATTTCCTTGAGACAGGGTCTCTCAATGAACCTGAGACTTTCTAGTGGCCAGCAAGCTCTGGTCCAGCAGCTCTTCTGTCTCCACATTCCAGAGTGCCATGTGTGACCACACTGAGCATTGGGCTCTGGTGATCTGAACTCAGGTCCTCATGGTAACAGGCAAACACTCTTACCTGCTGAGCCCATCTTCTAAAATTCAAAGTGCTTTCCTTTCCTTTCCCATTTGTGAAAGCAGATACTTTGTATCTCAGAATCACCCCCTCCACTGTTAGGACTGGGACCCAGAAGCCAGGCCATGCAAAAAACAGTGCAGAGGTGAGAATGCTTACACAGTGCTCATTTCTCAAAATGTCCTGGGTCCTGGCAAGAGGCTGCCTATCTAGTGATTTTTCCACTGCTTGTAGACAGTTGACTTTTCTCCTGCTTGGTATTTTCCACAATGCTGTGGGAGGAGCTGATAGATTTTTCTGGGCCTTGCTGTCCTCTGACAGCCCTGGGCACAGTCCTGTGTGCATTTTTTTCAGCAGGGCAGCGAACGGCAGGCTCCTGTGGTGACTTCACAGTCTTACCTTTCTTCTCAGGCATCCCCTCACCCCCCCGCATTACACACACACACGCACACACATATTTGGCATATATATGCCAAATCATTTATAGCTCGATGTCAGCAAGCCAAGAATCATATCACTTTATCCTGCACTCACATTAGCAGGAATAATTTAAATCAACATTTCTGGCAGGCAGCAGTGGCGATACTGTTATTTGGGAAGTCGGTGCATCCACTGGGCTGCCTGACAGTGGTAGGTCTCCCTTGCTCTTGGTGAGCTCAAGTGCCTGCCCAAACACAGCCCCTTAACACTGCCTCATTGTGTTGGTTCGGCAGGCAATGTTCTTGGCTCACTACATCACAGTCGCTGGTGTCAATAATCGCGTCCTTACAGTTTTCTTGGTGTTAGCCCCGGGGATAGAGGTCTTTGTGAATGTGTTTGCTAGGAAAGTTTTCCTCTGATGGAAGGAAAAGAAAACAGAAATAAGCCAGAAAGCTCTCTAGAAATGCCCAAGATACATTCAGATTTCATTGTGAAGTTATGTGCTTTCCTGTTTCCTTTAATTTCTTGAGGTCCCACATTGGCACATCCTGATATACCACAGACTTTAATCATCTCTCACTTGAACAATGATCCAGAAGTCAGTACTAGTCTAAGTACTCTTCCAGTCTCCTTGGTTCCTTCCAGTGCGAACAACGCACACTGAGAGGATTCCTCCACGCCTTGGTTTTGAACCTGGCCATTTCATTTCTGTGGTTCAGCGGGAAGTGAGTTGATGTGATGCGCTTGGGCTGTTGTCTTTCCTTTTCCACTTCTGTCAAAGCTGTGTGAAGAACATATTGGTTTTCCACTGTATGTGGTTCTAGGAGAACAAGAAATGTGGAACAGATCTGAAAGAAGCTTACCTACAGTCAAACCCAGTGTGCATCATCTGAACCCAAGGCAATCTGCAGGTCCACAGTGAGACATGAGCACTTTTGGTTGCATCCCTCTGAGGTTTTGTTGTGAGGTGTAGTGTCCTGCCACTGCTTCCCTCTTTCACCTTCCAGCCACCTGTGAGGCATCCTCATTCTTACCTAGTGATAGCTCAGTGGCACTTGCTACTACTGTCATGATTACTTACATCTCATATCAGCCCAACGAAGTCATTTCTTAAAAGGAACACATGTCTGGTGTGTTGCATCCCACAGTCAAACTAATTAGCATACATATCATTCGAAATAGTGGGATGAGGAGGGCAAAGAGACTATGTGTGCATAGTCTCTTATTTTCTAGACAAGAGTCCAATCAACATCTGTGCTCATGTGTTAGGATGATTGATCTTCAATGTCAACTTGACTAGATAGAGAAGCAACTAGGAGATTATGTGCCTTCGAGGGCCGTTCCAGAGAAGATTAATTAAAGGGGAGCCAAGAGGGGAAAAAAGAAGGCAGCTGGACAGCAAAGGCATTCTTTTTCTCTCTGCTTCTTGGCCACAGTGCTGTGAGCTGCCTGGCTCCAGCACACCATGCCTCCCTGATGAACTGAAACCTCTAAAATAGTGAGCCCAAACGGACCTTCCCACTCTAACCTGCTTCATGACGGTGGGTATCACAGCCACGAAAAGTCTGACAAACACGTATAAGTAGAGTGAGGCTAAAAACTGAGGTGTTTGTCTTCAGCTCTGTCAGTGTACGCAGAAAACATTTGCCCCCTCCCCCCTGTCTCATCCTCCTTCTCTCCTTCATTGTTTATGCCGTCTAGGCTGCCACAGGGATCTTGTAATCAGAATCCTCCTGTTCTTTCTGGTTTTGAATGTCTGAAGGTGGAACCAGGGGCTTGAGAATGCTAAGCAAGTGCTCTATCGTGCGTGGGGCTACAACCCCGGGATTGCTTTCCCAGCTCTCCGTTTTCCTTCTACCTTTGTCACTAGAATAATCTTTCTAAAACATTCACATGATGGATGGTGAATCCTCATTGTTAACTTGGTTCGATTTAATCAGCCAAGAGACAAACTTCCGGCCATGTCTGTGCGACATTTGACTGTGGAGGGAAGACACACCCTGAATGTGGGTGGTATTACCTCCTGAGCTGGGGCTGCAGAATGAATAAAAAGATCAAAGAGAAAGGGAGCTGAGCAGCAGCGTCATCTCTTTCTGCTTCCCGACCACAGACACAGTGTGACCAGCTGCCTCAGCTCCTGCCACCATAGTTAGAGCTGCTGTGGTGTTGCCATGTGCCTTCCTGCCAGGATGGATGGGACCCTCAATACATGAGCCCAAACAAATCTTTCCCCACGTAAGTTGCTTTTCTCAGGTATTTTGTCACAGAATGGAGAAAAGTAACAGGGAATATATTAACCTTTAGGTAAAAAGGCTAACTGGTTTCTTAGACTTTTACCCAAAGAGGCATCAAAGCCAGAGGGGAAAAGCAATCAGAAATGAACAGTGCTTCATCTTTACTGAAATTAGGTAAAGCTGTAATGCAGCACTGAGTTCTGATTACACAGCAACAACAATGGAATCTGCGTGATGACAGAGGAGGATGCCATCGGCTGACAAAGCCACATAACTCTCTGGGTCAAGAGGAGGGTGCAACATTTTATGGAGAAAAATAGGTAAGAAGGCATGTGGCTTCCTTTAATGGAAACAGTAAAGAGAAGTTGAGGGAGGAATTGCTAGGGCACAGCACTTTTTATTAATTTAGTTTGTTGACAATTTCATGCATGTATATGATGTATTTTGGTTGCTCCCTCCCTACCCTCTCTTATCTCCTTCTCATCTTTATCATCCCCCACCTTCCTGCTCCCTAACAGTCCCTTTCCCAGAATCTTGACTTCGGGTCTTGTCTCAACTTCCTGACCTAGAGAATAAATCTTAAGCTATGAGGGAGAAAAAAGGAGAGACAGCCATTATTTTGTAGCTTGGATCAGCCACAGCTGAGCAGAGATAAATACCAGCAAATCAAAGTTCAGGGCTTTGTGCTAAGTCCTACAAACTCGGACCTGGATGACCTGCTTGCCTCTAGGCATGAAGTCCTGGACACTGAGGGGAGATGCCTCTCAAAGGCCAGAGGGCATATAGAGTTTCTGGACAACAAACCTGAAGTAAAACTTCGGAGTGCAGTGCTGTGTGTACCTCTCTCTTCTGTTCATTGTTTTTGAACAACCTTCTAGCCCATGGAGTTGTGAATCTGTTCAGAGAAGAGTAACCAAGAGAACATGGCTTTCTATCAGGTGTAGAACGTGAGCTTTGTGTGCAGACTGATAACACAAATGAAAGCACTGAACGGCAGAAGGAACAACGAAATCCCTGTTCTATTGTCCTTCCCTCCATAATGTCCTTTCTTCTCCTGATGGCATCTGTGCATTTCCACAGCCCCACGTATCTCTTTTCCTAATTTATAGCATTGTTCCAACTTGTGGTTTCCTTGGTGTCCCACCAAGCTTTAGTTGTTACATTGATCCAACCTAGAGTCATCTGAGAGGAAAGCCTTGATTCAGGAATTGACTAGATCAGAGAGTCTTTGAGCATGTCTGTAAGGGACTGTCTTGGTTATTAATTGATGCAGCGGGGCTCAGCCTACTGTGGGAGGCACTATCCATAGGCAGGTGATCATGGGCTATAGGAGAAGCTAGCTAATATGAGCCTGTGGATGACCCAGCAAGCAGCATTATCCCGTGGTTTCTGATTCAAGTTCCTGCTTGAGTTTCTACCCTAACTTCCCTCAGTGATGGACCGTGACCTAGAAGTATAAGCCAAAGAAATCTTTTCCTCCTCTAAGCTGTTTTTGATCTTGGTATTTGTCACAGCAACAGAATGAAACTACAACACATGGTCACTGCATTGTTAGACTTTACTGTTTAGAAGGCTGGGGTTTGACTTTTACTTCTATACCCTCCAAATCTTGTGCAGGAGAATGCTTAGGCTATGAATGTGGTCAAAGCACTTGATGTCCTTAGATAAAAATGTCATTACAAATCCCATCACTTTATGTAACATGCGTATACTGTTGTATCACCATTTCCTCCCAGCTGAAAAATTTCCTCCTAGAGGGAGATTTAAGACTCAGAATTCTAATGAAGCTTATAAGGATCTGTTGCTATGAGAGGAAAGTCTTAGGTGGAGCTGACTGCAAATTGTGCAAGGAACTTCAGGGGTGTATCTCTCCTGAGTTATCATCTGTGCTGGAATGGGCTTTTCTGTGATACTGCTTCCCAAGAGTCACTCATGCTCCTGTAAGGAGCCTCTCACAGTAAAACACCAAGCTAGACTTGGGTGGAATAGTTCCTTGAGTCTGCTGTTGGTGCCCTACCTGGGGTAAGTAGGATTTGTTCACATGTCTCAGATGAACGTATACTAAGAACCAAAACCAAAACAATGATAATAATAGTCCTCTAACTCATTACTTGCTGCAACTGGTACCTATTTAAACAGTACTAAGACTAACAAAAAACAAGACATGAAATCTTTCATTCATCGACTAGATTACTATTCCAAAAGAGAACTGGGGAGTTAAGGTAATTCTCTAGGTCAAGGATCAAGGCAGTACAATGTGGGCCTGTTGCTAAAACTCCTCCCGGGAGGTGAAAACGCCATCCGACCCCCTCTTCCTACAGTCCTTATGAAAGCCTGAGGTATAATTTCTTCAAACTAAAGTTTGGGAAATTAAAGAGTTTTTTTGGGTTACTTACAGAGCAGTGAGGAAGGGGTTACTTACAGGAGTGTGGGGGCTCACCCTACCCCAAGGCTGCACTGGAAAGTCTCCATTATCGTGACTTTTCAGTAGCCATCCAAAATGTTGAGAGCCTCTCCCTACAGGCTTCCCCTGCTTAGGTGTCCTTAGTCCCTCCCCCTGGGTTGGTGGGGGAGGGACTGGTTGGTGGGGAGGTGTGGCTGACTCTCCCAGCCTCCTTTCTTGCAGAGTGTCAACAGTCAGGTTCGTTTGTGATGATCCTAAGCAAGTGTGTGCAACCAAGCTTGACATTCGGAGGACGGTTTTATGCCACACTCACCCCTTCCTCCAGCTCTTAAATTCTTTCTGCCCATCCTATTCCACAAGAGTCCCTGAGCCTTGGAGGGGATGGCATAGATGTAGGACAACCCTCTCTTCACTGCGGCAAGATACCAAACTCTTGGGCCTTTTCATTGTTTCCAAGGTGTGGCTGTTGGCCCATCTCAGTGGTGTTCTTCCTACTATAAAAACACAAGTGAAAAGAAGCAGGAACGTCTTTAAATGAACACTCGCTGTTACAATAACCTAATCAATGGGCATAAACAAATATGCTTGGAAGGCACCTTAGCAGGTATATTACATTCAACTAACAAAAAAATTGCAGTGGCTTCCCCACTGGGGCCTATAACTTTGCCTGCCACCAGAGGTTGACCTTGCTTGCAGTACCAGATGTGTGCTCCTCCCCAAGGAGCAGGCCTGAAATCCAATTGGAAATTTGTCATATACTAGTTGAGCCACATTGCATCAGCAAACACATCTTACTTGGCATGCCAATAGTGTAGCACATGGCGGGGGGCATCATTAAGCAGAACTTTTGGAGACCATTTTCCCCTAGTGATTCGACATAGCACTTCCTGGCCTATGAAGGCCAGCCATGCAGCACTGGGGAGGTTCTTGATTCTCCTTTTCCTGCACTCACATCAGGCAGCGTCTTCAGCATCAGGGTCTTACTGGCTCCTTCTGGTTTGCAACCAACATTAGTGGCAATAGCCTTTATCATGGCCTCCCTGGTCAACAGCTCATAGTGGGAACAACCCACCCCTGGTACTGGAATTTTTTGTTTAACAATTGTACAGTTTTGGGAGCCTCATAAGATATTTGTTTAATCTTTGACATCTACAGGCCCAGGCAGTTGTAGACTTTTCCCAACCGTTCTGGTGGATATCACTTGTGCCTGATTTGACCAAGAATTTCACAGCTATACCTGGCCCTTGTACCCTTTGTGAATTTGTTTTCCTTCCTTGTTTCCTTAGGTATACTTGATATCTCTCAAATGGTTTCCATCTCTGTAAAATACTCAGACATTAACACTATATACTAAATCATAAACAAGGTCTAACACATCATGGAAAGATTTTATCCATTTGTATCAATTGTTTTCTCAACAGATCCACATTTGGTAAAATAGTGTGGGTAAGATACATTAATCTAGTTAGCTCTTTATTATCTTTAGTCATTTTTTTCTGGAGTCGTTTCATATCCTGGATTTCTTACATGGAGCCTCCCTACATTTCTTCACCCTTGATAAACTCATTGGGGCTGGCTCAAGCTGCCTCAGCCTGCACAGGGCCAAGGAGGAAGAGTGTCCCTCCTACCCCTGCAGGTACCTGTTGGTTCCTCGGATCAGATAGGCTCTGGGTCTGCGTCCTGACTGTAGCCACACCTGTTGTCTCTCCATTGACCACACCTGCCTGCTGGTGAAGGCCCTGGAGGCCCTGGATGGGCAAAACTGCCTCCACCCCTAGCATAACCTTTCTTAGGAGAGAAATGTACCCTGTTTTATCTTGGGAGGTCATTATGCACCCCTGGGCCAACCTTTTGTGAATTGCTCTACCAGTTTTAAAGCCTTCCAGAAGCTCCTTAGCACAGATTAGTTTGTTGCCAATTTTTTCTTTAGGAACTTGGACTTGACACAAATCTTGCCACATTTGCCTTCGAGTGACCCAAACAGACCTCTTTCTCTGCCTTTTTGTCTTTTTTATGTTTCTTTTAGGTTGCTCTACTACTTTACAGACACATTGTAAATGCTGGTCTAAGTCACTTAGATCTGCCAAAGTCTCTCCTACTTCACAAAGATCTCCCCACTAAGGGCCTCAGCAAAGCCATTAAAGCTCTATATCAATCTTGAGGTCCCTGCTGAATCAAGTTCTTCTTTAAATTTCTGGTGAACACACAGATTCATACCTCATACCTAGTTCTCTCAATAGTGCCTGTTCTTCCTCTGTTGTCCTCACTGGAATTTTCACTGGCGATGACCAAGTATCTCTAATGGCTCATAGAAGCCAGTCCATCAGGGACTGATTCCCTGTACTGCCTTAGGTTATGCAGCCTATGTTGCAAGGAAGGATGGGTAGTTGTATTGCTCAGCTTTAATGCTTATGTAGCACTTAAACTAATATCATCTGTTCTCATCTTCCATATCCTCATAAGCCAGGTGTTGCGGGGCTCCTTCATTGCTTGTTTGAAAGTCTTCCTTGGTTCTAATAGCTCCAATGCCGAGTAGTCTCTGATTACTATAGCCTCTCGCACTGGACCTTTGTTAAGGCCTCCATCAGCATGCTGAAACATGGATTTTTCCTTTCTTTCTATTAAAGGTCGAACCAGAGGAGCATCTTTAGCTATTTCTAGGTCCTTACTGTATCTCTGTACTCACGTAGCGGACCCCACTGCTCAAGCAGGTGCACCACTCCATACCACCTACAAGAGGACTGCCATCCCGGGATTTCCCCCACTGTCATCATCTGCCTAGGTGACTTCACCTTAGTTATGAATCTCCCTATCCTCTGTAGTATCCGTGCCACTGCTGCTACCCCCACCAGCCGTATGAGGACAGCCTGCTATGTCAAAATTTCCTCTCACACTCTCCCCTCACCCACCTTTGCTTTGGTTGTTGGTCTCCTTTCCCATATCAGGACACTATTGCTCTGCCCAAACTCATCCTCAGTTCTGTTGTATCTTTCTGGGCTATGTCAATTGTTCCTAAAATTCCTTCTGGGAGGTGCAAAAGCCATCTGGCTCCCTCTACACTGTCCTTATGACAAACAGAGGTATAATTTCTCCAAACTACAGTTTGGGAAACTAAAGCGTTTATTGGGGTTACTTACAGAGTACTAGGAAAAGGGCTACTTACAGGAGTGTGGGGGCTCACCCCATCCCAAGGCCGTATTGGAAAGTCTCCATACTGTGACTTTCCAGCAGCTGTCCTAAATGGCAAGAGTCCCTCTGCTCACTCTTCCTCTGTTTAGGTGCCCTTAGAAACTTCCCCTTTTGCAGATTGGGCTGAATGGTTGTTTGGGAGGTGTGGCTGACTCTCCTGGCCCCTCCTTTCTTGTGGCATGCCAACAGTTATGGTTGTGATGATACTAAGCAAACTGGTGCAGCCAAGCTTGACATTCAGTGGACAGTTTTATGCCACAGTGCCACATAAGTAGTTCAAACTTTTCTAAAATTAAAATGTTTTAAAATGTTTAAAAAAGCAGATAAAATTAATTAAAAATATTTCATTTAACTTATATGTCAGTATGATTTAAAAGTGAGACATTGAATGACTGTTAGATTGTTATTTTCATGGTCTCTCTCATGTTAGCTTAATAGCTAGCCATCTGTCTTTTGGATTCTAGATAACAGAGATTCCAGTAATGGGATATGTGGACGAGGATGGATTCTTTCTAAACTTTTATCTAGTTGTCTTCTTTTGTTGTGACAGTTTCAGGAATTATAATAATCACATTTTCTTTTTAAACCTGAAGACATTGTTCTGTCACATCAAAAAGCTTCCCATCCCAGAAGATATGGGTC
This sequence comes from Nannospalax galili, assembly GCF_000622305.1. Classification (NCBI taxonomy): domain Eukaryota; kingdom Metazoa; phylum Chordata; class Mammalia; order Rodentia; family Spalacidae; genus Nannospalax; species Nannospalax galili. The sequence continues at coordinate 1,043,678 of NW_008359198.1, read as the reverse complement.
AGTTTCTTGATTGTGCCTCTGAGGCTGAATTTAGTCACCTTGCTTGGTACAAATGAAGAACTTTTATCTTTAGCCTTTGTGTGGGGGCTGGGTATTTTCCCAGCTTGCAGCTACACTGTTATGAGGTCAACAGTGAGGTCTTTGGCTCTGCATAACAAACATGCTAGATCCCAGGAAGTGAATATTGACAAGACAACTTTCTGCCAATGTAGACAGGATTCTTTAATATGTCCTGTTCTACATTTGTAGTAAGGTTGGGGTATGACATAATGTGGCACTCCTAAATGCTATATTATATAATCCTTATGTACAAGTATGCCAGTCACCACTCATCAAAGAAGCTTGTTTTGCAACAGATTGAGACTATTACAGAGTCCAACAGCTGGGCCTGCAAAGAGATTAAATGTCTGTGAAATGTCCATCCCTAAGTGACACATCTACAGTGGAACCTCTACACCTAAGACTTATGGAACACAGTGTAACAAGGGTAGAGACAGCAGTAATGTTAAGTGACACATCTACAGTGGAACCTCTACACCTAAGACTCATGGAACACAGTGTAACAAGGGTAGAGACAGCAGTAATGCGGCACTCAGCTCTCATCAGTGAAGCTCCCTTATGTAGCAGAGGTAATGAACCCAGGGCTCTGGGACCGTTGTGGGAGAAGGGGTAGAAAGACTGTAAGAGCCAGGGGAGGAGGTGCATGACCGTATGGAAGAAGTCTTATGGGCTCCTGGGACCTTGCTCATATGAACTTACAGCAATGATGATGGCATTCACAAGACCCATACAAACTCAAGCAGGCAGAAAACCAAAACCAAAGCCAAAGCAAACCAAAACAACCCCCCCCCAAAAAAAGAGAGAAAAAAGAGAAAAAAGAACCCCATCATAGAACTGCAGAAAGAGGCAGCAGGCCCCAATCTTAGCCAAGGAACTATTGGCAGCTGATTCCTCCTGGGCGAGGAAGAGCTGATCTTCTTTAGGGGAACAACTCTAGATAGACCGACTAGACCCCAGCAGATGAACTTGCACTGAGGGATGTCTGGGGACACTAACTTGACTTGATAGACCTTAACATAAATGACAGAATGTCCATAATTCAGTGGGGGGATTATTGAGGGTGCCGATGAGGAGGAGGATATAAAGACGATCAAGATGCTATGTATGAAATAAAAAACTCAATAAAAATATATAAAAATATTATTTTTAAACCAGAAATAGTTTGAAAGAGAGAACAAAGGGATTGGAATTATTTCTTATATCAATACTTATTGAGAAAGGGTCCAAATTAGAAAGCTAGAGAGTGAAATTACATTTGAATCCCATGAGTCCTGCTATGCTAGGGAGTGAACTTCCATTTGAACCCTGAGCATTTGCTGAATTAAACATTAATCAAATTCTACTGCTCTTCATAATTCCATGTGTCTACAGGTAGGAAAAGGCAAAGAGTTATAATTTAAAAATAAAGAGGCCAGCTGGGCATGGCGGTGCTTACCTTTAATCCTAGCACTCAGGAGGCAGAAGCAGGTAGATGGATTGAGGCTAGCCTGGACTACATACAGGGAGACTCTGTCTCAAAAAGACAAAAAAAAAAAAAAAAAAAAAAAAAAAAAAAAAAAAAAAAATCCCCCAAATAAAGAGGCTGGTATTTGAAAATCTCAAAGCTCATATCATATTGCATGATAAAAGCCAGAAAGCTTTTCTTATCAGTTTAGGACCAAGACAAAAAGATATTCTCTTTCTTTTATTTTCATTTTATATTTCATACAGAACTGGAAGGTCTAGGCAGAGACAAGAAGTAAAATGCACAGAAGTTGAAAGAAAAAGTGTCTTTGTGTTCCCAGATGACATTACTTGGTTGGTAGAAAATCCTAAAGATTCCATGTGCACACACAGAAAAGATGGTGATTAGAACCAATGAGTTCATCCAAGTTATAGCACATAAAACCAACATAGAAGAATCAGCCACATTTTATAACAAAAAATAATGAATACTCTCAAAAGAGAGCTGAGTAGAGCATGCCATTTAATAATAGGAAAAGGAAAACCTTTAGGGACAAATTTAAACAAGGAAGTGGATGACGGTCTGTTGGAAACCGTAAGAGAAGGCTGAAGTAAATTTAAAAAGACAAGGAAAATGGAAAGACATTCCATGGTCACAGATTAATTGGAAGATTTGAGATTGTTAAAATGTCGGTACTCTTTAAAATTATCTACAGAACCAATGTAACATCTATCAAAATCTCAATGTTTGAACAGAAAAGAAAAAAACAATCCTAAAATTCACAAGGAAACATGGAAGACCTCAAATAGCCAAAGAAAACTCAAGAAAGAGCAACAATGCTAGTTGTATTGTCTTTCTGATTTTGAGATGTGCTATGAAGGTACAGTAACAAAAACAATATGGTACAAATGTACAGACATAAAGATGGATGGAGTGGAATAGAGATCTGAGAACCAGGCTCGTGTCTACAGTCAAATGATCTTTGACAAAGGGGTCAAAATGCATGGACAAAGAGTACCACTCTCGAACAGATGATGCTGGGAAGAGCCAGATGCCAAATAAAGGAAACTGGGCTCTTAAACTATATACAAAATTCACCTGGAAAAGAACTAGCCATACTACTTGAAGCCATAAACCTCCTAGAAGAAACATGACACTGGTCTTGGCAATGATTTCTTTGAGAAAACGCCCAAACACTGTAACGGAGAGCAAACCAGACCAGTGTGAGCGCAACAAACCAAAAAGCTCCACATGACAAAGGAAAGAATCACAAAGCAAAACACAACGTGTGCAATGGATGGAAAATTTGGCAAGCCGTGTTTCTGAAAAGGGTTCAGTATTCAAAATATATAAGAAACTCATAAAAACCGATAGTTTAAAAAAACTTTATATTGGCCTGATGTGGTGGCACACACCTTTAATCATACCACTTGGGAGGCAGAGGCAGGTAGATCTCTGTGAGATGGAGGCCAGCCTGGTCTATATATAGAATTCCAGGCCAGCTGGGGCTACAGGGAGACCCTGTCTCAAAACAAAAGAAAACAAAAAGCACAACCCATATCTTTACAGTTACGTACCTTTACCTGCACTGACCCACAGCATTTCACCAAATGGCTCTGTCACCTGTTACCTCTTTGGTCCTTTGGACAATTTCTGCTTTTTCTCTACTGTAAAGTGCCAAGGACATTCTGGTATGTTTCTTAGTAAATGTATTCATACATTTTTGGGGCGGGGATACACATGGGGTGGATCTGCTGAATCATAAGCAAAGCACATGACCAACTGTACTAGACTGGGTTAAAATTTTCCAGCAGCACTCATTCATACTCTTACAGTCACTGTGCGAGTTCCAGTTGTCTCGCCTTCTCTCCAGCATTTCATGTTTCTATTCTTTCGCTTACGTTATTTGGGTGGGTATGCACCAGAAAATAACATTGGCATAAGGAAAGGTTGTTCTTGTTAGAACTTTAGACTAATAAGGGGTTTACTCCACTCACCTTCAGCAGCTGGAACTTGGTTGTGAGGACACACATGCCCAAGTGATGAGGGGAAGCTCCATCTGGGCAGCTTAGGATCCAGCAAAGCTAAAATGTGAAAGGGCAGAACTCCAGTAGGGGTGGTTCTGCGAGATAACCAGTCAGCTCCTCTGTCCATTTCTCTTTTGTCTCCTTTGCCTTTTCTTGGCAAGTTTTTTCTAGTTCAGCTGAAATTTAAGAAGACTTTGACTAGGTAATTCTCACCATTTCCCTGCCTGTGGAATCCCAGGTGGCTCCACCCCATGGCTGAGCTCTGACCATGTGTGAAAGTGTGCTTGCCTGAGGTCCTCTCTCTCTCCATGGTCTTTGGCCGTTCCCATGATTCTCCCCAACAGAGAAGCATGGCAGTTTATCACTCACATGGTCTCCTAGTTAGAACAGCTACTACGGGTACCCAGATTCAACGGGCAGAGAAAGACATTCTACCTTTTACTGGAGGAAGAGTTAGGCACATTTTAGAAAAATGAGTGAAATGAGACAGTTTTGGGAAAGAAATCCTTGCTTTTTAGGCACTAGGATGGCCACTAAGGAAAGAGAAACTGTGACTAAAAGAGGAGGACCAGACAGAGTATGGTTGATTGTTGACTCAGTCATGAGGTAATTTGGTAAGTTAAAAAGTTAAAACTGCTTAGTTCCTTATATTTAGCCTGATATTATTGTATCATTGGCTTATATGTTGATTGAGCACTGGTGACTTAAAAAAAAAAACACCTCATTTTGTTTTAGGGCTCCAAGGTGCAGGACTTGACTCAGTTTCCCTAAATATTTGCTTAAATGGTTAATACTGTTCATCTATAGATAAATGCCATAGAATTCTATCCACCACGTCCTCTCTCCTTCCTTCTCCCTCCTTCTGTCCCTCTCTCCTTTTTTTCTTCCTCCCTTTCGTATCCACTGACTGGCATTTACTTAGTGTCTATTATTTATATGCCTAATACTGTTTTAGATATTGGGGGTACAACATTAATCAGTACAAAGTCCCTGGGCTTAAAAAACTCACATTCTTTCTTTATGTCTTAATTGGAAAGACGCTCAGAACAAGGCAAAGGATTAATGATGACTAATGAGAATTGAGAAGTAAAACAGAATGCCTGTAAGACCCTAATTGTATGACCAGAAATATTTCCCTCTTAACCAGCACATAAACACATCGGGGAAGCTCATTTCTTTTTGTACATATGGGGAAAATAAAACATATTGGGGAATGTTTAGGAAAACATTTTAGGATGCCTGGAGTGATTTTAAATTTACCAGGGAGCCATAAGTGTAACACACTGTTGCATTTACTGGGTCAGAAAAGAGAAAACTCAGACCAGGAATTTCTGAGAAGCATCCTGTCTCAGCCTTCCAAACCCCTGGATGCTGGGAGGCTACAGGATGTGACATGTTTCTGATTTTGTTTAACTTCTGAAAAGTATAAATAAGGAAGGTAAACTGGTTTCCAGTTTCACTCTCCAAAGAGTGCTTCTATACATACCTTACAATATCTTCCTTGGGTTTCTTTATGCACAGGCATATTCACAGCCTAAACTTATATATCTAGGAGTGGGATCATATGCTATAGACAATTCCAAGTTCCATTTAAACCTGCATTTTCCGGGGCTGGAGAAATGGCTCAATGGTTAAGAACACTGGTTGTTCTTACAGAAGACCCAGGTTCGAATCCCAGCACCCACATAGCAGCTAACAACTGTCTGCCATGGAACAGCTAACTCCAGTTCCAGGGGATCTGACAGCCTCTTCTGTTCTCCAAGGACATTGCACGACATGGGTGCACTTACCTACATGCAGGCAATACATGCATACACATGAAATAAAAATAATAAAATAAAATATTTAAACCTGCATTTTCCTGTGCCCCTAAATACCACTGAAATCATGAATTCTTAATGGTCATGTAAGATCTCATTGTTTGAACATTCCAACCCCATTCAGATGTTTACATAGTTTCTTTTGTTATTAATTTCGCTGTAATTAACATCTGTGTGTATCTGTTTGGATGGATCTCTGATTCCGTCCCCCCTCTTAGGGTAAACTCCTAAAAGGGGAATTTCTTGGTCAATGATACAAACAATTTTTAAGGCAAATAGTTCTAACTTCCCCAGGCACACAAGAAAAGGGGGATTTAAATGTATCCTGTTAGTCTGCAAATGGCATCTGATGACTGTGTGGGTGACAGCATCTTCTCATCTTGTTACCACCCGGAGTTTCTTAATTGCTCTCTGAGATAATTTCTTAACCAGGGGAAATTCAACTTGAAGCTGGAAGCTGTTTGAGATTAGTTCAGGAACAAAGTTCTCAGTCAGATCAAGGTTGTTTTTTCTTTTTTACGATTTGCTTTTCTGTTCCCAAGCATGACAGGCAGCCACGTAAACTGGAGGTTGAAACCATCACTTACAGCTGCTCCTGATAAAAACGGTTCCAAATGCTCTCCTGCTGGCCACTGCTATCACTCCTTTCCCTGTATCTTCCCCAGTACTCTTTTGGTTCCAAGTGTAGAGCCAAGAGGGCATCTGCTCTCAGGCCTGAGCTCCGCTCCCCTTATCACTGTCTTGCATCCCACCAAGAGGGGGTTTCCTTGCTGCTCTCCTCTTCTCCCACTCAAACCTTTTAGCAATTTATAGCACGTTCCTCTCTTGGATACAGAAAACGCAGGCCCTCCACAGGATCTGAGTGTGCTGTTTGGAACTGTTTATGGCTGATTTTGGACTCTGCAGGCAGGGCCATAAATACACAGTTAATCTGCCTGAGAGTAAGAGCAGTCACCTTGGCCCCAAGAGATTAGCCACATGTGGAAACCCAGAGAGCCTGTCCTTCCTGAATCAGTCATGTGGCACAGCTGGCCACAAACCTGGCCCTGTGTGGACTGGGTGGGTGCACAGATGCCCTAGCTGCCTCCTTGAGCAGTTGCCCTCCCCTGCACAGACTTTCAACCCCTGCAGTGCTCTTAACTGCTGAGCCATCTCTCTGGCCCCAATAGTGTGTCCCCCCTCCCCTTTTTAAAAAATAATAACCCATCAAATTCAGTTTGTTCTGTCTATATACTTTTAGGTGTGGGGCCATCTACTGGAGCACAGTTGACCTACTAAAGGTCACACCCTTAAAGAAAACTGATTTGCCCTCCCCCAGAAGCTCCTCAACTAGTAGTGGGGGCTCATTAACTTCTTGCCCCTCTATGCTAGAATGTTAGGTGGTTTGATCTTGTGCAGGTCTTGGGCAGGCAGCCATAACTGCTGTGAGTTCACGAGTCATGCCATGTCTAAAAGGCTCTGTTTTGCTTATTTTGTGTGTGTAGATGTGTGCAGGTGCATGCATGCCACTGTAGGGGTATGGAGGTCAGGGGACAAATTGAGGGAGCTGGTTCTCTCCTTCCACCTTGGATCTTCAGGCTTGGCAGCAAGCAACTTCATCTGCTGAGCCATCAGAGCTGCCTGAATGGGTAAGATCATGTAGTATTTGTCTTTTTGTACCTGGATACTCATTCTTACTTCTAAGTCTATCCATGCTGTCAGAAATGGCAAAATTTCATTCTTTTTAAAAGATTGATGTGTTCTATGGTGTGCATATTCTATGTTTTCTTCACTCATTCATTTATGATAGGCGCTTGATCCCCATACCTCTGCTACTGTGAATAGTGTTACAATGAACAGGGGACTGCGGCTGTCTCCTTATCTAATTTTATTTCCTTTGGATATGTACTCTGAGGTGGGATCTGAATGATATGTTGGTTCTATTTTAATTTTTATGGAAAGTTCAGACTGTTTTCTGTAGGAGCTGTACTAATTTACCCTCCTATCAGCTCTGTAGAGGGAACCAGCATCTGTCCTGCACACAGTTCTGGTGACGATACATACTGTCCCACCTGCTTCTCTTACCATTTTGGATGTTTGTGGGCACTATAGTTTTCTCCTCTGGCTGGATGTGAACCAGCACCCCAGCACTTTGTGAGCTGAGTGTCAGGACAAGGTGTGATTTGATTCCCCCAGAAATCTCCCTTGTACTAGAGATAGCCTCCTGGATCAGAGGACTCTTAAGGACCAAAGTTCAGTTCCCACCACTCCCCCATCACATTGGAAATCTCAGAAAGTGCAAGTTCCAAATATCCTGGTGATGACAGATCAGAGGAGGGCCAGATGTGACAACATGATTTCTGCTGGAGGGGCTGAGAGGTGACCGATTAGGCCAGAGAAGCCCCTATTCCTGCCTTCTCCAGCATGAAGCCCAAGCTGGAATACAGAGCTCCTTGCTCTGAGCATTTAAAGTCTTGTTTGGTGAAAACCTTTTGCAGATTTTTCTCCAATTTTTATTTGTATTCATGTGTAACTGCTTAACCAACATGTGAGCTCTTGTAAAACAGCGAGTGTGTTTTGGTCTCTGTGTTTGTGAAGTGCTGGGTGATGGCTTTATTCTGTGGCCACAATAGAAAAAAAAAAAGAAAAAAGCTGTTAGAGGGATACCAGTGAACAGTGAAAGACACTTTTTGTGCAATAAAAACAAACAAACTTACTAACCTATTTCTAATGTTTCATTCATTTTTAGAAAAAAAAAAACCAAAAACCTCTATAAAACTTATCTTCCTGTTTCCTTTTTCATTGAGCTTCTCTCGGTTCTGTTTCCACACAAAGAAAAAGCTCAGAAAGTTTCACACAATATGTTAATTGCTGGTTTTATCTCTGGGTTGTGGTTCTGGCACAGTTAAGCAGCACCTCTGAGTAACTTAAGTAAAGGCAGGGTACGGGATGAGGAAAACACCTGGGTATTGGAGGTCAGCTTCAAAGACAGACGACAATCAGGTCGAGGCTGGCGGGTGCTCGAGTTCGTCAGCCCCAAGCCTTCCGTCTTTACAGATCTCCCTGCAAGAGTCAGTTTTGAAGGGAGGAAGCTTTCCTAGCTCACATGACTTTTCTGGTCCATGAAGCCAGGACACTGGTGGGAAAGCAGCGCCATCACCAAAGAAAGGAGGTGGAGTGCTGGGCACAGGAAACAAGATGGTGGTTGCAGGTCTCTTTTTACCTCCGGTTGGTTCCCTGAATTTCTTTCTGCAGCAAACACCTAAAACTATTTTGACTATCATTTTATCTGTAGTTTCCCAAACTTCTTTTTGCCCATTTTATATATTTCTCATTTATAAAATGTTTATATACATTACAATAACAGGCCTTTTACAATTTACTTTGCAGTGAAAGAAAGACAAATTAGAGCACTGGCAGTCTAGAAGGGAGCAGTGCACAGGCAGGGATTCGGACACTATTTGGAAAGGTAAAAGGACTGGAAAAATGCAAAATTGGTACTTGGAAGGAGCTTCGGGTTTTATCGGGGGTGTAGAGATTCAGGTGTGATTAAGAGTCTCTTCCACCATGTGAGTGAACAGCATCGGTTTGTATAGGAGCTGTTCTACAGGCCCTATGAGGTTGAAGCCAGAGGGGTTCTATAGCTGGGACCCCAGCTCCCGCGTGACCTGGCCAAAGGGAAGTTCAAGGATTCATGTTGCCGTTGGTTTAACTGGATGGGGGTGGGATTCTGACAGCTCTCTAACCCCAGGCCTAGGACCCCATGGGCCTCAGTGGCAGCACAAGCATGAGTGGGAAAGCAGTCTACTCTGTGGAACAATGAAGCAGAATTCAGTTTCTAGATGACCTGGGTGAGGTGGAAGGACATAGTTGAAATAAGCAAGCCCAAGAATAATCTTATTGAATAAATCAGTAAAAGGACAAGAACCCTTCTCAGTGTCCCACTTCTGAAGTCAGTGCCTCCTCTTTGTCCCCAGCTACAGCAGTGAAGAAAACAGCCTTTCAAATGGTAATGCGGAGTTTTTAAAACACCAATTTAGGGCATTCTTTTGGAGACATGAGGCTCTGGATGATGTCTTTCCAGTTTCTCCATTACAGAGCACATCCACATGGACTACATGTAGGGACATCTCAGCTTTCAGAGTCAGCCCTGAGTCTCTCACTTTCTTGGAAGGCAGGAGAGTCTTTTGAGCACAACAGGCTTTGGGGTGCTCTCAGTGTGATGTTCTGGATGGTTCCTAACCATCCTTTATTACTGATGTAATTTGGATCTATCATGGAAGGACTTGAGGAGGTTAGCTGCATTCCAGCAGGACTCCTCAATCAGAGCTGTTCTGAATGAAGCCACTCAGAGCCTCTCAAATCTGTTTTTGGACAAATCACCCTTCCCACAGGAGCTTGAGGTGTCGCCTTAACATATCCCTCGGTAGCCAGGATTTATATCCTCTTCCCAGGTGACTCATATCTTTAAACTACCCCCTTTTCTACCTTGATAACCCCCAGTCTTAACTCAGTCTCTGAAGCCCCCTCTGGACCTTCCTGATTACTCTGAAATTATCCAGGCTGTTTCATTTGACCCACCCAGAATACATTGCATTAAATTATTGTACTTTGTATACAATGGGATTCTTTTAAAGTATTTATATGTTTCTCAAGCTTAGGAGCTGTGCCTAATATTCATATACAAGCCACTTGAACACACAGACATGAATATTAGGCACAGCTTCTAAGCTTGATAAATAGATCAATTTTTTCGTTATTATTACTAATGGTGATTGCTAACATATATGACAGATGCTGAGCAAAGGCCTTTGTACAAAGCCTTTTGGTTGATCCGTGTATACTCACAGGACAAATAAGAGTAATACCATGATCCCAAGATAAGGAAATGAGACTTGGAGAAGACAACTGCATGATCAAAGTCATAGCTGGTCCTTCCTATACAACCTTTGAAAGAAAGGACTCTTGAATGCTGGTTTTTAATTTCCTTACACTCATGTGATAAGACCATTTTACAGCTGAGTAAATAAAGATTTATACTGTGTGGGTGGAGTCACATAAAGCTTTGGTCATAGAGTGTGGATGAAGGAGGTGTGAGGTCAGGGCTCTTAGACCACCTGAAATCTGGTGGCCTTTTTAGCAATGACTTTGAAGGGTCAGCTTATGTGAGCTCAGCTTGCAGCTGGATGGGCCTGAGAGACATGAAGGCTACTCATGGCCTTGGAAAAACTGCAGATAGCCAAACTCAGATTGCTCTGTAGTTTCTGGTAAAGTGCCAGATGGTGCCACTGCACACTGGCCCATCACCCAATGGTAAATGGAGATGACAAGGGAGATGTTCAGGAAAAACACTGAATGCTTCTGGAAACAGGACGGATTGTTTATGACCAAGAAGGCTATATCCAGCCCAACAAAAAAGGCCACAGAAAACCTTCCCTTAGAATAACTGGAGATGTGATATGCAATTAGCAATAATTTTATATTTAACTCTGCTAATGTTTGACAAGGACCACAAGTCCATCACCAAACCTCTCACTTTTTCACAAAAATAAAATTATGACCCAAGCAAAAAAGTAAGCCTATACGATATGTAGGTATTCATACCAACACCTCTGTGAACACTTACAGAAATTCTGTTCCATTTCTTAGAAATTCTACAGACTACATCACCATCCTCCAACCATGTTTATTGCTTAAAAGTAAACAATGTAGACAGGAAACAGATGTGGGATAAACATGATCCTTATGTTTTGCTCCCACATTTCTGAAGGGTCGGGGTCTCACTGTGACTTCATGCTTCCTACTCTTAACAGTTTAGCTCTCGGTGCTTTTAATTGAGAAGTCATAGTTGTTATATTTTTATGGGGTATGAAGTGGTCTTGTGAGTTTTGAGGGAGGAAGGACTAGCATGAGTAGAGGATGGGCATTAATAACTGCACTTCAGATTGCGTTCACCGGCCAGCTGGCCTGCCTCGGTAAACACGGTGCACTTTTGTCATCAAGAGCATGGGCTGTGATACAGATGCGCTTATCTTCACATTAGGGAAGTAAGTGTACACAACAGGAGGCCAAGGCCAGATTTCAGCAGCTGCTTGCTCTTTCTCTGCGTTCTGGTTGGTGGAGTCAAGTTGGGCCTTTCCTCTCTTTCTTAATAGAGCATCCTCATCATCGAAAGACCCCTATTCAGAGAAGGTCTTTTGAGGCCACTTTTTCCTCTTATTGTAAGTTATGCATTACACTGTCCTGTTAGGCAACTGTTCATTATAATCACTCCCCCATTATGAAGGATGTCCCTGTTCATCGTAGGTCAGGATGTGACACCCTTTGGCTTGAAAATCAGTACATTTTTATCTGTGAATTTCTTTCTTCCCTCTGTAGCACCCTCTTTCCTCTCTCTTCTTTCTTCTCACGATGAAGCGTTCTTATTTTTTTATTTTAGCTGTATATTCCTAATGTTTATTTAACCAATCTCTTGCATGTGACACATGCAAATACTTTTCTGACTTTTGCTGTTTAAAGCCCAGGGCAGTGAATAGCTTATTCTGCTATTTTTGTGCTCACAGTGTGTCAGATTTTTAGGCACAGTAGATAAAGCTTTTCAAAGACAGTTTTTGTTCTTGAGAAGCTCAAGAACCATCTGTCTGTCTGTCTACCTACCAACTGTCTATCATCTCTCTAATCTATGTATCTATCTATCATCTATCATCTGTCTATTGTTTCCTTCAGACAGTGCCTTCCTACATAGCTCTAGTTGATCTGGAACTCACTATGTAGACCAGGCTGACCTTAAACTTGCGACGATCCTTCTGCTTCTGACTACTATGTTGGGATTATAGTACTCACCAGCATGCCTGGCAAAGAGCTCAGATTCTTATGGTGTATTCATTTCTCAGGGTCTTAGCAGAAAACCTCTTGAGAACTTAAAAACAGAGTGACTGTGATAATTCAGGAGATAATGAGAGCAAGATACTGTAGACAGGGGAGATGGATAAGCTGAGAAGGCAAGTGGGGACCAATGAAGGCAGCAGAGATTAACAGCAGCAGGCGGCCCTCATCCTCCCTTGTCAAGAGAGTAAGGGAGTCAGTCTAGAAGAATCAACTCATGAAGATGGAACTTTGTTGAGTCCATTCAGTGGAAACTGGAGTCACAGTGGGGCCGAGCTCTGTTGGAGGTACTAGCTAAGCAGGAACAGTTTCTCCAGGTCATCTACCTTCCCATCTTCTGCTGCTATCTACCACTTTAAAAACAAATGAAAATTCTGTGGATTCCGTGTGCTTGCTGGAATGGCTGGGGACTGTTTGCTCTTCAAATGCAACTCATAGCTGCATCGCTCACCTTTCCTTACTGTGTTTTGAATCTTTTAAAAATGATTTGTTTTTTATTTATGTGCATGTGTAGCTGTGTGTGTGTGTGTGTGTGTGTGTGTGTGTGTGTGTGTGTATACGCATGTATGCTGGGAACTAAACTCTGGTCCTCTTTAAGAACAGTGCCCTTACCACTGAGCCCTGGATTTGAATCATAGAGGCTGACTGAGCCTGTGAGTTGTAGCCTTCAAGGACCAGGCTGTGAGATTCCCAACAGGGAAGGAGGCCCAATTGAAGGGCTGCGCGGCTGCAGCAGGTAAACATTGTCTACAGTAGGACCTCATGAGGAGATCTTTCTCTAATTCTTCATCTTTCTATATGCTTGCTTAAGAGTCAAGATCAGCATCCTTCCTTCTGAAAAGGAATTTCTTGATTCTTCTGCATTCCCCGTCCTCTGTGTGCTCCTGTACCGTCCTGGGCACACTTCCCCGAGGGCATGGCTACATTCAGTTGCAGTTGACAATGCACCGCTTTGTTTCTTTCCATGAGCCCAAATTTTCCTCGCTGGCATTTCTTATCCATCCTTTCCCCCAGTCACCCTAATCTTTTTTAGCAGAAGGGCAATAAACAAAGAAATACTTCACTGTTTAATTATGCAAGCAAGACATCAATGGCCATCTTCAAAAATAGCACATCAAAAATGATCTAATTAGCTTTTTTCTTTGAGAATATACTGTTTTATTTTTGGAGCCAAACCTAAACTCGATAGGTGAGGAGCTGGATATCCTTTATCGTCGCTTTTGGATGCTAAATGTGTGTCTTTGGCAGACAGGAACTGTTGACAGATTTCTGGAAAGGCAACCAGAGATGACAGAAGTGTGAAATAAATGGTCTTGGAAGCTGAAAACTGATCTTCTGAATGCACCCTTCTTTACACTGATGGTTATCTGCCAGAACAGTCTGTTTGTTTGTCGTTTGATCTTCTTTTCCTTCATACGTAGATTGTCAATACTAGTGACAGGAAACAAGAAAGTAATTTTAATGTAATCATTGGACTGAAAGAGTACGTGATCTTCATGTCTGAAAAGAATGGAATTTATCCTACTGGTCCTTTTTGTTTCCAATAATTGCTCTCCTTCCCTACTAGTTTGATTTGGTAACTTCTCTGTAAGTTGGATGACACTCTTTCTGCCCAAAATATCTTGGCTCCTGTCTTCTTCTTGAGCACATAGGGAATGGGTTGATATAATTTGTCATAAACACTTCTTTCAAACGTTTGTGGAATTTGTTTCTTCACAAAGCAAGTAGGACTTTATTTCATAAACTTTGCTTTTTGATTTAATTAAAAAGTTTTTGTATATGTAAAACCCACAGAGGTATAAAGATACTAAGAAAAGTTTTCTATTTATCTCAATATATAATTAAATAGATAATTACAAACACATAGTTCACTATATTTCATATTTCAAGCACATCATTCACTCTGGTCCTGAGTTATCTTAGCTCGCCTCTCTAAAATCAGCTACTGTGTTTTATTTCTTTTGTGTTTTTGCAGAAATACTTCATATTTTTGAAAGCAGAGTATACTCCCCGTTTCTACTCCCATACAAACACTTAGCAGGAATGGAACACCTTGTACATGTTCTTTGAATTTGCCATTTGCGATTTTCAACTCAACATGACACAGTCACACACGCAAGGGTTCCAGGAGACCTTCTTCTACCTAAGCTTTCCTAAGCAGGCCTATTTCTGATTCTTAGAAATTACATTTTTAAAAAATTATTTATTATTTTTATTTTATGTGTATGTGTATACTGCCTGCATGTAGGTAAGTGCACCCGTGTCATGCAATGCCCATGGAGGTCAGAAGAGGCTGTCGGATCCCCTGGGACTGGAATTAAATTTTTATAATATATTTTTCCATGGGTAAGATCTGTAGCTCTGAAGATTTAACTTCCTAAAGAACTTAAAAATCAGTATGAATTGCTTTATTAACAAATTAGATTATTATCTTTCTTATCTGCTAGTAGGGGAGGGTTTGATAAGAACATAAAAGACTTAAAATTTTGGGAGAGAGATATTCTATGATTATTATGAGAGGTTTTGAGAGGAAACTTTACTGCTTTCCCTATATTCAGCATCCCTTTCCAACATGTAAACAACTCGGGGGGCCAGAATCATAAGCAGAAGCCCAAAGAGAGCGGTACACAAATCAGTACAGCAAGAGCAACAAGATTACCAACGAAAAACATATTCTAGCCTTGGGAGAACAGGATTTTTTTCAAAATTTTGTTAGGAGTGCTTGGAAAAATGTATTAACAGGGGTTATTTCAAAGGTCTTATTTTAGGGATCATAGATTTATTCAACAATTCAGCTGTAAAGATGTTTGTTTAGTGCAACACTGGATGAGACAGTGGAAAATTTAAATAACAATATCCGAAAATAGAAAGGGAATGGAGAGATAAGGGTATTTGTATCATGCTTCCTCTCCACCACTACTTTATTTTGATACAGGCTCTTGCTAGGCAGTGCTGGCTGGCCTGGAATTCACTATGTAAAAGGCTGGCCTTGAACTCACAGTCACCTGCCTCTCCATCTTGAATGCTGGAACTAAAGGTTTGTGTCACCATAGCTGCCTGGCCTTGTGTCTTATTTCTTTTTTTGTTTTTGTTTGCTTTCAGCCTTGGACCTGTTTCTTAAAAACAAGGCTGTGTGTTTCTACCATAATGAAGTGAAAAGAATGAGAATGTAGACTGTTACTCAGTCTTGGTGAGATATGCTGACTGGTAATAGATTTAGATAATTTTATATATTATTATTTTTATTATTTTATGTGTATGAGCATATTGCCTGCATGTATATAAGTGCATCCATGTTCTGCAGTGCCTGCAGAGAACAGAAGAGACCGTAGGATTCCATGGAACTGGAGTTACGTACCGTTATTAGCTGCCACGTTGGTGCTGGGATTCGAACTAGGTCTTCTGCCAGAGCAGCCAGTGCTCTTAACTGCTAAACCACCTCTCCAGCCCACTGACTAGTAATATATTTATGAAGAGCTGTGTCCAGAAAAAATACACTTACAGAAAATAAATCTGGGTGGTAGAATTAAGGCTGACTTTGATTTCCGTTTTTACTTGCCAATGTCTTCTAAATTTTCTTCAGTAAACATGTGTTCGATTTGCAAAAATAACTTTCAAAAAATGAAAGTTCAGTGAGTTGGGATGTATGTAATATAATTTATGTTCTCAGTTTCAATCCTATTTCAACTTTTTCTGTTTTACCAAATGTCCTGCTTAAAATAATTCATGATAGTTTCATGTGAAATATATATGCTATCAAATAGTAGACAACATGCAGGGGAAACACTCAAGGGAATGCAACCTTCTGTGTTGAGTTTCTTTCCTGAGGACTATGTTTAATATCTTTTTTTCTTTTCCCAACTTGGAAAATACTATTTGTCCCCAATGTTCCATACAGTAGATTTAAGGAAATAGAAAATACGATGTTCATAGGTCTTTGGGAATCATACTGTGGTCAGCTGACTCCACTTTATTCATGGAGACAGAGCTCTTCTGTGATAGCTTATGTGGTGACATATACTTTCTTTCATTCTAGAGATGTGGGTGTTTTGCAAAGAGCTTGTCTTTTATTGCTGCAAGGAATGCTGGTGGTGGGCGTTGGCAGGGCCCTTAAGTTCACTTTGATTATGCAGAGCCACACAGCAGGAAGACAGTTATATTTGTCTTTGTGGCCATCTGAAGTCTGAGAATGAAGATGATAGAGGTGACTGTCCAGCAACCACGGTCCTTCCATTTAAGTCCTCACACAATGTCCGTTAAAATGCAGGAAGGAAAAATTATTTCCTTGGCCAAAAAGACAAAATAAATGCAAACACAAAACTTTCAGTAAAGCAAACATTTTCTTCAATAAAATGGGAACAAAAACTTCAAAAAGATCTTAGTTCATAAAAAGTAATTCACACTGTGCAGTAAATGTTTTGAGATATTTACTGCCATTATAATGCTGAAAATATCCATAAAACCTCCATGCATACTATAGTGTTTATTTCCCTTTGAGTCTGTGGGACAGCCAGCTGATTGGCATGGGTGGTTTCCTCCAGGTTTCTTCTACATCTGTAATCAGCTGGCAGATTGCTCTGCCTCTCACAGACTCTCCCAGCAGGTGACTCACACCTTCTCATAGAGGAGGCAAAGGTCCAGGTGACAGTGGAAAAATTTCAAGGTCTCTTGAGGGCTAGGCTTGACACAATGTCATTTCTGGCATATTTTGTTGGCTAATGCAAATCACTAGGCAACTTCAGACTCAAAGAATGGGGGAATAGACTCCACTTCTTGATGAGAATTAATGCAAAGACATGCTGCAAAGGGCATGCTCACAGAAGAGCGGAGAACTGAAAACACTTTTTGTAAATTGCAATCCATGTGCACAGGAATGTTACATTTTGAAAAATAAAAGGCTGGTGGTTGTCAGCAGCACTGATGAACACTTGCCTCCTCTTCTTTATCAAATCGGCAACTTCGATAAGGCTTTCAGTCTTTCAGTTGATTTTCACAAAGGTAAAATCTTACTTAACGTTGAACTTATAATGTCTATTTGTAGTACTACGGAGTGTATTAGTTACTTTTCTGTTGCTGTGATAGAAACATTGACCAAACCATATTATGACTTTAAAATGGAAATTTTGTAAATTTCATGCGATATATTTTGATCATATTTAGATTCCTTCTTGTACATGCAACCCCACTTACTCATGACCAAACCTCCTGTACTCTAAAGTGTGTGTGTGTGTGTGTGTGTGTGTGTGTGCATTAAGGCCTATAGAATTAGACTTGTGTCCCTAAATGCCCTTTGGTGTACGCTTAGTCACTGAAACCTAGTCAACCTACTTAAAGGAGATTGAATCTTCCCTTCTTGTCCATCAACAGTTGCCAATAGTTCCTCAGGTGGGGTTGGGATTTCTTACCCACTTCCCCACGTCTATGCTGGGTTTTTGTGTGGCTTAAGCTTATGTGGAACTTGTGCATGCTGTCACTGTTTCTATGAGTTCACAGGAGTAACTGAGAGTTGTCTGGAAAACTCACTGCTTTGTGGCCATCCACCTCCTCTGGCTCTTACAGTCTTTCTGCCTCCTCATCTGCAATGACCCGGAGCCTTGGGAGGCAGTAGTTTGATCCAGGTGTCCTGTCCAGGGATAAGCACGCTGTAGCCTCTTGTTCTCTGCACACTGGCCAGTTGTGGTTCTCTGTGTTAATCACCATCTGCTGTATAAGGAAGCTTCTCTGCTGAGAGTTGAGAGATGTATCAATCAAGGCAGATCTGGAAAGCTTCCAGACCTGGGGGTCCATAAGGACCCAAACAGTGTGGAGATGGTGGGATTGACTTTATTTTTTAAACTTAACATCCAAGTGTGTAAATATATGAAGTAAGCAACTAAAAACAAAATATTAACTATTTTGGCAGAATATTTAAGATAGCTTTACATTTTACCTGCAAACAGAAATAATTCTTTCGCTCAGGAAATAAATTCTCTTAACCTCAAGAAGTTTTGTTATTGTTGTTTTTTAGGAAAACCTAGCACCTAGATTTGTTAATCATCTCCAAGATTTCTTTGTCAACTATTTTTTCTCTGTTTTTGACTTTTGTTATTTCCTTTCTTTTCTTTACGGTAACTATAGCTTCATTTTGGTTTGCTTCTTGAATAGAAGTTTTAGCTAATTAATTCTCAATATAACTGTTTTTCCAAAAATGTGCCTGTAGGGACAACATTTTCTTTTTCTCTTTTCATATGTTCTCACTATCATGTTAAGAACAATTTCCTCAGATCTGTTTGTCTGATTCACCAAGTCTTTCTTCAGCTAGTCTACAGTATAACCATTTCTTTGTTCAATACTTTATTTTTCAATTCTGAAATTCATATTTGGTTTTAAAAGCATATCCCAAACAAGGACACATTGAATAGTCTCAGTGGCACATGTAATTCTTCATGAATTGTGGCTTGGGAGCAATTTTCCTAGTTAGCATTCTGATGAGGTCTTCTAACAGGGTTCATGACTCAATACAGAGCCAGAGTTAGTCTGTCAGAAGGCTACTAGACTGTGGCCTTGAATTTACAAACAAGCTGTGTTTTCTTTTGATGTTTTAACAGTATTGGTGGCAAGGCTCTGTTGTAATCAGCTCTGAAATCAGGTCCAACTTAGGGACGACTATAGACAGTTCTGAATAGCTTTAAATGGGGTATCTAAGTTTCACTTAAGAAATAATAATAGTAAATAAAAAGTAATGAAAATAAAATAATAAAATTAATTGTGTTCACCCCTTTAATCACAGCATTCAGGAAACAGAAGTTGGCAGATCTCTGTAAGTTGGAGTCCAATGTGGTCTACACAGCATGTTCCAGGCCAGCCAGGAGTTTTATGGCTGGGTAAGGTATGGTTGGGTAAGATAAAAACAGTGGATCCTAATACTATACAACTGTTAAGAAAAACTACAGTACCAGGGGGTGGGTTGCCACCCTATGAGCTGTTGGTCAGAGAGAGATCCTAGAGGTCTTCAAATTCACCAAGGCTATTGACACTAATGTCAGTTGTACACTAGAAAGGTCAGAAGGCCATGTTGCTGAAGACACTGCATGATGTGAGCAGAGGAGAAGAGATGGAGCTGGGACTAAGCCAAAAACGCCATGCTGTTGGATGGATGACTTTCATAGTGCCAGAAGGTGCTATGCAGATGGTTGGGGAAGAAAGGATCCCCTATGATTCTACTCAACAATGGATTCTGCATGTTGTACACTATAGACATGCCAAGCAATGCCTGCTAGTGCAATAATGGCTTGACTAACATATGTACAACTGACAAATTTCTAATTGGATAAGGCCTGTTCCTAGGGGTGGAACACACATCTAGTACTGTAGACCAGGCCAACTCCCTGTGTCAGGGAAGGGTACAGGCCCTAGCAGGGAAACAGTTGCATGTATACTGTGTAATAAATATGGTACACCTACTGGGATGTCTTCTAGGCATTTGTATTTACATTCATGTTTGTCTAGATGTGTCTGCTTCTATTTGTCTTCATAGTAGGGGAGACACCACTGAGATAGATAGTGGCCATGTCTTGAAGATGAATGATGGAGAGCCCCAAGAGATAACTATCTCACCATGATACAAGAGAATTTGCCCTGCATTTGTCACCCCCTCCAAGGCTCAGGGAAATTCACAGAAGAAATGGCAGAAAGTTTGTAAGAGCCAGAGGAAAGGGGTGGAGTGTAGCCCAGAAACCACTCATTCCTCTGAAAAGTGTGAAGGATGGGTAAGTGCAGGGCACCCTGGGAAGAAGGGTGGAGCCTGGCTGCCAGCAGGGCTAGCAGTGGCAAGATTGGAACAGAAAAAGGAAGTGTGTGACTGCCAGGGTGAATAGCAGAGGCGTCCCTCAGGCATGGAAGCAAGAAGAGGCATCCACAGACCATGGGGTGAGACCTTGCACCCACGGGGTGCTGGCGAAAGCTGACAGTGACTGTGGGTGGGGCTGAAATGACTCTGTCTCTTTGGAAGTCCTCCCTCCCTGTCATATAAACCATGCAACCAATTATAAAAATGTGTTATGCCAGTTTGTCCATTCATGTCAAGAGCATGAGACCCTGAGAGAGCGAGGGCAGGTTAAACAGAGAGGGGGAAGGAGAATTTAGTGGAACAAGTGTCTTCCCTTACTTCTGGTTCCTCGGCTCAAACTCTAAAGCCTCTTTTCAGTTTGAGCGTTCCTGAATGCACAGGGTTTCAATGGCTGCTTAGCTCTGCAATATAAGTTCCTTTTTCATTTTGGAACCTCAGTTTCCCACTGTTATTTTCAGACTCAGATCTAGCTATTTTTAAAAGACCCTTTAATTATCTGAAGCAAGATGGAGCTTCTGGCGTTGTTTTTATGCAGATAAAAATCTGTTGATGGATTATTTGCTAAGATTGTTCTTGGCCACAAATATAATATATAAGTAATATTATCTCAAGGAGCATTAAGCTTTGTAAATATGAATACAAAAGACAAAACTCTAGGGAACTGGGAGTTCCTTTTCACATGAGATCATGACAGCACCCTCTGAGAAGGTAACATCTGAATAGAGGCTTGACTGAGACAGGAGGATGAGCCACACAGATCTCAGACCCAAAGATCACAGAGCAAGTGCAAAGATACTAGGCTTTAGTGGAGGTTGTTGTGCTTAGGAGATGGACTATACTATCATCAGAACAAGGTAGAGTGGAAGGGATGGGCATGTATGGGCGGACCATCATGGAAACCTTTTACAAAATATACAATATGCTTTATTCATTCTTTGAGAATTTAATGCATGCATACAATGTAGTTTGATCATATTCACCCTGCCCATTCCTCCCCTGACTCCTCCAGATCCACCCCACCTCTCTACCCCCTGACTTCAAGTCCTCTATTTAAAAAAAATAACCTCCTGTGTTCAATTTGTTCTGCTTATATTCTCCCGGATGTGGGGCCATCCACTGGACCATGGTCAACCTACCAGGGACCACACCCTTAAATAGAACTGGCCCTTCCTCTCCCAGAAGCCATTAACTGTCAGTAGCTCCTCAGCTTCCACGCAGGCCTTAAATCCAGTCAGAAATCCTGAATCTAAGTCTTGATCTTTTAACTTAACATACTAAAAAAGTATATCAAATAATAAAAGTTTTAGAAGTATTTTGACAACTATTATTCAATGTAATTTGTTTTCTTTATACTTCTATATATTTTACTATATACTTTTACAATTATCATTATAAGAAGGAATCTAGAAGCATCTTCAGAATGTCAAGGGAGGCCTGTGGTCCAAAAGAATTTAAGGATGGTGCAGATCCTTAAAGAAGAAGAAAGTAGGAAGCCTCAACCCCAGACCCTCTACTGAACTCTGGACCCTCCAACATTTAGTGACTAAACAGTGGAGGATTCAGAAAAGGACTTGAAGGTCACATCAGTGACTGTATTTTGCATAGAGGCAACTGATATGTTTCTGTCATTAGAACAAACAGTTAAATGGAGGCTAACCTTGGTTATAGAAAGAAAAAATAAATTTACATTTCTTTTGTTCACTAGAGATTAGTTCCTTTGAAATATTGAATCATAATATACTGATGGGATTTGAAACTAAAGGAAGAAATAGTTCAAGGAAAGAGATCCATCATATTGAATACTTCTGAGGATGAGCCTATGCAGAATAAAATACCTCTTAACTGAATAGGATCAATTTCAAAAGACTTTTTTTTTAAAGCATGCCTTAAATGGAGAAGAAAATGGGAGCTGAGGGAGAAAAAAAAATCAATGGAAGTATCATTCTGAGGACTTTTGCCACAAAGAGCAGAAAACTTTGGTGAGGTTGGAAGGGAATAGAGTCAAGAAAAGTCTTTCTGGGGCTGGAGAGATGGTTTAGCAATTAAAAGTACTGACTGCACTTGCAGAGGATCTGGGTTCGATTCCCAGCACCCACATGGTAGCAAACAACCATCAGCAACTCCAGTTCCAGGGGATCTGACACCCTCTTCTGTCCTCGGGAATTGCATGACATGGGTGCATTTACACACGTGCAGGCAATACACTGATACACATAAAAAATTTAAAATAAAGATAAAATATTCTTAAAAAAGAAAAGCCTTTCTTTCAAGGTTGGCAATATTGCATTATACTGGTGGGAATTATCCAAAAATTTAATGGTGCAGAGGAGAGGAAGAAATTTTGAAGAGACAGGGTGCATTCATGGAATCTTGCATTTAGATTGGAGCAAGAATAGTAGTCCATTGTGACAAGCAGTCAGCCAGTGCCAAGGTTTAAGTTTGCTTTCTGATTTGTCTGTCTTTTCAATGGAATGAAAGTGGAGCTCATCAACTGGAATGAGGTGTAGGGAATGATTTGGGTAGTATAGAGAGGAGGTGTAGCTTTGAAGATTATGAGACATGGAGGGGAACAGCTAGCAGTGCCAAAGACCGAGCTGTGTGAATGAGTTTCCCACCTAAGTGTGAATAGCTGTGAGGATTTCTCCTAAAGCAGCCATGGAAGAAGAAGTGAGTTTGCACTTTGAAACTGAGAATCTGAGACATTGAGAGAAGCAATGCAAGGAGCTGTTAATGGTGGTGGACATTAAGTTGGGTGATGAGGGAATTGGGAAGATGAAGAAAATAATCGATTGTGGACAGATGAGGTCAACAAGGTTGATATAGTGGAGGAATTATATATATGAAGATAGGAAAAAAGTAGTTATAAAAGTGCTATTCCAGAGAGCTGTATTTAGAGGGTAATGCAAATATTGGCAACGTAAGTCCTAGGGTGTGGTAAGGAATACAGGGGACTGAAGTAGAGAATGGTATTACTGGAGTGGAGGAAGTTATGTGAACAGAGCTGCAGGACGGGGTGGGGAATCTAAGGGCATGGGGAAAGTGTGAAGAACAGAGGAATGTTAGGCAGTGGTGGAAAGAAAGATAGCAAGCCACGTTCTGAAATTTGCAAAGAATGCACAGGAATGACTTGAGGGTAGGAGATGGGGTAAGAAAGAGGAACGGGTTTGATGAGAAACTGCTACCAGTACCACTCCTGGACATATTCCCAAAGGACTCTGTGTCCTACTACAGATGCACCTGCTCATCCATGTTCACTGTGGCTGTATTTGCAATAGCCGGGAAATGGAGACAGCTTAGATGTCCATCAACTGATGAGCAGAGAGTGAAAACATGACACATATACACAACAATATTATTCAGCTGTAAAAAATGGAATTATGAAATTCTTAGGTAAATAGATGGAGCTGGAAGTAATCATCTTGAGTGGGGTAACCCAGGGCCAGAAGGACAAATACTACGTGTTCTCTTTCATAGATGGATACTAGATTTTAACCTTTTGTATGTGTGTTTAAATTGGAGTGCCTGCAGAAGTCAGGAAACTAGTAAGGGGCCAGGGGGCATAGGGATGTTTCAAGGGAAGGGGGATAGAACACAGATGGTATGAAGGGGGAAAGAGAAATAATGGAGCATGAAGGGTTAAATGGGGTGGGTGATAGGAGGGAGAGACAGAGGAGGTAGTATGGGAAGGGATAATTAATAACAAAAAATTTTTGAAAATGCCATATGGAAACTTATTGTAGAAGCTTCTTAAAATACACACAAATACATATATAAAAGAAGCTCAAATGGAGTTACCCTATGGTGTGTGTGTGGGGGGTCAGTGCCTCTTCCAGACACCATAGGCTATCAAATAGAAAGTCCAGCACCAGGTGTGGTTATCTCATTCTAAGTTGTTGGTTAGTGGGTTCCCTAAGATCCACCTCCAACATCAGGCTATTGTCATTTGGTTACCTTCCAAAACTTGATGGTTAGTCCATATTGCTTAAGACATCACATACTTGAGTCATAAGACATGGAGAAATTCAGCTGGAACTCACCTAGAAGCTTCATCCCTTCTGGCTGGTTTTCAAAATGCTCGAAGACTCTATCTATGCTACGGGGGAAGAAAAGTATTTGTTATATCCAGCATTTTTACAGGTCTTTAGTCTTAGTTATCTAAGCCCATACCCCCTCCTCTACCCTTACACAGCTGTGAACCCTGCAAGCTACAGTAACGACTAGCCTGGCAAGGCATGCCACCCACTTGTACAACAGTGGTAAGAATGCTATGGGAATGATCAATCACTTTCTGATTGGATTTAAAGTCGGATCCACAGGCCTGGTACAGTTAACTGGGTCAAAAATCTATGACTGGATAGGTTATAGACCCTAGGTGAGAACCTGCTACTATTATTTTACTAAATGGACATGGTAATAAACTGCCTCCTAAATTGTTAGTTTTTTTATACCTATAGATTAGTGCATCTATTAACCCTCATCAGAGAACCTTCTTTTTGTAGATGACAATTTCTATGGAGATCTACAACTGGTCAATGTGCAGAGAATACAGACTGTGGAGAGCTCAGCTCTAATAGGACAGCTATATTGCACCCCTCCCCTTAGGCTCAGGGGTCATGGAAGAAGGGTTTGAAAGATTTCTAAGAGCCCAAAATAGTGGATTTCTGCAGTGAAACAGTATTTTCTAGATATGACAGCACTAGTACACACATGAGCTCAAGAAGCTAGGATTGCAGGCATAAAACCTGCACAAGATCAAGCCAGCCCAAATCCCAGCACGGATGGGGAGGAGCTCATGAAGTCCCCCTCCTACCTGAGAAGCTATTGACAGCTGATGGCCGCTGGGGGACACAGAGTCAGTTTTCCTTGGAGATGCTGACCCTGAGAGGCTGCTCATGCTCCAGTCCTACACTCCTGCACACACAG
Organism: Nannospalax galili; assembly: GCF_000622305.1. Lineage (NCBI taxonomy): Eukaryota > Metazoa > Chordata > Mammalia > Rodentia > Spalacidae > Nannospalax > Nannospalax galili. Next base: position 1,018,712 of record NW_008359198.1, on the reverse strand, counting down.
GCAGCACATGGTGAACTCAATGGGTCAAAATAAACGAGCACAGGTGCATGAAGTTGGCAGGGAAAAGTGGTGGGGGGGATAAGAGAGGAATTGGAAGGGAGGGAATAGGGGGAGATTTGGTCAAAATACATTATGTATATGTATAAAATTCTCAAACAAACAGCCCTCAGTGAGTGCTGTGAGTGCTGTGAGGAGGTGAGGAGAATGATTTGGAAACAGCAGCCTGAGAAGGAACATAGCAACAGAGAGCAGGACCCATGCTAATGCAGGGGAACCTGGCATCAAATAGAGCAGATGTGAAAGTAGAGTAGAAGGGTTAAAAGCTGAAAGCACATTCTTCTGTATGAATTCCCAAAACAAATCCACCCTTGTGCCAAGAATAATAATAAGGTAAAAGACAAAAAACACAGAAGGGTTAAAACATAAAATATACTCATGGATGCAGAATACAGGCAAACAGTGGATACCTGCTATCCTTTTAAAATGTCTACTAAAACTGACCACAAGGGAAGTAAAAAAACATGAATAAATTATTATACAAGTAGATGAGAGAAAAAGCTGCACCCTCAAAATGCCAATAGGCTCAGTAGTTTTATGGAAGCTTCAAAGAGCAGGCTTTAAACAAACAAACAAACAAAAAAACCTTCTAAATTGCTTGAATTACCTCAATTATAGAACAAGAGGGAGGCTAGGCGTGGTGGTACATGCCTTTAGTCCCAGCACTTGGAGGCAGAGGCAGGTTGATCTCTGAGAGTTCCAGGTCAACTGGGGCTTCAGGGAGACTCTGTCTCAAGAAACAAGCAAACAAACAAAACAAAACCCCCCCCCCCCCAAAAAAAAACCAAAACTAAAAACAAACAAGATACTAGTGGGAATATTTTGAGCAACTTGTTTTTCAGAGAACTTATTCTTCCTCCACTGTGATAATAGAATTTCTCTTTGTCCTCGAGCGACATGTAGCAAGCCTCAGGTGTTAGCCATTTTCCATAATAAAAACTCCTCATGTCACTTGTGTCCAGTATAATCTAAGTTCTACGGCTAAAACTGTGAGATGTAAGGCCTGGAGATATCGCTCAGATGACAGAGTGCTTGATTTGTGTACATGAAGTTCTGGGCTTGACCTCCAACAGCGGGAACAAAGCAAAACCAAATCCCCACAATCATCAAGACTAATTTGTCCTAGACCCCAACAACGTGCATAGTTACACAATCTTTTAGGAATGAAGAGAATACACCGAATCATTTACAGATGTTTGTTATAATCAAAATGCTAAATTCTACTTAAAATGCCTCCTTTTGTTCAAGGTAGCTCCAGACACCTGCCATGGAGGCGGCAGTGGAGAGCCAGGGTAGGTGTCCATCCCTCTGCTTCTGTTCTCGCTCCTCAGTCTCCTCCACTCTGCTGCTGCAGGGCACTTTGGCTGGCTTCTTGCTCTCTAGGCTTCTCAGGTGTGATTTTGATCACCTGTTCACTGTGTTCCTGAAGGTTCAGGGAATAGTCATCAAGCAATGTAGGACTGTATTTTCCTCATAATTACAAACTCCATTAAGACATATGACGACAGCAGAGATTACTGCTTCGGTTTCCACACCTATTTACACCATGATCTCCATTAGGTCGGGAACGTTAGTTGCCTTCTTTATCACTGAGTGAGAGACATGAACAGATAACTGCCCTTGAAGGTCATTAAGGCCATTTGAGTCTTCATCTTCTTCAAGAATCTTGAATGTGCTCCATGTTCAGAACAAAACCCAGTTTCACTCTATGATAAACTAGATGAATTTAATCTCTGAGTAATTAGTTCAAGCTATGCAATTATCGACAGGAGTGACTGGAAGGCATAAGTATGAACTAATAGTGTGGATTAGTTAGCTGGTTACATGGCCGATGTAAGATTAAGGAAGAAATACATCAATGGGGGCGATGGCATCTGGGGACTTCCAAGAAACCAAGGCTTTTTTAATGGAGCGAGTGATTTTTTGGCTGGAAAAATATTTTAGATCTGTCCTGTCAAGTACGCTTTGTGCTCGAGTTACAAGACTAGTGCAAGGAAATATGAAGCAGTACTGGAGGTCGCCAGCAGGTGGCACCATAGATTTTAGAAATTCCGATTGAGAGTTTCTTCTTAGGAAACAAAGGTAATAAAACAGCTTTGAAAAGCATGACCGCCTAACCTTTTTGCGACAATTAGCATCTTTCTGGAAACTATCAAGAATATTAAAGAACAACAAAAACTCATAAGTATGATATTCATTCCCTGAGGTCACCAAAGAGTAAATTTTGGGAATATAATTTAAAAAAATGAACTGGTTTGGGGAATATCCTTATTTATTTGAAGGCTGGCCTTTTCTACGAGCTCTATTATTCTTCCATTTTTCCTTATTATCTGGGTATGATTCCTGTGCACTGTCCTTCAGTGGGAGGTAGGGGCATGATACGCATTCTGTTTATAAACTGGTGTTATAAAACACCATCTCCAGCCCAGTTCTTTTGGTTTCAAGGGAGACCATAGCCTAGAAAAATAACTAAGTTACTAATAACTAAGAATGGTAAATAGTTTTTAAGGTGGCTTTGTTTGGGTGATAAATTGATAGTCTTCCTCCCTCCCTCTTTCCTTCCTCCCTCCCTCCTTCCCTCCTCTCTCTTTTGCATTGTGATCTCTACTTAGTCTCTCTAAAAATTTTCCCTTAAAATTCAGTTGATTTTCAAATGCTACATTCTATAAAAATTTTTGATCACTGAATTGGGAAATATTAAAACCATTACTCCTAGGAGAGACAGAGTTAGAGCCTTGTGAACTTCTGTTAGAGTATTTTTATCAACCAATTAACATATAACCTGGTTTAATGTGTGTTCTCTAATTTAATATATTTCGTTGATCTTCTAACATTGAACCACACTATAACTTACATGAGAGTGAAGCTTAGTGCAATTTTTTTTTTCTGTAAGGCATACAGTATTCTTGTAATTAGGAACACAACACAATGTTCAGGTGTCATTCTAAACCGAGAGACTTGCCAATCAAAGATCAGAAATGCAGGGAGGGAGGCGCTAACCAGGTGGCAGAAAGCATACGTCTACAGCATGACAGCTGGAAACAGAAAGCTAGAGCATCCGCGCCTTCTGGACCCCGGCCAGTGCTTTTTGAGTCAGGTCAGATAACTTCCAGGTACTGTAGACTGTTTTCCATCACCGGCTTGAATGAATCCGAAAAGAGAGCACCGGCAAAGTGGGGGTTACCCAGAAACCTCTCATTCACACCGTGATTCCAGTTCACGAATCCTTCTGAATTCATTTAGAAGCAACAACTTCTGTGGCATCAAATTTCTTTTTTCTTTTTTTCTTTTTTTTGAGACAGGTTTCCCTGTAGCTCGGCTGGCCTGGAACTTGATATGTGGACTAGGTTTGCCTCGATCTCACAGAAAGCTGCCTGCCTAGGTTTCCTGGGTACTGGGATTAAAGGCATGGGCCACCATGCCTGGCAGTTCTTCTGAATTTAAAATGTAACTTGATCCCATTAAAAATGCAAATGAAAAGACATTGAGAAAAATGAGCAATTAATTAAGCAAAGGAGTATTCATTAAGAAGTCCAGGTTAGCCCTGGGGTAAACTAAACTGAAACACAGAGTTGATTGACGACTCCCTTGACTGAGGCAAGGCTGGGGGACGCCCCAGGAGACCAATGGGCTTGAAGTGAAACTCGCTCCACCCACCGCCCACACCCACTGGACTCCCACAGAGGAGGTGACCTCCATGCCAGGAAAGTGAGGGAAACAAGTCTTATGGAAGCCCAGGAACTCTGGCTTGTAGGGTGCGGCTTTGACAATACCCCTCTGGGATTTCCTTTCCGGCTTGATAGCTGTTGGTCCCACTGTGATTCCGTTTGATTCTCATCTTTTTCTCTTTTATGGGGCTTGCCTTCCTTTCCCCCTGGCTATAGGCTTCTCAGTTTGGGATTTATGCCTTGTTTCATCTTGTTTGATTACCTGATGCTTGAATTTTCTTCTCTCAGAGAAGCAACCACTTCTATGGCAGCAAATTTATTTCTATATTTTTGGTCTTAGTTTTCAAGTAATTATCTCACTGGGGTTAAGAAATGTATTTGTAGCATACATTTAAAAGTACCTTTTAATTTTTCTAGAAGGAAATACCGAATGTTGTTATGCTCAACAGCTATTGTAGATAACTGCATGACCATATCCCTGCTGGGGTCCTGGTGCTCCCTAGCTGCACCAATGTACTCAAGTGACAGCATGTACTTCCACTGTGGATGAGAAATTATGTGGTTTTATTACAGGGAACACCAATGTTAGATCAGATTTCCACGTGATATCCGTTTGTCTACAATAACTTCAGTTTATGCTATCATAAAATTAAAAATTATTTTTATTGGAGCTGGAAAGTAGTTAAAAGCAACTGTTGCTCTTTGAGGTGACCTGGGTTCGGTTCCCAGCACCCACAATGCAGCTAACAACCATCCCTATCTCCAGTTCTAAGGGATCTGATGCCCTCTTTTGGCATTGTATGGGTGCAGTACAAAACACTCATAAGCATAAAATAGAAATAAATCAAAAAAGTTTTTGAATTATTTTAATCTATTTAACAATTTTCTGCTTTTAAATACTAATAGGACCCATTCTTCCCAATATCTGATGATTCTTTTTATGCTTTAAATTAAAACAATATTTTATTTATTTTCATTATTATATTTCTTTT
>NW_008359198.1:989061-1004689 GCF_000622305.1 Nannospalax galili | reverse complement strand
TAGTAATAATCAGATACATATTTGATAACAATTTCCAGGGCAAAGATACATCTCTTTCAAAAGTGGCTGTAAATTTTTAAGTTCACAGTTGAATTAACACAGTTATACAGTATTGAACTCAGTATAAACCCTGTAAGACAAAAAAAATTGAATGTTTTTACCCTTTAAAGAAGATTGCCATTTCATTTTTAAGTTCATTCACCTTTTTAATGCTACTAGTGCTTAGATGTTTGCACATGTGTCTTTAATCTCTATGTATCTGATTATTACTAGTCACAGTTGGTTACACTCAGATCCTTGGCACCTGAGTATGGATATTAAGACATCAGGTAGATTTCACTGGTAATGCTTATCACCTCTACTAATTAACGTGAAGTAAATTTTTATGCTTCCTCCTCAAATATGCCTTTTTAAAAAATTTGTTGATTTTTTTTTTGTATGTGTATATCATACAGAACATCCCACACAATCTTACTCATCTATATACCCACTTCCCAAATGGCACCTTGCCATAGCCCCCCCACCCCCACTGGAGCCCATATACTCTGTCATCCCTGTTACTGTCTGCTGTGATGTTGGCACCCCCAGCCGTTCCCCAGTGCTTGTCTGTCTGCTGAATCTAGTCAGCCTATCTAGAGATCCTTGTTTTAGGAAGATCAGCTCTTCCTCATCTAGCAGCGATGAGTTGTCAATATTTCTTTAGATAAGAGTGGGGTCTGCTGTTCATTTTCCTAGTTCTGTGCTGGGTTACTGTCTGCCCTGGCCAACAACTCAAAGGAAGGTTATCTCCTGTCTGGCATTGTTTCTTCTTATGTAGCCTTTAGCTATACATACAGACTCTTAAAAATTATATTGACCCCATTAATATTTAGTTATACTTTCCTTTTTGGTGTTTAAGACCCTACAGCCGACCCAGACAGAACAATTTATTTTTACTCTAAAGGGCATTTGAGGATCTGTTCCTCAGCGGTAACATGGGCTTGGGAGGAGCTCCTGGCCTTTCTTTTACCAGTTCTGTCTATGTGAGGATAAGTCAAAGGTCCTGCTTGACCATGGCTGGCTTCGCTTGGAAGCATGGAGGAAATGATTCCTCTGTTTGACCCTCCTCTTTTTAGACTGAACACTAAGCAAGTCCATCTTGTGGGGTCTCTATAGCCTCCTTGATCAAGAAGACAGGTGACTCACCACAGTTACAGGACATTTTGAGAGATGCTCATAGTCCCCTGGAACTTTGTTGACCTGGGCCAGGAGTAAAAACTGTCCTTTGTGTCCCTCTGACCAAGTTAGTATAGGCCTCAAAGTATGGCTGTTAAACATCCAAGAAGGTTAGTTCCACCAGTCTGGTACTTTTAATTACCTTGTGCCATGTAGATAAAGCTTGGGCAGAGACCAAACGTTCTCAGATAAACCTTGCCTAAGACATACAAGTGTATTGCTTGCATGTAGGTAGGTACACCTGTGTTGTACAGTGTCCATGGGGTCAGAAGAGGGCTTCAGCTCCCCTGGAACTGGAGTTACTGACAGTTGTTAGCTGTCATGTGGGTGCTGGGAATCAAACCCAGGCTCTCTGCAAGAGCATACAGTGCTCTTAACCTCTGAGCCACCTCTCCAGCCCTGCTTTAAAAATTAGAATCTAAAAAGTAGCAGTAGTTTCATGAAGAGATTTTTAAAAGTTCAAAAAAGCTAAAAACAGAAATAGAGCCACTAAGGCATTTCCCACCGTCAGAGCTTGTTTTATATTTCCATGTTATTTCTCTGGAGATTATGTATCCCACTCAAAGGAGTATTGGTGTGTCTTTGTGACTAATGGAGTCTTTCTCAGCTCTCGAGCCTAGCTTGAGAGGCTAGTGTCCTTGAAACTCATTGGACAATGAAGCCAGCTGTAAGCCAGTAGTTTTTGGGTTCTTGTCTTGTGAATTCAAGGAATGAAATTCTCTGACCACAGAGGATGAGTTCTAGAAGGAAGTATTTTATTATTTGGCACTTAGGAGAGAGAAAGAAGGCAGAGCTCTTGCGCAGCAGGAGGACCCCTGGGAGTGAGATATTTTTGAGCCTAAAGGCCTTGGAATTAGTGAGGCTTTAGTGGAGAGCAGAAGGAAGTGGGGGCATGAGCTGGTCAGTCCAGTTCCCATTCCAGGTGTTGAGGTGACTCAGTTTTGGTCACATCTTCAATATGGTTTCCTGGAAAGGGGTACCCCCAGAAGAGATAAGGAAAACCAACTCCCCACTTCTGATATTTAGAGCCTCTAGCCATGGGGAAGGCAGAGGCATTTTTAGCCTAAACACTTCAGGTGTCTCTGGCTCCCCACAAGAACAAGGTTGCAAATAGGCTCAAATACATTTCTGGATTTAGCCATGAAGGAAACTTGTCACTTTTCTTTAGTCTTTTTACTCCAAACTGCCAAGCCAGTTTCTACTTCCTGTTCTCATCAATACACATTACATCACATATACACACATATGTGTCTTAGAAAAACAGAATTGCTGTGGTGCACTGTTCTTTAGCTTTTACACAAATATGTGATTGTTTGCTTACATTATTGAACATTTTCTGTTATGATCTGAAGTGCCCCTCAAGAAGACTTGCTAGTGAGTGGCTGGTCCCCCAGCAGGTGCTACTGTTTCTGGAGATTCTGAAAATTTCAGGAGGTGAGGCCTAACTGGAAGAAGTAGATTACTCCGTCATGTCCCTGGGGGCTGTATCTTATAGTCAATCAATCTCTGTCTCTGTCTCTGTCTCTCTCCTTCTTGTCTACCATGAGATGAGTAGTCTTTGCCACATTGACACTGTGCCTTACCATAGGCTTAGAAACAACAGAGCGGAAAACAATCACAAAAACTCCTGAACATGTGAGTCAAAACGAACCCTTCTTCCCTTAAACTGTTTATATCAGCTATTGATATAGGGAAATCAGGGTCCCCTCTTAGAGTAATCTCATTAATAAAACAATTTAATGGACTCAAACAGAAGCTGGAGGACAATTTTATTAGAGTTTAAAAGATCTCCCCCTCAACCCAGGGTAGGAAAGGTGTCAATCTCAGCAGCTGCTCAGAGGAGGAGAATGGAGAAGACAATCTTAAGCAGGAGGCTTGAGTTTAGCTAGCGTGGGGGTCAGACACACAGTGGACTAGCAGCCACATGGCAGGCATGCGAGCTTCAGAGAAAGACTAAGGAAGTCCAAAATGTTGGGGGTACGCATGCTTGGGAAAGAGAAAGAAGAAAAAAAGTGCTTTTCTAAATAATTTAGAAAAGTGGGCAGACTTAGTTAGCTGCAGTGCAGTGAGCTTCTGTGCTGCGGGAGAGGATTCTGGGAAGGAAAGGTCCATTATCTCATCAACAACTAGTTATTCCATCTACATCTTTAGTATGGCTTAAGGTGAACCTCCTTTCCTAGGGGTGGTCGCTTGGCCTGGTGATTGACTCACCCCAACTGGAATATTAGAGCTCAAGCCAGAGATCCTCTCTCTCTCTCTCTCTCTCTCTCTCTCTCTCTCACACACACACACACACAAATGGCAGCAGCAACAACAAAAATCTTGAACATTACTATTTGAATCTGAATGATGTCTAGGCTCATGTTTTGAACACTTGGTCTTAAGCTGGAGGAGCTATTTTGGGAGATTGTGGAAACCAGGGGAGGTGGGATCTTGTTGGAGGAAGGAGGTCACTGGGGGTGGGTCTGTCAGGGTATTGTTCCTGACCTCTTTTTTGTCCTGTCTTTGTTTCCTGGTTAGCTATGAAGTGAATGGCTTTCCTCCACCACACTTTTACAACCATGATGTGCTGCCCAAGTGCATGAGGTCAAGTGATCATGACTGAAAGCATGAGCCAGGATAAATCTTTCCTCCCTTGAGATATTTCTCTCAAGTATTGGTCACAACAACAAGAAAAGTAATACCCTGACTGACATGTTTTCTTATAATGGTGAATTAAACCAAATATCAAACAGTATTTGAATTTATCATATGTATTTATATAAGCAAAAGCTTAGGTGTTTGATACCGTTTTCTCTAGAAGGAAGAGGAACACAGCTGTTTTTTACTTTTTCTGGTGTTACTGAGGGGAAGTTCAACATCAGCACATAAATCTCTTTCTTTTATAGAAGTAGATTTCCATGTCCAGTCTCTATCTTTGTTGCGCCTTCCCTGGGCTCTCTGAAATTTCCCACTCAGGTTTAGACGTGGGTGTATTTCATTGCTCCTGCACAGGACTCGGTGACGTCTTTTGGTCTGTGACTCTGTCTTCTGTCTCTGGAGCATCATTAGATGCTCATTGGTGCTTTGGCAGATGCCGCCCTGTCTCTTCAATAGTTCCTTCGTATGTTTCAACATATTTTTCTTTAGTGTTTTCTTTGACCGAATCTAACCCCTGCCTTTTTGACTTCTGAAACCACCCTTGCCTCATGTCTGTTCAGTCACTATATCCACCAATTTTTCTTCCAACTCTAGGATCAAAGTTTTAGTTTTTCCTGTTTTCTCTCATATTTCACAAGGATATTGCTTATATATATTCTGGTGTCTTACTTATTTTGTCTATTTTTACTGTTTCTACAGGTGGAAGCTGTTGCTTAGTTCACATGAGGACTTCATGTTGGCTTTGTTTACATGTTTGGTAAACATTTTATGATTTATCCATGTTATTTCAGAGACCAATTTATTATAAAAATTTGCTTCAACCTATTTTCAGAAATTCCAAAGTAGGGTATTCTGTTACCTATGGAAATCCTAAAGTTGAAATGCTCCCAAATCTGAAATGTTTAGCGCAAATGTAACACCACAGATGAGAAAATTCCATACCCTGAAACTTTGTTTCATGTACAAATTTATAAAACTATTGAATAAATTCCCCACAGCAATGTACAGAAGGTGCACGTGAATTTCATTTTATGCATTCATTATATTCAAATACTCCCAAATATGAAAAACTCCAAAAATTAAAACACTCTGGTCTTAAACAGTTCATCTAAGAGATTTATAGAATATCTTGCTAGGAAATGACAGTGACCAAGCAGTGCCAGCCTTCTTCTCTAACTCCCTCCCTGCCTCCCAAGTTCTAAAGTGAAGGCTGTTCTTGCTCTGTGCTTTAGGGAGGGTGGAGAAGACAATCGGGATCGGTTAAACTGGCTAAGTGCTCTGTTGGTTCCCCCAACTCTCTCATCCATGGTCTGCCTGCAATACTCAGATTTCCAGCCCTTCTAATGGCTCTCCCATGAACATACTGTTTTGTTTCCTTTTTTCTTTTCTTTTCTTTCTTTATTTTTTTTATTTTTATTTTTTGACAGAGTCTCACTATATAGGCCAGGTTGGTCTTGAACTCTGAATTCTCCTTAGTGCTGAGATTACAGGCATGCATCACCATGCCAAGCTCAAAGACAAGATTTTTATTATTCTTCAGCAAATTCATACTTTTAGATATTGCTTTTGCAGTTGATATAGTTTGGCACAATTACAGATTAACAACAGTAACTAATAAAACAGGATAATTAAAACAATGTACTGTAATAAAATGATGTGGTTATGGTCTCTTTATTAATTGCCACAGAGAAAGCAGTCTATATAGTGTGGACATACCAGAAAACCCCATTTCCACTGGGTTAGAGTGTGATGACACATACTTTTTTTCCCCTACTCAGAAGGACAACTTAAAACTTAAGGACATTTTGACTTGGTTTGGGTTGTGGTTTGGGTTTGGTTAATTGGTTGACTTTTTGTTTTGTTTTATTGTTCTATTCTGTTTTCCTTCAGATCCTGGATCAAGCCTAGGGTCTCACACTTGCAAGGCAATTACATGACCACGGAGGTGTATCCCCAGACCATGAAATGAATAATTTCTCCAACTTTCCATGAATATTTTCAAACCATGGTTGATCTTGGGTAATTGAGCCTGCATTTAGGAGGGATGACTTCCTAGCTCATCAGGCCAGAGGTCACTGCAGGAACTAGCCATCATGACATAATGAGCTTCACTGGTAAATAGTTATCAAAAAATAACATATCGGCATTACACCATAAAATCAATCAGAGAGTTACCGCTATGTTAGAAAATTGCTGCAGCATTTTAAAACACACTCATATGTGCTCAAAAATTGAATGTTAATATGAGGGTCTAATATATGAATAGGGGAGGCAGTCTAAATATGATTAAGTTGTATTGAATGAAATGCACAAAATTCAACAAATATATATATATATAGTAAAAAAAGACTGTAATAGTCAGTAGATATAAACAGCATTTTAGAAAATTATACAAAGGTTCACAGAGAAACATTTCTCAATTTTTTTCTTGAAATTGGAAATATAGTGATACAACACATAAAAAATCATTTTGGATTACATACCAATTACTAGCAACTTCTACTTTCTCTTACAGACTTCCACAAGTTCAGAAAACGGCAGAGCAAACATTAAAGTACCGTTGCATACATTAACATTAAAGTTACACTCCGACTCATTCAAAACAAATTTGCGTGAAGAAGTAAATCATTTTAGGAAAATTATTCTTTGAAAAGCACTCATCAATAGATGCACTAAACCTTACCTTTTAAAATAATTCATCAGAAGTTACTTGAATCTTGTCACAGTGCTTCAATAATCCTGACATGTCCAGCAATAGTTACTAAAACAAAATATTCTCCCCAAAACAAAAGCTTATGAAAACTTGGTTGTAATCTTGCATTTGCCAAGAGCAACTAATATTGTGCCTAACTATATTATGGCCAATGATCTGGGCCCAAGTCCCACTGTAGCTTCCCCTTGGAGTCCTACTTCACCCCAGACTGCCCCCAGCATGCCAGTGAGCACTGGCAGGGCCTGGCCAGCCTTTGTAGGAGACAGGCCTGCTGTACCTGTGGCTCAGTTCTCTACCTTTGTACACTGCTAGCTGACTATCTCCTTCCCTCTGATACCTGCTCGCCCCATCACTATTCATTTACAAAACACAAGTTCAAAGCAAGAATCATTACTAAGATCATGATTGTGACAGCTAAGTATGTGACAGTAAGCTAAGTATGAAGCCTTTCTGAGTGTGGGAGCCAGGGAATTGCACATGTCATGTGCCCGCAGAGCCAACCCTAGCAGGGAGGTTGTTACACTTACCATCTTGGCCTGATCTCTCGAGGAAAGGCAATTTTGCATCTGACTTTGCCTGTCCTGGTCTGTATTTTCCAGCTGGACACAGGCTAGGCTCCATGGCTGTGGAGAGAATGTATAACCTTAGTACAGTGTTCTACGGATCAGATGCTCAGGCCCAAACAGGGTTTCCAATCTCTTCTTGTTTATTTTCTTTTTCTTGAGACTGGGTTTCAGTCTTTAGCTCAGGCCAGCCTAGAGCACACTATTGTGGTTCAGGCTTATCTTGAACTCAGTGCCATAGATGCTAGGATTGCAAGTGTGTGCTTGATTAGAATCTCTTCTTGAAGTGCAAAAGTCATCTTTGTAACTTTGAATTGTAAAGTTTATATCATTCAGGACATGGTAAGGGATGTGCATTAAAGAAATTCGTCTTCCATGTTGAATCATGGGGCCTTCAAACATAATCCTCTTTAACTCCTCAGTTCCAGTTCATAGACTGGTCTCTGGGAGTGTCTATGTCAATTGTTAACCTTTTTCTTTCATTTTCTGCCTCTGTGTATCTTGCACTTAGATTGTTTTATTTAATCATCTGAGCATATCAACAGATACATTATGAAAATAGTTCAAATTGTAAACTCAGAGATTGAGGGTCTGAACACACATTTGGATCTGTCTGGTGTTGTTTGATATAATTTTGGAAAAGAAATTTCTTAGTATTTTGTTTTTTTTTTCTAGATGAGAAACAAAAATGAGGACAGCTTGTTGAGGGATTTTCTTAACTTTTATTTTGTTAGTGATGAAAGAGTATGAGTATGCAATCGTTATTGCTCATCTTCAGAACTCTGAATACAACGTGCTTCCATGCAGCGTGACACATCCTCACTGTACAATTTATACCACAGAGAGCCTGCATTGTAACAGGAGGACTAAATGGCAGCCAGTTAACCAACTGCCCCGATGTTCTTTCTGTGTTTTCAATACATCTTTGATTGTCTTTTGTTTGACTGGAGAAGGTTCTATATAAAAATATTTGGTAAGCTTGATTTTCTGCCAGACCAAAGCAATTCATACTTACTTGAGAAATATAAGCAAATTTCATTTACTAAATGTCTGTGATTAACATAGAATCCCAGCTTCAGTTTTAGCCTTGGGAGGGGGATATAAAGAATATGGCAGAACACATGTGTTTTCCCGTTGTTTTTTTGCTCTGGACATTAGCCAAACTAATTTAACATCACCAAACATACAGAGAACACTGGTATTAAAATATCCACTCCAAACAGGGCATACATTAGCTTATGATTTATTGTCTCTAAAAACATTTGCTTTAGTTGTTATTACTGGGGAGTCATGAAAATATGTTCTATCGAACAGTTTGACAGGGAAGATCCATTTTTCCCATTAGTTTCTTAGTTTTGCATTTCTTGGTGAAATAATTGCTTTGGTATTAAAAAAAACCCTTCTTTTTATATTTATTTATAGTTGCTGACAATTTAAAGTTATTTTCTTTTTAATATTTTATTATTATTTTTTATTTTGTGTGTATGGGTGTATTGCTTGCATGTGTGTAAGTGCACCTGTGTCGTGCAATACCCTTGGAGGTCAGAAGAGAATGTCAGATTCCCCTGGAACTGGAGTTGCGGATGGTGGTAGCCATCATGTGGGTACTGGGAATCAAATCCAGGTCCTCTGTAAGAGCAGCCAGTGCTCTTAACCACTGAGCCATCTCCCCAGCCCCATTATTTTCCTTTTTAAAACAATTTTTTATTGAGTTTTTGTGCATTTCTTATCATAGATCTTAATCAAATTTAGACCCTTTTCCCATCTGTACCCCCATACCCACCCCCCACCCCCACTGAATTTCATGCATTCTGTCATATATGTTAAGTCCTATCCAGTCAAGCATTTGTACCCAGATGCCCCTCCATGCATGTTTATCCACTGGAGTCTAGTCAGTCTATCTAGATTCCCTCCCTTAAAGATCTCCTCTCACTCACCCTGTAGTAATCAGTTGCCATTAGTTGCACGGTTAGGGTTGGGGCCTGCTGCCCATTTCCCCAGTTTTATGCTGGGTTTTGTCTGATTGAATCTGCAAGAGTGTTGTGTCTGCTGTCACCATTGTTGGAAGTGCAAGTCTGAGAGATGCCCAGCCCTAAGTGGCACAGCTAAAATGATTCTCCTTTAAAATGTTGCCTCTCTCTCTCTCTCTCTCTCTCTCTCTCCCTATATATATATATATATATATATATATTAACACATATGATTTTATTTGCTGGATAAAGACATTTTCATATAATATTCTCCTGTTTCGTCTTTATTTCTGGTTGTCTTGTATAATCATATTTTGTTTCATTGCTAATACATGCTTTTTTGATATAAGGAAAGACAAGATAACTAGAAAACATTTTAAGCCTTTAAAATACTTCTATTAATTTCAGGAGTTAAGACGTCTTCATTCCTTTCCTCCAAATCAGAGCAGTTTGTTCTCTGTGTATAGAAATGGAGTAATGTTTAAAAGCAACTGGCAACTGGTGGATGTTTAAAACTGAAGATAATAATGACCCAAGCTCTATGCTGAAGTAAGATTAATTGCAATGCAAATACCAATTTGGGTCAGTGTTTAATAAAACCTTATATTTAAAAAGATTTATATGAAAAAATGTAAAGTTAAAAAAATATTCTTTTTTTATTTTTATTATTTTTTATGCGTATTAGTGTATTGCCTGCGTGTATTGTCGTGCAACACCATGGAGGTCAGAAGAAGGCTCCGGATTCCTCTGAAAAACCTGATGAAACACTTATTGGCCTTTGAAACTGAGAGAATAAAACAGTCTTTCATCCTCAGGGACTTTGGTTTAAGCTTGGCTCTGTTTAAGTGAAGCAAGTTTTAGCTTGTTACCTGTACTTCTCCAAGCTTTCAGGGTGAGCAGTAATTCTAATGAACTCAAATCTCTCCAAAATGTGTAAGTTTTCTGTTCTATCACATGGAGAACAGAAACAAAACACCTTATTATGAAACCAAGGAGGATATGTGTATGTGTATGTATATATATATTATATATATATAAATATTCTACATTAATATTTATATGAAATCATCACATTGTAGTGTTAATCAGAAGAAAAATAATTACAGCTCCAGTTTCTGTTACAAGCTTTGGAAAATGGAACCAGAGTGCATGGTGATGCTTTTCACCACACTGTGATGGAGAGGCTGTGGGTCTGCCTACTCCATGGAGAGACAATTCCTTACACTACTGGTCCTCAACCCACAAGAAATCTTTCCTTTATTGCTTGTCAGTCACTGAGTTCCACATCAGAAGATAACAGCTTCAGTTAGAGTCCAATCTCAGAACATTTTACTAAGATTCACACACTGCAGCTGAAGAATGAAGTCTGAGACAAGTTATAGGAGACAGAAGTGAGTTGCACTGCCCCCAGGAGAGAGTCTTGGAATCATACTGAATTTACATTGACACTTGTTTTGGGGTGTGGACTAAGAGTCTACTAGGGACAGCCAAGTATTCTTCTAACCAGCTCAACTCTTTCATCATTACTTTTGCTCAAAGGGCTGGCTGAACATCCTGGCTGACCCAGGGCAGTATTATTGCTTCGTGGCCAGTGGCTTACGGAATAATTGCTGCCTTTACCACATGCCCAGTCTCTGGGAGTGTATCTGTCTTGTTCTTAACAAGGCTGTAGCATTGTCCCAACTCTTAGGGTGACCCACTTCACTTGCCTCCCATTTTTTCTACATCATTATGGTGACTTCCTCAGGGTCTTTGTATCCAACAAGCATCTGTTTTGTCTTGTCTGATACAAATCCCAAGGATGTGGGAGAACTTGCTGTTATTCTCAGCACTATTGCACAGTGGTAGCTGAAAAAGTATAAAATTTATCTTTGGGCCCAGGTACTTTTGTAGATAGCAGATGAGAGAAACTGAGCCATGGTCAGCAGTCTCTAAGGGGAGGGTGCCCATCCCTTAAATGACCTGCTTAGATGATCTGCTCAGAGATAATCAAACTCAAAACATTCACTCTTCCTTACCGAAGCTATGAACAATAACTTGTTAATCTACAATAAGAGACTGAGGTGTCACATGGAATGGGATGGCAGTGCCTTGGATCAGTTCACTTTCCCCAGCAGTGAGTTCATCACTGCATGAGACCACCTGTATACAGTCCAGAAATGCCCATTTGCAGAGGGCTAGTTCCTTCTCTTACGTAACTGATTGAGTAGGAAATTTGAAGGTTGTCTGGGGAACAGAGCATCAAACAAGTGGATCTGGATGAAAAAAAATCAGTAACAGTTGTCTAAGGTATGCCTTTAGCATACAGCATACACAACCTTATTAATGGGCCAGTAGGACAGCCTGCTGGCTTCATGCTATATCACCTCTGCTCCAGGACTAGAATCACTCCAAAGCCTAGACCTTCCTCTACCTTGGACTGTGACTTGTTTGGCATTGGCAATAACCTTTCCTGTCTAACCAGTCCTTAATTTGCTGGACGTATTGATTCTTTGGATGTATTCATGTGTTATGTGAATGTATCCAGCTTGCTATGATCAAGCCTTTTCCCCTGAGAGTCAGTCAAGCGATTTGCTGTATGTGCTGGGTTGTGTTGTTTTATATTTATCTTGAAAGAAGGTGTTTTTTCTCTAAGTTCTTGGGGACACCTTACTTAGTTCCTGAATATTAGCAGAAAGCAGGTGGTAAGAAAATTAAGGCAGATTTTCAAACATAAACATTTAAAAATTGCCCATTCTATATGATGTTGTGCCTTAGGTATAATTTTAATTCTAAGTATTTTACACTGAATACTTTTAATTCTGACTCTTCTAAATGAAATACCCTTATAGTAATTCATTTAATGAGTTAAACTAAAATATTTCCTGATGAGTTTTGCAAACTTGACTTCCTTATTACTAGAAGATATGTTTTAAGTATCATCTTAAAAAGAAAAATAAATTTAAAATGTAAAGCTGTTTGCCTACATGGTTTGGCAAAATCATTTGAATAAAATTATAAGTTTTTGCTAGTGTGAATTTATTAAATTTATAATGGTCAATTATGATTAGTAGGATGTCAGTTACTCTTCCAGATATATTTTTATAGCAATTGCTTTTCTATTTTTAGGTGTCTTGGTAGCTTGTTAAATTATGTTCATCAATGAATCATAAAAAGATATCTTAGATGAGATTTTGGTTTCATATTTATTACATATTCTGGCTTGTTTTAGAAAATCTCTTAAACATATTAACAATATTCACAATTATTGTTATGCAAAAAAAGCCTTTAAAACATTATGCAATGAGAGGAGCCCTCTGGACCAGGTCCCACTCTCATATCCCTATCCTTCCTGGGCTACACAGCCTCCAGTGTCCCGTTACCAGCACCTTCCTTGGATAAGTCCAGCGCACCCAGTGTGCCTTGACTCCCCCAGCCTTTTTAACCCTCCCAGCTCTCCCACCGAGTCTCTCCTCCTAGGCTGGATACAGGCCCATTTCCTGTCTTGGCACCCCAGACACCCAGGCTAACCTCTCAGCCCAGAGCCACCACTGCTTCCAGATCCTTTGCATCAGGCCCAACCCAGCTCCTTCCTGAGGGCCCCCAGGAACCCTCTAGGCCAGGTCCTGCCCTCACCTCCTTTTACTTCCCTGGGCTGCACAGCCTCTGGGTGGCCTGGTGCCAGCATCTTTGCTGATCCTCAGGAGCCCTCTGGACCAGGTCCTGCCCTCGTATCCCTTTGCTTCCTGGGCTGCACAGCCTCCAATGTCCTGGTACCAGCACCTTCCCTGGGTAAGTCCAGTGTGCCCAGTGGGCCTTTTCTCCCCCAGCGTCTTTCACCCTCCCAGCTCCCTGTCTAGTCTCTCCCCCTAGGCTGGATACAGGCCCATTTCTTGTCTTGGCACCCCAGACACCAGGGCTAACCTCTCGGCCCAGAGCCGTCATCCCTTCCTGATCCTTTGTATTGGAACAAACCCATTTCCTCCATGGGGGCCCCCAGCAACACTCTAAGCCTGGTCCCACCCTCACCTCCCTTTACTTCCCTGGGTGGCACAGCCGCCAGCTTCCTGGGCCCTTCTCCCAGGCCAGCCCAGTCCCCAAATTCTTGAGGGCAGCATCTTTCCTGGAGGGACCCATACCTTAGAGAAAGCCCTATATCATCTGAGCCTCATCTCACTTGGGCCTCTGTGGGAACTCCTGAAGACAAAAGCAATTAGGCCACTCCAATATAAAATCAAAAGAGAGACCTGAAGCATAGACCAATCAGCTTTTCATGCCCAACAAGTAAACCAGAAAGGCATATAAAGTTTTCAAAAAGAAGCAGATCTAAACTCAACAAATGAAGGCATGAGTCTCACACAAGAATCAGAAACTAGGAAGGAAATTCATATGTCAAAGTCACAAAAAATAATAATAACATGAAAAACCAAAATAATATATCCCCACCAAGTACCAATAGTCCTCTAGAGGAGTACAATGAGAACTCCCTAGAGATAACACAGGACATGGGACTCAAAAGAACAATTATAAACATGATAAAAGAATTCAGTGAATTTAAAGAACACACAAAGAAATCAAAGAACTGAAGGAAGACAGGGATAAACTTCTGAATGAATTCAGAAAAGAGTTAGAAATATTGAAGAATACTCAGGCTGAAATGAAGAAGGAAGTGAAACACTCAGTAAGCCAATTAGAAATGACAGGAGAAAGCCTCACCAATAAGGTGAATGAATGGAAAACAGAACATCAAGCCTTGGAAATAAAGTGGAGGAATTAGACCACACAAGCAAAGATTATGAAAAATTAAAAAAAACCACAAGAATGGAATATGCAAGAATTGTGTGACACCATAACAAAAACAAGCTTATGAATCATAGGCATACAGGAAGGAGAAGAATCTCAAGATAATGATATGGAACAGGATTGCAGGATTGTGGAAGAAAATTTCCCAATATTAAAGAAAGACCTTCCCATGCAAATACAAGAAGCATATAGAACACCAAATAGACAGGACCAGAAAAGAAACTTTCTATGGCACATCATAATAAAAACACTAAATGCAAAGAACAAAGAGAGAATACTGAAAGCTGCAAAAGAAAACCAAGTCACATATAAATGAAAACCCACCAGAATTACAGCTGAGTTTTCAGTGCAGAAGACCCTGGACCAAACTATTCCCAGTTCTAAATGACCACAGACATGAACTCAGATTACTTTCCCTAGCCAAAATGTCTATTGTAGTTGAAGGGGAAAGAAAAATTTTCCATGACATAAATAGGCTGAAAGAATTCATGTTCACAAAACCAGCCTTTCAGAGATCTTGAAGCAATACAAAGAGCTGAAGAAAGGAACGACTATACCCAAGGGATGACAGAAAGATATTCCATGAAGGTATAACTGTGGAAAGGCACAGCTATATCAAGAATGTCAACAGAAATAAAAATGACAGGATTCAATACACATCTTTCATTAATAACTTTAAATATCAATGGACTGAACTCCTCAGTCAAATGATACAGAGTAGTTGAATGGATTAAGAAACAAAACCCGTCTTTTTGTTGTCTGCAAGAAATTCATCTCACTTTCAAGGACAGGCACTACCTTAAGGTGAAAGGATGAAAAAAATATACCAAATGAATGGTACTAAGAAAAAGGCAGGCATTGAAATTCTAATATCTGATAAAATAGACTTTAAACTAAAACTAATCAGAAGAGACAAGGCCACTTCAATCTGATCAAAGGAACAATTGACCAAAAAGATATTACAATCATGAACATGTATTCACCAAACTCTGGAGCACCCAACTTCATAAAAACAGTACTACAGGACTTAAAGACCCAGATTAATCCAAACTCATTAGTAGTAGGGGACTTCAATACCCCATTGTCACCATTAGATATCAAATGGACTTAACAGACATCTACCAATTATTCCACCCAAGCACCAAAGGATGTACTTTCTATTCAGTCCCCCATGGAACCTTCTCTAAAATTGACCATGTACCAGCACACTAAACAAACCTCAACAAATACAAAAAGATTGAAATAATTCCATGCTTTCTATCAGACCACAGTGCAATAAAGCTTACAATCAACACTGGAAGAAACCCTAATCACCACATGAACAAATGGAGATTAAACAATACACTCCTGAATAATGAATGGGTCAAAGGAGAAACTAAGAAAGAAATAAAAGTATTTCTGGAACTAAACAAAAGGGACAATACAACACAACAAAACCTCTGGGACACACTGAAAGCAGTCTTTAGAGGGAAGTTTATAGCTCTAAGTGCCTACATTAAAAAATCAGAAAGATCACAAATAAATGAATTAACACTGCAATTCAAAATACTTGAAAAGCAACAACAAATGAAACCCAAACCCAGCACAGAAGAAGAAATAAAAAAGAATCAGAGCAGAAATTAATGAACTAGAAACAAAACAACACATAGGATCAACAAATCCAAGAGCTGGTTCTCTGAAAAGATAAACAAGATTGACAGACCGCTAGCCCAGTTAACCAAAAGAAAGAAAGAGCACCTCCAAAT
>NW_008359198.1:986743-989046 GCF_000622305.1 Nannospalax galili | reverse complement strand
GAGTGAAATGAGAAACATCACAACAGACACCAGAAAGATACAGAACATTATAAGGGAATACTTTAAAAACCTATATGCTACTAAATTTGAAAACCTAAAAGAAATGGACAGGTACCTAAAAGCATGGAAACCACCAAAGCTAAACCAAGAAGAGATTAAAAGCTTCAACAGACCCATAACACATAAGGTAATTGAAAGAGGAATACAAAACCTCACAACTAAAAAAAGCCCAGGACCAGATGGATTTACAGCAGAATTCTACCATTTAAAGATGATCTACATCCAATACTACTTAAGTTATTCAAAAAGGTAGAAATGGAATGAGAACTTCCAAATTCCTTCTATGAAGCAAGCATCACTCTAATACCAAAGCTGGGTAAAGATACAACCAAAAAAGAAAACTATAGACCCACATCTTTAATGAACATAGATGCAAAAATTCTCAACAGAATACTTATAAACCACAAACAGACACACATCAAAAAGATCATCCACCATGATCATCTCTGGCTTTATCCCAGAGATGCAGGGATGGTTCAATATACATAAGTCAATAAACATCATAAATCATATAAATGGGCTCAAAGATAAGAACCACATGGTCATTGCAATAGATGTGAGAAGGCTTTTGACAAAATTCAACATGCATTTATGTTCAAAGTTCTAGAGGACATTGGGCTGGAGGTGACATATCTTGATGTAATTAAAGCCATATATAACAAACCCACAGCCAACATCATTCTAAATGGAGAAAAATTGGAAGCATTCCCATTGAAATCAGGAACCAGACAAGGTTGTCCGCTGTCTCCACTCCTCTTTAACATAGTCCTTGAAACTCTTACAAGAGCAATAAGACAAGAGAAAGGAATTAAAGGAGTAATAATTGGAAAAGAAGAGATCAAATTATCCTTTTTTTGCAGGTGATAAGATATTGTATCTTAGAGACGCCAAAAATTCCACACGCAAACTCTTAGAAATTATTAACACGTTCAGTAAAGTGGCAGGTTACAAAATCAACCTACAAAAGTCTGTAGCCTTTCTATATATTAATAACAAGCAATCAGAGAAAGAGCACATGGAAACACTCCTCTTCACAATAACTGCAAAAAAATAAAATATCTGGGAATAAACCTGACCAAAGACATTAAAGAGCTCTACAATGAAAAAATTAAATCCTTAAAGAAAGAGATTGAGGAAGACATCGGAAGATGGAAGGATCTCCCATGCTCATGGACTGGAAGAATTAGTATTGTGAAAATGACCATCCTACCAAAGGCCATTTATATTCAATGCAATGCCAATCAAAAGCCCCATGACATTTTTCACAGAATTGGAAAAAATCGTAAAGATTCACATGGAAGCACAAAAGGCCTCGGATAGCCATAGCAACCCTGAGCACTAAGAGCAATGCTGGAGGAATTACTATACCAGATATTAAACTGTATTACAGAGCTATAGTCATAAAAACAACATGGTACTGGCACAAAAATAGACCCATAGATCAATGGAACAAAATTGAAGACCCAAATATGAGTACATTCATTTTCAGCCACCTGATATTGGACAAAGGAGCCAAGAACATTCACTGGAGGAAAGATAGAATGTTCAGCAAATGGTGCTGGCAAAACTGGATCTCCACCTGTGGAAGAATGAAACTGAACTCCTGTCTTTCACCTTGTACAAAAGTCAATTCCAAATGAATCAAAGACCTCAATGTAAAGCCTGAAACTCTGAAAGTGTTATAAGAAAGCATTGGCAATAACTTACAAGATATAGGTGTAGGAAAGGATTTTCTAAACCGGACATCAACTGCCTAGGAAACAAGGTCAAGAATTGATAAATAGGACCTCATTAAACTAAAAAGCTTCTGTACATCAAAAGAAGCAACCAAGGAAGTGAAGAGAAAACCCACAGAATGGGAGAAAATCTTCACCAGTGACAAGTCTGACAGAGGTTGAACATCCAGAATATATAACGAACTCAAAAAACAAAATATCAAGAAAGGAAGTAACCCAATTAAAGATGGACTAAGGAGCTGAACAGAGAGTTCTCAAAAGAAGAAATAAAGACTGCTAAGAGCACTCTTAAAAGGTATTCAACATAACTAGTAATTAGGAAAATTCAAATTAAAACCACTTTAAGATTTCATCTTACTGCAGTCAGACTGGCTAAGATCAAGAGAATAAATGATACCAAATATTGGAGAGGATGTGGGGAAAGGGGAACACTCATCCACTGCTGGTGGGGCTGCAAACTGGTTCAACCCCTATGGAAAGCAGTGTGGAGAACCCTTAAAAAATGAA
>NW_008359198.1:985388-986577 GCF_000622305.1 Nannospalax galili | reverse complement strand
GAGTGGATAATGAAAATGTGGTTCATTTATATGATGGAATTTTACTCAGCAGTAAAGAAAGATGAAATCATGAATTTTTCAGGTAAATGGATGGAACTAGAAACTGTTATACTAAGTGAAGTAACACAGACTCAGAAAAAAAAAGGTGTATGTTCTACCTCATATATGGATCCTAGCACCAAATCCTTTTAAGTGAATATGTATCCAGATATAACTACAGGAACCAGGATAATGAAGAGGAACCAGGGAAGTAAAGGAAAAGAAAGAATCTAAAAGAGAGGAACAGTAGAAAAAAGGTGTTAACAAGGGAGATATGGATAATAATGGGGTTATTTTAAGGGGAGGGGGGAGGGAAGATTATACAAGGAACCTAGGGGATAAAGGGAAAGAGGGAGCTCAAGAGACGTGGGACCATAGGAGAAGGGTATTAATAAGGAAGAAATGGAAAAAACGGGGTCACCTTAAATGGGGAAACCATGGTGGAAGGGTTAGACAATGTGAGAGATAAACAATGCCTAGCTAATTTTAGAAAACACAGATGGAACCATACTAAGCCAACAACCTACTGACAAATTATACATACAACCAGATCAAAGAATGTAATATACATCTAGGCAAGGTTTATCTGAGAGCATTTAGTCTTTGCCCAAGCTCTATCTACATTCCATATGGTAATTAAATGTACCGGACTGGTGGAACTAACCTTCTTGGATGTTTAACAGACATACTTTTGGACCTATACTAATTTGGTCAGAGGGCCATAAAGGACAGTTTTTGCTTATTTCCCTCCTAGGTCAACTAGTTCCAGGAACTATGAGCATCTCTCAAAATGTCCTAAAATTGTAGTGGGTCACCTGTCCTCTTGATCATGGAGGGCTGTGGAGACCCCCAAGAGATGCACTTGAATCAGTATCCAGTCTACAAACAGGAGGGTCAACAACAGAGGAAACATTTCCTCCATGCTTCCATGTGAAGCCAGCCATGGTTGAGTAGGACCTTTGACTTATCTTCACATAGGCGGAACTGGTAAAAGAAAGGAGCCAGGGGCTCCTCCCAAGCCCATGTGACCCCCGAGGAACAGATCCTAAAACGGCCTTAAAAGTAAAAATGAATTGGTTTATCTGGGCCAACTGTATGGCCTTAAACACCCAAAAGGAAAGTACAACCAAAGATTAAAGGGGCCAATATA
>NW_008359198.1:962841-985271 GCF_000622305.1 Nannospalax galili | reverse complement strand
TCTCTAGATAGGCTGACTAGATTCAGCAGACGGACAAGCACTGGAGAATGGCTGGGGGGGTCAACAACACAGCGGACAGTAACACGGATGACAAATTATATGGGCTCCAGAATGTGGGAGGGGGGAGGCTATGGGAGGGTGCCATTTTGGAAGTGGGTATATAGATGAATAAGATTGGGTGCGATGTTCTGTATGATATACACACAGAAAAATCAACAAATTAAAAAAAAGACATATTTGAGGAGGAAGCATAAAAATTTACTTCATGTTAATTAGTAGAGGTGGTAAACATTACCAGTGAAATCTACCTGATGACTTTATATCCCTGCTCAGGTACTAAGGATCCGACTGTAACTGACTGCGACTAGTAATCATCAGATACATAGAGATTAAAGACACGTGCAAATATCTAAGTGTTAGGAGCATTAAAAATGTAGGAAACAGGGTACTTTAAAATTAAATGGAGACCTTCTTTAAAGGGTAAAATCTCATTCAATTTTCTGTCTTAAAGGGTTTATACTGAGCTCAATATTGTATAACTATATTAATTCAACTGTGAACCTAAAAATTTACAACCACTTTTGAAAGAGATATATCCTTGCTCTGATATGTGTTACTGAATATGTTAAAGCTGTAATGAAATGCTTCTTCTAAAAAAAAGCATTATGCAATGATATGACTATTTTTTTAGTGGAGCTTTGTATGTGCGCATGTGGGTTTTTGAAAAAATATTTTGTTTATTGTTTTAATTTTATGTGTATGTCTGCACGTGTGTAAGCACACCTGTGTGGTGCAATGCCCACAGAGGTCAGAAAAATATGTTGGATTCCCCTGGGACTGGAGTTATGGACAGATGTTAGCTGCCATGTGGGTGCTGGGAATTGAACCCAGGTCCTCTGCAAGAGCATCCAGTGCTCTTAATCACTGAGCCATCTCTCCAGCCCCTATGTGCATGTGTATATGTAGTTGAGAATTGGCCGAAAGTATATTGAATAGACTTGAATCAGTAACTTTAATTATTTCAGTTTGGGAGGAAATATGTGCGGGCATTTCAGATTTTTCTCAGTTTAAAATTTTGTTTTATTTTATTTTTGTTTGTTTTGTTTCTTTCATTTCCCCCCCCCAACATTTATTTAAAAATACAGCTAATACCAGGCATGATGGTGCCTGCCTTTATTCCCAGCACTTAGAAGGCCGAGGCAGACAGATCCCTGTGGGATGGAGGCCAGCGTCATCTACATAGCAAGTGCAGGTCAGCTAGAGCAACTGGGAGACCCTGACTCAAAAAAGCAATGGGTATATATATCTTATGCTCTGTTTGGTCTAGAATGGCAGTAAGTAAATGGAATACTCAGAAAGTTTGTTCCTCATCCTAAAATAGCAGAGTGTTCGGTGATTATTGAAAAGCTTGCTTATTTTCTTTCTTTCTTTCCTTCCTTTCTTTTTTCTTTCATTGGACTTTATAGCACACAATACAGTTCAGGCTTCACTCATCTTTATGACAGCATAATCTAACACCTTTGAGTCACAAAACACTTTTCTACCGCATTCTTTGAAGTAGCCACCAAGATTTATTTTTGTTAAGAAAGAAATTTATTTCTGTATTTTCTCCCATTTCACTTTTCCAGTAATGTCATTGATTAAAATCCCCATTCTATGAAGGAAATTTTTGACTTACTACTAACTAGAATAATTCATCTGCTGGCAAAATTATTGTAGGCCAGCCTCCTTCTTAGAAGATAGTTAGCTTACTAGATAAAGTTGTCGTTACGTTGAACTTGGTCTTTAATTATAAGCAGATGGTTGAATTATTTTAATCACTGCTATATATCTTACCAGTAGTTCATACACTGACACAGAGTGAAGAACATCAAACAGAAATTAAATTCTAGGGCAGGAAAGCAGCCAGCCTTCACAGGAAGCAATTGATCATAGCCTGTCATCTTTAAAGGCCGAGAGAATGCAAAACAAACACTTGGGATTAGTGTACTAAAGATGGTTCATCAGGCTCCAGCGCGGCCGTTGATAATTCATCTATTTCATTTGTTTTAATGCTTTATCGTGTATCTCTCCAGCTCTGTAATTAGCCTTTCAGGTATTCTCCTTCTCTTCCTGCCTTTGAAATTGTGTGTGGTGGGACTCTGCAAAAAGAAATTATTACCATCTAGTACTAAAGAGGCAGCTTTTGAAATGATTCTGTTTCATGGCTCACAGACTGGAATTCTCACGAAAACTTACAAGGAGTGTTACAGTTGGTTGAAAGATAAAGTCTTAGCTAACTTATTCTTTTTTTTTTTTTTTTTTTTTTTTTTGAGACAGGGCCTTCCTGTAGCCCTAGCTGGCCTGGATTCGCTATGGAGACCAGGCTGGCCTCGAACTCACAGAGATCTGCCTGCCTCTGCCTCCCAAGTGCTGGGATTAAAGGCGTGTGCCACCATGCCCACCTATAATATTCTTTTAAATATACTTGAGCCTAGCCTAAAGGCCAAGACATGATACTATCCTGTATAAATAATTGTTTGAGGGCTTAGAGATGGCTCAGCCCTTAAGAGCACTGGCTGGAGTTTGATTCCCAGCACCCACAAGGCAGCTAACAACTGTCTGTAATGTAACTCCAGTTCTAGGGGATCCCACACCCTCATCTGACCTCCGTGGGCATTACACTACACAGGTGCACTTACATACATGCAGGCAATACACTCATACACATATACTAAAAATAAATAAAATATTTAAAATCAATCAATCAATAAAAATAATTGTTTGGCTTATAGATATATTGACTTTACAAGAGAAATCTAGATTTAAACTTACTGAATGCAAAATACTTATTCAATGTTTTAAAAGTTTCAAATTAAAAAAAAATTTTTTTTGTTTTTTTTGAGATAGGGTCTCCCTGTAGCCCCAGCTGTCCTGGAACTCACTATGTAGACCAGACTGGCCTTGAACTCACAGAAATCTGCCTTCCTCTGCCTCCTGAGTGCTGGGATTAAAGGCATGCACCATGACGCCTGGCAAATTAAAAGAACTTCTGAAGTTACCTTGTAAATTAAAGTTATTAAATCCGTACATATATATTTTTTTTACAAAAACTTTATTGAGAATTTCATACATGTATATATGGTGTTTTGATCAAATCCATGCCCACTCCCTCCCCTCCAACACTCTCCCCTCTGAATAGGTAACCTTAAAATCTTTTAAGGATTAGATACAAACTCCCAAATACTTTTGACATTTTTGGCCTTTGGAACAGAGTATGTTGCTAACAGGCCCAAGGACATTTTGAATTTTAGCCAAGAAACTGGCTACACTTCTTTGGGGTCTTTTTATCCCAACTACCTAGCCAATTCCTACCTCCTATTCTTATCACACATCCTCTGAAGGGGTTACCCAAATTGCCAATAGGGAATAGGGAGGCCGATTGCTCTGCCATCTGCTTCTTCCATGCTGAACAGGGACACAGGGTGAGTCAATTGGAGTACCCCTTCAGTGGGTCTGTCTAAGAGACTCCCAAATTGTATAACTCTTGTCTCTAAGGGAAGAAGAAAGTCCTTGAATCATGAATGGGAGATGTGAAGGAGAAGTAAAGGCAAGAGTAATTAGCATTACAAGTTCTAGACAGGGAACTAGAAAAAAGTCAGAACAGGGCAATTTTCAAATGTTCATATGAGAGTCCATTGGAGTTTCTTGACAAGGGCTTCCAAAAGCATACCTCTATTGGGTTCCTCCTCATTTTTCTTTTATCTTCCAAGGCTGAACTAGTTGGCTGGGAAGAATGGCTGGATACTCAGGTGAGGGTCCCGTGACCCTACTTGGCACTCCTTTAATGAATGAGCACAACTGTCAGCAAGCCCAATCGTGGCTATGTTTAGTGATCAGGCTCAGCCAAAGTCGTGATGATGGTAGTTATTTCATGCAGCAGGGACTGCTGTATAGCATCTTCTTATTAAAGGGTCCTCAAATTTAAAAGGATTTGGTGCTAGGAGCCACATAGGGAGAACATACATTATTTGTTTTCTGAGTCTGCTACTTCACTTAGTATAACCGTTTCTAGACCCAACCATTTACCTGCAAATTTCATTATTTCATCTTTCCTTACTGGTGAATAGAATTCCATTGTGTAAATATACCACATTTTTTGTTAACCACTTGTCAGTTGAGGGACCCTTAGGTTGCTTCCATCTTTTAGCTACTGTGAAAAGAGCAACAACAAATATGGTTGTATTAGTGTCTCTACAGTTGGATGAGTCCTTTGGGTATATTCCAAGGAGTGGTATAACTGTGTCATATGGTAGGTTCATTTTTAGTTTTTTAAGAGTTCTCCACACTGTTTTCCATAGAGGCTGCATGAGTTTGCAGTCCCACCAGCAGTGAATGAGCATTCCCCTTTCTCCACATCCTCATCGGCATTTGGTATCATTTGTTCTCTTGATCCCAGCCAGTCTGGTTGGGGTAAGGTGATACCTTAGGGTGCTTTTAATTTGCATTTCCCTAATTACTAACGATATTGAACACTTTTTGAAAGGTTTCTTAGCCATCCTTATTTCTTCCTTTGAGAACTCTCTGTTTAGATCTTTAGCCCATCTTTTAACTGGATCATTTGGTTTCTCAATTCTTTGTTTTTTGAGTTCTTTATATATTCTGGATGTTAAACCTCTGTCGGATGTGTCACTGGTGAAGATTTTTTTCCCATTTTGTGGGTTTTATCTTCACTTTTTTTATTGTTTCTTTTGCCATACAGAAGCTTTTTAGTTTAATGAGGTCCCACTTGTTGATTACTGACCTTAATTCCTGAGCAACTTCTATCTGATTTAGAAAATCCTTTCCTACTCCTATATCCTGTAAGTTACTGCCAATATTTTCTTCTAATAGCTTGAAGGTTTCCAGTTTCACACTGAGATCTTTGATCCATTTGGAGTTGACTTTTGTGCAAGATGAAAGATAAGGATCTAGTTTCATTCTTCTACAGGTGGAGATTCAGTTTTGCCAGCAACATTTGTTGAAGATGCTGTCTTTCTTCTATTGTGTGTTCTTGGTGCCTTTGTCAAATATCAGGTGGTTGAAATTGCGTGTACTCAAGTTTGGATCTTCAATGATGTTCCATTGATATATGTGTCTGTTTTTGTGCCAGTGCCATGCTGTTTTTATGACTATGGCTCTGTAGTGTACTTTGATATCTGGTGTAGTAATCCGCCCAGCGTTGCTCTTTGTGCTCAGGGTTATTTTGGCTATCCAGGATCTTTTGTGCCTCCATATGAATTTAAGGATGCATTTTTCTAATTCTGTGAATTATGTCATGGGGATTTTGATTGGGATTGCATTGAATCTAGGCATTGCTTTTGGTAGGATGGTCATTTTAACAATATTAATTCTTCTAATCCATGAGCATGGGAGTTCTTTCCATCTTCTGGAATCTTCCTCAATCTCTTTAATGATTTAAATTTTTCATTGTAGAGATCTTTGGTGTCTTTCGTCAGATTTATTCCAAGATATTTTATTTTTTTTGCAGCACTTGTGAATGGGAGCATTTCCCTGTATTCTTTCTCCAATTGCTTGTTACTGGTATATAGAAAGGCTACTGATTTTTGTAGATTGATTTATAACCTGCCACTATACTGAAAGTGTTGATCAGTTCTAGGAATTTTCTGGCAGAACTTTTGGGGTCTCTTAGGTATAGTATCATATCATCTGCAAAAAGGGACAATTTAACTCTCCTTTTCCAATTTTTACTCCTTTAATTTCCTTCTCCTGTGTTACTGCTCTAGCAAGAGTTTTAAGCACTATGTTGAAAAGGAGTGGAGATAGTGGACATCCTTGTCTGGTTCCTGATTTTAATGGGAATACTTCCAGTTTTTCTCCATTTAGAATGATATTGGTTGTGGGTTTGTTGTATATTAATTATGTTGAGGTATGTTCCCTTCAGTACAATTCCCTCTAGGACTTTGAACATAAATGCATGCTGAATTTTGTCAAAAGCCTTTTCTGCATCTATTGAGATGACAATGTGGTTTTTGTCTTTGATTACATTTATATGATTAATGACATTTATTGACGTGCATAAATTGAACTATCCCTGCATTTCTTTGATAAAGCCTACTTGACCATGGTGAATGATCTTTTTGATGTGTGTCTGTATGTGGTTTGCAAGTAATTTTTTTGAGAATTTTTGCATCTATGTTCATTAAGGATATGGGTCTATAGTTTTCTTTTTTGGTTGTATCTTTACCAGGCTTTGGTATGAGAGTGATGCTGGCTTCATAGAAGGAATTTGGAAGTTCTCCCTCTGTTTCTATCATTTTGAATAATTTAAGTAGTATTGGTTTGAGGTCTTCTTTAAATGTCTGGTAGAATTCTGCTCTAAATCCATCTGAGCCTGGGTTTTTTTAGTTGGGAGGCTTTGTATTACTGTTTCAATTTCCTTATATGTTATGGGTTTGTTTAAACTGTTGATCTCTTCTTGGTCTAACTTTGGAGGTTCCCATGATTTCAGATATCCATCCATTTCTTTCAGACTTTCAGATTTAATAGCATATAGGTTTTTAAAATATTCCCTTTTAATGGTTTGGATATTTTGGTTTTCTGTTGTGATGTTTCCCTATTCATCTCTGATTTTGTTGATTTGGACTTGCTCTTTCTTTCTTTTGGTTAACTGGGGTAAGGGTCTGTCTATCTTGTTTAGCTTTTCAAAGAACCAGCTCTTAGATTCATTGATTCTTTGTATTGTTTTGTTTCTCTTTCATTAATTTCTGCTCTAAGTTTTGTTATTTCTCCTCTTCTGCTGGGTTTGGGTTTCATTTGTTCTTGCCTTTCCATTGTCTTGAGTTGCAGTGTTAGGTCATTTATTTGAGCTCTTTCTGATTTTTTTAGCATAGGCACTTAAAGCTATAAACTTCCCTGTTAGGACTGCTTTTTATTGTATCCCAGAGGTTGTGTTGTGTTGTATTGTCTTTTTTGAATTCCAGGAATTCTTTTATTTTTTTCTTTATTTCTCTTTTGACCCATTCGTTGTTTAGCAGCGTGTTGTTCAATCACCACGAGTTCATGTAGTGACTAGGACTTTGTCCAGTGTTGATTTTGAGCTTTATTGCATTGTGGTCTGATGGAATGCATGGGATTATTTCAATCTTTTTGTTTTTGAGGTTTGTTTTGTGGCCCAGTATGTGATCAATTTTTGAAAAAGTTCCATGGGATGCTGAGTAGCAGGTGTATTCTTTGGTACTTGGGTGGAATATTTAAAAGATGTGTTAGGTCCATTTGATGTATGGTATCATTTGATTCAGACATCTCTCTCTGTTTATTCTTTTTCCAGTTGACCTGTCTAATGGAGACAGTGGGGTATTGAAATCCCCTACTATTACTGATTTGGTTTTAATCTGTGTCTTAAAGTCCTGTAGTGTTGTTTTTATAAATTTGGGTGCACCAGAGTTTGGTGTATATATGTTAAGGATTGTAATATCTTCTTATTTAACTGATCAGAATGAAATGACCCTCCTTATCTCTTCTGATTAGTTTTACTTTGAAGTTTATTTTGTGAGATATTAGAATTGTAACCCCTGCTTGTTTCTTAGTGCCATTTGCTTGGAATATTCTTTTCCATCCTTTTACCTTAAGGTAGTGCCTGTCCTTGAAGGTGAGGTAGGTTTCTTGCAGACAGCAAAGAGATGTATTTTGTTTCTTAATCCATTCACTTAGCCTGTGTCTTTGGACTGGGAAGTTCAGTCCATTGATATTTAAGTTTTGAAAGGTGTGTGTTGGTTGCCATCATTTTGATTGCTGTTTGTGTTCTCTGTGTAATTTTGTGTTTCCTCAATCATACCTTTATTTATTTTCTATCATTGCCCCTGGGGTATAGTTGTTTCTCTCTCTGCCCTCTGTATTGCTTCAAATATTCTTTGAAGGGCTGGTTTTGTGGACATGTATTCTTTAAGGCTATTCATGTCATGGAAGATTTTTCTTTCCCCCTCAACCATAATAGACATTTTTGTTGGGTAAAATATTCTGGGCTGGCATCTATTGTCATATCGAACTGGAAATACCTTGGTCCAGGCTCTTCTGGCTTTCATAGTTTGCATTGATAAGTCAGCTGTAATTCTGATGGGCATTCCTTTGTATGTGACTTGTTGTTTTTCTTTTGCTGCTTTCAGTATTCTCTCTTTGTTCTGCACATTTAGTGTTTTTACTACATGTTGTGGGGACTTTCTTTTCTGATCCTGTCTATTTAGTGTTCTATGTGCTTCCTGTATTTGTGTGGGGATGTCTTTCATTAATTTCAGGAAATTCTCTTCTACAATCCTGTTTAAGATCTGGTCAACACCATTAACCTGACATTCTTCTTCTTCCTCTACTCCTATGAGCCGTAGATTTGGTCTTTTAATGGTGTCCCACATCTCTTGCATATTCCATTCCCGAGTTTTTAAAAATTTTCCATCCTCTTTTCTTTAGTGGTCCAGTTCTTCAACTTCATCCTTCAGTGTTGATATTCTGTTTTCCACTTCATTCATTCTAGAGGTGAGGCAGTGAGGCCCTTCCCCTGTTGTTTCAAGTTGGCTTATTGAGTTTTGCACGTCCTTCTTCATTTCTGCCTGAGTTTTCTTCGATGTTTCTATCTTTTTTTGTGAATTCATTCAGAAGTCTATCCCTATTTTCTTTTAGCTCTTTGATTTGTTTGTTCGTGTGTTCTTTAAATTCGTTGAATTCCTTGATCATGTTTATGATTGTTCTTTTAAATTCAGTGTCCTGTGTTATCTCTAGGGGGTTCTCCTTGTAGAACTCTTCTACAGGGTTGGTGGGCTTTGCTGTGGATATAGTGTTTTGGCTTTCCATTTTATTATTCTTTCGTTGTTGGTTTGGCATGTGAATTTCTTTTATTGTTTATGATTCTGATATTAGAATTAAGTTGAGGTATGCTTCTGTTTGTATTATCCGGGTGCCTAGATCCTTTCTTTATTGGTTATGTAAAGCTGGTTGGTACAGGGTTCAGGTTCTTTCAGGTTTATTTTGGAGGGAACAAATGGTTTCAGATCAGCTATTCAGGGGTCCCCACAGAAGCCCAGTTCAGGTTCCAGTCAGGTACACTCTGGCTTCCTTCACCATGTGGAGGCAGGATCCAGGCTTTCTCAGGCAGTCCTGTGTATTGTCAACCGTATGCCAGAGGGAGGCCAGAGGGGGCCAGAACTCGGCACTCTCTGGCAGTCTGCTGAGATGCCAGCCTTAGCGTACCAAAGGTAGATCTGCCCTTGAGACGGGCCTTACAAAATCCCACATAGGGTGATGGTATGGCACAATTAGGGGAAGCTCACCACAACATGGAGGCAAGATCCTGGGACTGTCAGGCTGTCCCCTGGGTTCTCAGGCCCTCTGGTAATTAAAGGCCAGAGGGAGGCCAGAACTGGCACTCTCTGGCAGTCTGCTAATAAATCCTAGCATTTTATAAGAATGTCAGTAATGTGTTTTTCCATAATGATAAATAGTCATAAGGTAAATTGTTTGGGATTCATACTGTGCCATAAATCTGCTCTAGAACTAGAACTTTCCCATGCTTCTACTTCAGGATAGAAACTTATTAATTTAGTTATCAGACTTTGGATATAATAATGGTGAATCATTTCCATTATCTATCAATTACTAAGCATTGAAAATCTGAGGCAAAGAGCAATGAAAATAGCCACAGTGTTTCCACCTTGACATCATAGATATGAGATGACGGGAGCTAGTGTTTTGAGTGTGGTCATGTCAAAACATGGAGCTATCACATGCTATTTTACAGACTCGGAGTATGAGGTTTCTATTCTTAGCTTCATTCTCAAGTGCGTATTGTCATTCACTTTGTAGACTATCAGCGACAAAGTTTTAATCCTATCTGACTTCCTGTTGTGCTGTCTCTAGGTCCCGACTTTTGCTAGGTGTTGGAGAATTCCTGTGAGTCCCAACTTTCCTTGAAAATCACTGAAGTACGTCATTTGGAACCGACAGTCCTATACTCCAAAGCTGAGATGCTCTTCTGTTTTAAAGATTCTATGGTATTTCAATTCATTTTCCCCTTTGTACTGCTGAGGGTTGACAAATTTGGGAGAGAATATTGCAAATGTGGTCCTGTCCACACTGGAATGTGGGCTCAGGACAACAAATCCCAGAGTTTGTGCACAAATGTCAAGATGGTCTTAGTAGAGTGGTAGGTAAGCATATATGGAGCTTGCATGGGGTTCAGAAGCCCTGGATTCAACTGCATATGTGATCTGTGCACCAACCTCATTCCTCTGGTTTGTAAAAAAAAGGACTAGTGGAAGCTTAACTCTATTACCAGCTTCTATGTGACCATCAGAAAATCTGTTAACCTCCTGCAACCAGATTTCCTCAGATACAGAGAGAAGATGAAGTAAGGCAAAGTATATGAGGTGCAGGAGGTTTTGATTGACTTCCCTCCTTCCCATCCTTCCTTCCTTTATTCTTTTTCGCATGTATTTTTGGGAAGAGAAACTGAAGCCCTGATAGCCAGGAACTGAACTGGTACTCATAACTAATTTTTGGTATTCTCCTTTGAACACAAACAATTTTACTGACATCAGACAAGGCCATTCATTCTATGACCTGATAGAGCAGCTGAATCGTGACCACTCCCTTATCACGGTGGAGCACAGACAAAAACAACATTGTTCTCACTGCAGAAAAAGACAAAACAGCCCCAATTCTGGCTAATGCAAAACGATCTCTGCCTCTTGACCAATCATAGATTTGGTGTTGCCTCATTCCTCCCTGCTTCTAGGTAAGATTTATTAAGCTGCCCCATTTTTGACAGCATATGACTTACGCTGTCTTATCCCCCGAATCTTCTCTGAAGACCAAATCTTTAAGTCCTTTGGAGCAGTCACCTGAGGTGTGCCGTGTTTCACAGTGGAGTGAATCTCATAGTACAGCTCAGATTGACAGCGTCCGGCTGTGGGGCATCGATGGTATTCAGGAGTTACCACAGAGTCTTCATTGAGTATGACTGGGGCATAGGATCAGGTCTTTACCTAAATAGAAGGGGGAAAGGAGAGATCTAGAAAGCTGTCTTCACTCTATAACCAACACATCATTTTCTAGCTTTACTTTATTGGTTAAGTCACTCACTGTATTGGCCATATTTTCCTAATCATGATATTGAACTAAAACAGCCTTGTGATTCATATCACCTTAACATTCTAAGGATGGTTTTTATAGAAATTGTGAATAGCACACTTGGGATTAGCCAAGATAAAGAACATTATCACGGCACTCTGGGAGAGAGTTGCATTGCTTCAGGACTTCCACTGAACGGTGATTAGGGAAACAGGCAGTATTTGCAAGGCCGAAGAAAAGGCAGACTGACTCCCAAATGCTTTTAAGTAATGCAGATGCCCCTGTAGCTGTGTGCCAGCCTTTCTCATTACTTTAGTTGGGGAAGGAGGCAGATGCTATTTTTAATGCCTGTCTTCCCCACTAGGTATTCACTTTCCAAACATCAGGAGCAACTGCTCTATGTGTAGCACAGTGCTGTATACATACAGTTGTTACTAAGTCGGTGTTTGCAGATGGATTATCTTATACAGTATTTTCATCCACCATCAGTTGAATATAAGAAAAATGTCTCCAGGAACCCAGCAGTACCCAAAGCACAGGCAGATGGGAGCTCTTTACAATTCCTTAAGTGACATTTTCAACTTGCATACTAATCCGTTTTGTTTTTCCAATTAGGGTCTAGCTGCTGTTTCATTATTAAATAAACGGCAGTGGCTATCACGTGTTGAGAGCTGAAAAATGTTCCTGCTGACATACCTAGCCTTGTTCTCCATAGATGTCACAAGCCCTCATGAGGTGGCTATTATTTCTACTCTGTAGATGAGGAATCAGAAGTCTAGGGAAGTGAGTAAACCTTCCTCCAGAAGTTAGAGAGCGATGGTATCCATGTTTCACCCCTAAGTCTTGACTTCTGTCTGTGCTATTGCTTCAGTGATCGTCACTATTCTTTTCTTTTCTTTTTTGAAACAGTGTCACATAAGATAGCTCAGATTGGCCTTGAAGCTGCAGTCCTCCTGCCTCAGCCTCCAGAGTACTAGGATTATAGCTGTCCACCACCATGACTGACAGTGACCTCTATTTCTGTGTGAACTGCCATGGCAGTAGAGAACAGTCAAGTGTGTCAAGTGTGCAGTTTGTGGTGATTTGATTATTCATTGTTTAAAAAGATCTTGGGGTTCAGATTCAGAAGTCCTGAGTTTTAGTAACTAATATCTAGTTTTCTATGGGTTTGTTTAAACGGTATTGTTGTAACCATGCTTGTTATGGACCGAATGTTTGTAACTTCCTTAAATTCATGTTTTGAAGTCATAACTCAAATGAGGCAATGCTTGCATATAGATTCTCTGAGGAGGTAATTGAGGTAAATGAGGTGCCAAGGTGGGGCCCTGATCTGATCAGATTAATGTCTCAATAAGAATAGACATTGGAGAGCTTTCTCTCTCTCTCTGCTTGTCATGTGTCCACAGAGGAGGAAGCGGCCATCTGCAATCACAGGAGCTGGACTGTGTTGTGACATTTTTATCTCACATCTGTCTCTAGAACTATGAGAGGATAAATCTTTGTTGTTTAAGCCAGCTAGTCTATGGTATTTTAAAAAATATTTATTTTATTTGTACTTATGTGTGCATGTGTGTGTTTGTGTAGCAAGTGTGGGTGCCCATGGAGGCCAGAAAAAAGCATCAGATCCCCTAGAGCTGGAGTTAAGGTCATTGTGAGTTATCTAATGGGGGTGGTGGGAGCTGAATCCCCAATTGCTGAATCCCCGATCTCTCCAGTACCCAGTCCGTGGTATTTAGTTATCCAGCCTGAACAGGATACTGATAAACAATCCTGGTAACATAGAAACTGGTATGAGGTACTGTAAGGACTGAAGTTTCAAGAATGTGTCTTGATGCTTGGGTGGTATTTTGTAGATATGACATCACCATCGCCTCCAAAGCCCTCCATTTGTGGTGTGAGTATGCTTACCTACTCCACTTATCAGATATCACTGTACTCTCACACGAATCTCCTATATTCATACATAAGTGGGCTAGAGAAATGCTTTTATTGTGCTGCCTTCAAAATGGCCTCATGTTATAGTTAGCTTATAAAATGCCTCAGAAGAACCTCCCCTGGTACTTTGGTCTTTGTAAAACCTCTGCATTTCTTCAGAGATGCTGCTGACATGTGGCAGAGATGATGGTGTATGATCTTCCAGGCTAGGTGTAGAATGCTCTCCTTTGAGCAAAATGGCAATGTTTTCACCAGATCAGCTGTGCCTACTTGCAAGAGACCATCATGCATGGCCTGTGGACCATATTCCCTCAGAGAGGAAGGAGTGAGGAAGGTCATTGGACCCTCAGTTGAGACTGCAGATGCTCCCTCCTGGACCACCCAGTCATTTGTATGCAGTTATGATGTAACTGCTTATTGCCTCTGGGTTCACAGCAGGTGCTAGTGTATATAGACTGAGGAAGGTTGACGGAAGCGGGGACCTCAATCTATGCACCTATGGGAAAGCCAGCATCTGTGTTGGGTGAAGACTTTCCAGTGTGGCTGCTCTGGGCTCCTCCTGTAAGTAGCCCCTCACCCATGCTCCATAAGTAAGCTCAATAAAATCACTGGATCCCCAGGGTGAACTTTGGTGGAATCATGCTTTGGTTTGTCAAGGGGATCTTAGAAGGAATAGATTCTGTTTACTTCGTCCTCCTAGCCCCTACTCCCAGGGAATTCTCACAACACCTGATATACCAGGATGTGACAAAACCAGAGATGAGTTTGGGAAGAGTAGTGGCACTGCTTCTGCCTCAGGTCATGAGACCAGCAGCCGAAGCAGAGCTGGGAGTGGGGTACCTGCCTGGGCATCCCGATGTGGCCGAATTTCCCTAAGTGATGTGCGGGGCATACCTCTTTGCAGCATCTGTCCCTGTTCTGAGGACGAGGTGGCTGCCCAGAGGGACTTGCTTGTATAAAAGAAGACTTACAGTGGGAAAGGGACAGGTGGCTAGCGTCCTTCGGGTCAGCCTCTGATTTGGAAAGGAAGCTGTAATAAAAGAGAATGGGATAGAGATAGGGCCTCACCGTCTCTACAGCTCGGGCTGAAGGGTAAAGAGAGCACACAAAGGTCTATTTCAGAGGGGTCCTTCAAGGGATCCAAAACCTTGAAACCCTTGGCAAGTAGTAGTGAGGAAAATTGAGGCAAAGGTGACAGTGAAAAAGCTGAGGAGGCGAGAAGTAGGCGATACCCCTGTCCCTAGGCAAGATAGAACAGAGCGCCGAGAACAGCTCTGCAGGGGCCTTGGACCTGGGGCAGAGCTGGAAGTACTCCCTCTCTGCTGGCCAGGTTTCCAAGTACTGGACGGTGCCATGAAAGCTGCCAGAAGAATTATGGCCCAAAGCCCTATTCGGCTGTGGACCCTGCGTGCTACGCTATGGAAGTGCCGGGCAAAGTGTGCCAGCTACTGTTTCTCCTCCTTCACTGGTGCTTTGCAGTAGGTTATCTCCAAGACTCACCACCAGCAATGCTGAGGGTTCAGAATCCTGCTGGGGATGGAGGGGAATAATTACAGTCTATTCCACACCCCCAAGGCTCAGGGAGAAGGGGGTGGAAAGAATGTAAGAGCTGGAGGAATGATTGGAGTGTCATAGAGCTCTATTCTCGAAGCAAAACAGCCGCTCTTTTCATCGGATTAGCTCTAACTACTTGCAAGAAGCCGTGATGATCCGGCCTGTTGATGCTGACGTTTCTTCAGAGAGGGAAGGGGTAGGGAGGGTCACTGGACCCTCAGCTGAGATTCTGGATGCTGCGCCCTGCACCTCCTGACCATGCAATTCTGCCGTAAGTGGCCTCATGGTTTTGGCAGGTGCTGGAGTACACAGGTGGTGAAGGAGGCTCCATCTGTGCAGCCATGGAGAGGTCATCATCCGCGTGGCATAAAGACTGCATTGTGGCTGCTTTGGGTCCACCTGTGCTCTGCAGCATGCCCAATAAACTCATTGGTTCCCCAGGGTAAACTTTGTTGTAACTATACTTTGGTTTATTACAAGAATGGGGGTGACATTGTTTACGTCTCCCCAGGGAAGGAATTTGTACATTCGTTTGGGCAAACCATGGAAATTTCTGTCTTGGGTTCTTAGGTTGCTTGTGCTCTGGGGAAAAACAATCACCACATTGGCAGGAAACTCAGCAGCCCTATGAAGAGGCCCAGGTGGGAAGAACTGAGGCCTCACACTCATACCAGCACAGACTTGCTAGCCAGAGTGAGCCATGTTGAGCCTGCAGCTCAGGCAAGCGTCAAGAGACTAGCCCCAGCAGAACCTTTTTATTTTAAACTCATCTGACTCCAATACAAAACCATTCAGCTTTGTTTTCTCTAAATTCCTGATACACAATAAATGTGAGAGGTATTAATGACTGGAGTCTCTAAATTTTGGGGAAATTTGTTACACAGAAGTTGGAAAGGAATACTCACTATATATTTATGCTTCATGGAGATGCAGAGCAGTGTGACAGGGCTCTTTCTAATTTGGTGATCTTTCCCATGTCAACAGGTAGGTGTGCTGTGTTTAACCACTGCAAGAGCCATGTAAAAAGCCAGGAATGGCAGCGCATGTCTATAACCCTAGTACTGAGTGAAGGACAAAGACAGGCAGATCCTGGGAGGTGCCAGCCAGTTTAACCACTTGGTGAGCAACAGGTTAGTGAGAGACCCTGTCTCAAAAAAATAAGATGCAAAACAATAGAGGAAGACACCTGATATCAACCTCTGTCCTCCAGATACACACATACACACACACACACACACACACCCCTTTAGCATTTTCCAATTCCTATGGTGTAAATATTCTTACCATGGTCAATTTCTAGCTACCCATGTGACATCAGTGAACACAGATTTGGGGAGAGGTACATAATGGCCTACAATTATGTAACTTTCCCACCACACAGACATAATAGTTGTAAACAACTCTAAGAACACACATAACAGTAAAATAAATGATGAGGTTTGAGTGTTTATTACTTTGAATATAATTATTTCATTGCAAGCTCTCATAACTTCATCTTAATGGTGGCCATTTTTAATACTCAGCTTACATGATCTCTGTATATTGACAGTTAGTCTAGTGAGCTAGTGTGACTGCTTTAAGCACATCACTGCCAAAGTGATTTTTTTTTGGTGATGATATTAACTTGGATCCTTTACTAGTTAAATCACCATAGTGATAAACTCCACGTCTATTTTTGTTATTTTATTTATTTTTTATTTTTTAATGTGTTTGAATATTTGCCTGTGTGTAAGTGCACACATGCATGCAGAGGCCAGAAGAGGGTTTTGAATTCCCTGGAACTGGAGTTACAGACAGCTGTTATCCACCATGTGGGTTCTGGGAACCGAACCCAGGTTCTCTGCCAGGGCAGCCAGTGCTTTAACTGCTAAGCCATCTCCCCAGCCACAAACTTCACATCTATAGTAAACTGTGTTCACGTCTACAAAAATTGCCCATTAAGGGGGTGTTGATGGAATAATTTTGGAGTTTATGACACTTGATTTATTTGAAATCATCATCCAAGATGATGCTGGACCTGTTGCTGTTCTTTGCCTGTAACTCAAGTTCTAAAGTACAGAAATACCAACGGGCCAGCATGACACAGTTGTGTGGAAAGGGAACATAAACTTCCATGTTTTAAGGATGTGCAGGTCCTTTGCTATGTGGGCCAGGGTCTTCCTTTCTGTTTTACATTTTCTGTGCCCTGATCAGTGAGATCATTATAACCTTCCACTTCTCCTGCTTCTGGATCTTAGCTTGTAGGAAACCATACAATTCACTGGTTATAAATATGGATTTGAGAACCACAATTGTTTCCTAGTCCTTCAACTTCAGAGCTACGTAGCCTTGGTCATATCACGTATCCTTTCTGGTGTTCAGGTTTTTATGCATAAATAGAGTTGTTACAAGGACTTCCTCAGACCATACCTCTAACTGGTTTAGCACAGCACCTAGTGCTTATACATGCTCATTGCTCAACATTATATGTTAATAATAACTGGCTGATGTACTGACACCAGCCTTGGTTGATGCAGTCTATGTTGTCCAGAAGTTCCTTTAGACCTTTGTGCATTAGAAGTTATCTGTTGAAATTCCCCTTCCGTTCTGAAGGTGTTTCTGCAAGGTGCTCAGCATGAGAATAGCTGAAGAAAGAAGGAAGGAGGGGCACGGATGCTGTTTTAGTAGACTAACCCACCGAGGCTTGAGGAGCTGCTGATTTCTGAGTAGAGCCCTTGCAGCAACTCCCTGCAGGAACTGACGTCATGATCCTCATGGAAAGGACAGCGTCCTCTCAGCTGTGGAAGGATGAGAATGGAGAACCAGCACCCTGTACTTCCTCTGCAATGACTTCCTCTATGAGGCCTTTTGGGTTTCTCTCAAATACTGATAAGGTCAAGATGCATCAAACAAGAATTATGGGACTGTTAGTGTTCCCTTTTGCCTAACAAGTGGGAGAGGAGGTCCTGTGGACCATGACTGTCTCCTACATCTTCAAGAACCAGTTGGAGGAAGGTGGCCTCATTCTTCTCCTTTGTGGCACCATGTGTCATCAATCATCCCAAATACTCTTCCATTCACTCCCCTCACAGGCTCTGAGTCTGGATTAGACATGGTTTAGGACCTCAACTCTACCCCTCGGGCTGGACAAATTGCTTAGTTTGTCAAAGTTTCAGTCTTTACTATGTAAAATAATGATAAGAACGATTTCACTTCCCAGGTCTGTCATGAAGGTGAGAGGACACATGGAGCGCTTCGTGTGAAGAACTTGACAACTTTACAAGACCCGACAGTTCCACAGGTGAGGAAACACCCACGATGCAATATTCTATTTCAAAATTTCTCTTTGTTTTGCAAATTAATTCATTAAAAATTTTCTTCTTATACTTACTTCCCTTCTTCTCTGGTGGATTGAGTTTTCAAGTAACTTAATAGCTCCCACTTTTTCTGAAAATTTTGTTTAATGCCCTGGAGAAGCAAACAGTGTCAAAAGCATGGGAGAAAGACAGAGGAGGTGGTGACCCAGAGCTGAGCACAGAGCAACATATTCTTCCATGTCAGATGGGCCAACAAAGTTGCTGGGCACAGGAGATACTCACAAGCCACATATCAGGGACTGGAGTGTCCCAGTTCTTGGATGGAGGCTCACAGGAAGCTTATGCTCATCTGGTACTTGGGTTCCAGTTACCAACGTGGCAGTGCTACACACAATACCACCCACCTTGACTCTACCCCAAACATGGTTTCTTTTAAAATTACATTTTTAAGGGGACCATTAGACAAAGGGAATGGAATCAGGGTAATGGGGAAGGGGAATAAAGAGAGTAATGAGGTGAATATGAGGAAAGAATATTCCATTCGAGCGCAAGTGTTAGCAAACCCACTATTCTGAACAGTACAATATAAACTAATGAAACTGAAAATACGATCTTTCTAACAAATTTGATAAAATCAAAAACTGCTATTCTTTCCTCTGAGTTTATTCCATCTCCCTCACATACCTTGATAAGTCAATTGCTGATTGTAGAAACAAACCAAGCTTGCGGACTCACAGGAAGTCTTCTAGAGACACGGTAGCAAAGAAGATTTAGAAAGCAATAGTGGAGCATTGTCCCAAGGGTAATGTCTATTTATTTATTTAGCTATTTAGAAATTTATAGGAGCTTGCGTTCTCCTCCCCTGGTAACTTCTCTCTCTCTGTCTCTCTCTCTCTGTGTCTGTCTCTCTCTCCCTTTCTCTATCTCCCTCTTTCTCTCCCCGTTCTTTTTTGTTTCTCTCCTTCCTTCCCTTTCTCCTTCCCTTCACTATACCCCCCTTTTCTTTTTTGAGACAAGTTCCTGCCATTTATTGCAGACTGGCCCTGAACTTGTGATCCATACCTTGAGTGCTAGGATATTCTAGACATGCACCGCCATGCCTGAAATTTTTTTCCAATCTAGAATATTACTGTAATTAGGAAGGATAAGCCTCTTTACTAATGCTAGGTATGAAGGGAGATTAAGATAGAGGAGTTTCGATCCCTGTGGTCATGGAGCCCACACTGGGTGTCAGGCTATCTGGTGCTGTTGAGACAAGTGACGAAGTGTTGCACAAACGTGATGTGGAGGGCACTGGGAGCAGCTGACTCACAAGCTGAGCTTTGAAGAGCGACACGTGAGGGTTCCCCACTCCTTTCTCTGCCACTTCCAGGTCCACTCTATTCCTTTCTTTCCTCAGTTTAGGGGTCTCAGGAAGCTGGCCCCTGTGGTAGGATACACTGCATTAGATTAGCTGGATTCTCCTTTTGGGAAAAAAGACTCAGTTCCCCAAGTGCAAGAAGAAAAAGCCCAGCTGTCAGTCCTCTTTGTGATTTTCAGGCCTTGAAGGAAACCGCCTCACCCGAAGTTGTGACTTCTTGGAGGGGCAGCCTGTGTTCACTGACTGATTTTTGCAGGTGATAAGGGCCAGCTTTCCCTTGATTGAGAAAAACTAGATGGACTCTAGGACTTGCCTACACTCACCCAGGCCCTTGATTCTGAGTACATCTCAGCTCATCTCTCATCCTTCCATAGGGAATCATCTCAGAACATCCCCTAATAGTTGAACTCCATCTCTTGGGGATCCAACCTTGATACCCATGGGCTGTGTAGGACCTGTGCTTCCTGGCTGTCTGGATACAGGTTCAGCCAATGGCATGGGGTCAGATGTGGGGCAGGAAGAGAGGAACTTGCTCCATGCTCTCTCTCTGTTGCTGTCCTGTTCTGCACAGACACTGTCCCCCTAAGGCTATGGCTTCTGTCCACACAGACTGTTCTCTGATGCCAGCTCTCACTCCTTAGGCCAGAGACTGGAAATACTTCTCTTGCTAGTCTCTGGGGCTCAGCATCTTTGGTTGGTTTCTTCTATCCTACTTCCTTAACTTGAATAGATTATTTAGTTCAAACTTCAGCTGAAGTAGTGGTGTGTTGGAAAATGTTTAGCAACTGGTTCCTGGCAAAGAAAAAGAAAACAAAAGCCTCTACCCCAAAGCCCTGATGTATAGTATTTGTCGGTGCCTGTAGGTTAAATTGTCTCCCTATGACCCAACATGATGTTATTGGACACAGACTTAGAAATAGATGCTGAAAGCCAAATGTGGTGGTGCA
Source organism: Nannospalax galili (assembly GCF_000622305.1). NCBI lineage: Eukaryota > Metazoa > Chordata > Mammalia > Rodentia > Spalacidae > Nannospalax > Nannospalax galili. The sequence continues at coordinate 965,082 of NW_008359198.1, read as the reverse complement.
GGCCTATAACACCAGCACTCAGGAAGCAGGGGTAAGGACAGTAAGGAATTCAAGGCCAGCCTCAGCTACATGAAACTCGGTCTCAAGAAAGAAAACAAAGTGTGACAAAATGATGACTATTTTTATGCAGGCAAAATAAGTGTAAATGCTGTAATGATGGTGTGTAAATGCACTAGAAGAAGGTAAGTTTTAAATATTATCTTTGTCTTAAGTATGAATTTAAGCCATTATGAATCAATTTTCAATTTATTTTTACTTAAAATTTTTTATTAAAAAAAAAATTTTTTTTTGACCCAGGGTGTCACTATGTAGCCCTGGATGGCCTGGAACTCACTAAGTAGACCAGATTATCCTGGAATTCACAATGATCCTCTTGCCTCTACCTCCTCGGTGCTGGGATTAAAGGCATGCACCGACACGCCCAGTTTATTTTTATTTTCTGTGGGGCTGAGGACTGCACCTGGGGCCTGTAAAAACGAGGCAAGTAACTACTACTGAGCTATGTCCCCAACTATTTTAAATTTGAAGACAGGGTCTCAGGCCGGCCTTGTACCTGCAATCCTCCTCCCTCAGCATCCTGAGTAGTTGTAATTGCAGAGTGAGGTTAACTTAATTTTAGTGACTGTTGACGAGTTTGCAAAATTTCTGAATATTAGCAATTTACTGTTGCTGTGTGAGTTGGTTCTATCATGCTAGAGTGTAGTTTCGTTTTATGCTGAGCCTTTCCTGATGCGGGTGAGCAGCAAACCCAGCGAGTTATGAACAAGGCTGAGAAATGAGTGGTAGGGGAGGGTGGGGCGCCAGCATGAGTAAGGAAGGGGTGGGCGGCACCCAGAGGAGCAAACACTGGACGTGTGTATGGATCAAGGTGTGGCCACTGACTCCTGAGAACTGTAAATGTCACCCACCTCCTGCTTTTGACAGCTCCACCCTTTCATGAGTTTTAGCTGTTTAGGCACACCATGAACTTCAAAAAGGAAGAAGAGAGCTGATGATAGAATCTAGAGAAAGGATTTAATTATTTTCATGAGTTTTGCCAAATTTCTGGAAGTATGAGACCAAGGGCTCAAGTTTGAGTTCTTTGTGTCAGGAGTTTGGTTACAGCTGAGGGGGCATGATTGATGGGGAGGAAGAGAATGGAGTTCCACGAATTGGAAAAGGTCAAAAGATACAGAGAGGGTTGGGAAGACTGAGCAGATAGGGAGTTTGAAGGTACAGTTTTCCTTTTCTTTGACAGGATGTCTCTTTCCAATATTCATACCAAAAATATGTTGATTAATCAGTTTTGCCCTATCTATTTTTAAATCCATGTGTATGTGTGTTTATGTTCATGTGCATAGGTACACATGTATGTGAGTACAAATGTATATTGTGTGAGTGAGTGTGGAGGTCTCCATCTTTTTTTTTTTTCCTTTTGAGATAGGGTCTCTCTAAGCCTGGAGTTCACCAATTTGCCTAGACTGGCCAGCCAGTGAACCCCAGGCATCATCTCCTCTGCATCAACTGTGCCTGACTTTTACATGGGTGCTGGGCATTGAACTCGGGTCCTCATGCTTGCACAAGTATTGACTTAGCCATATGCCCAGCCCCCAACATATCTATTTTGAATAGGATCAGGCCAAAGGATGTGACAGGGGATGAGCTGATTTTATAGAGTGTCCTGCCCATCTTTTCCATCAAGATTGAGATTTCAAGCTCGACACTCTCAGACTGTGGATGTGCATTGTGCCTCAGTGACTGTTTTAATAGAGCATCTTGAAGTATTTTAGATGGTGACAAAGTGAGGATGCGTATTCCAAGTCTGATGTCAACTGTGTCAATATTCTGAGAGAAAATGACAACTTTGCCATTTTTTGCATGCTGAAAAAAGTTATGTGGGCATTTAAAAATCTATGAAATATGTACTATGTAATTGATAAAGAAATGCTTTTTCTACTACCTGATCATGGAAGACATGTTTTCATAATTCTTAAACAGATGGACTATTAGTTGTTGTCCCAAACAGTCTAGGAGAAACAGTCTTGGGCTGGGTGATCAATGGGAAACTCATTCTTTGGAGCTAGCAGAAGCATTTTAGTTAGGAAAGTCAGTGCATCCTAATGATGGCTGCACATGCTCTCGGCTGTACCAAAGCTGAATATTATTAATTTGTGTGTGTTTGCATGTTTTTGTGTAGTTACACATGTGTGTGCATGTATGTAGAGGCCAGAAGATAACCTCAGGTGTTTTTCCTCAGGTACT
>NW_008359198.1:905395-962786 GCF_000622305.1 Nannospalax galili | reverse complement strand
CCTCCCCTCCCCTCTCCCTCTCCCTTTTCTTTTCTTTCTTTTTATTGATTCAGGGTCTCTCACTGACCTGCAACTTGACAAGTAGGCTAAGCCTAGCAACAGCAAAGCCCAGGGATCCACCTGTTTTTGCCCCCTCAGTGCATGCCACCAGGCCTGGCTTTGTTTTTAAAATGTGGATTCTGGGGTTTGAATCCATGTCCTTGTGCTTGAATATCATTATACACCTGCATATTATTTTATTCTTTGGCACTTAACACAGTTTTCAAAAGATGTAGTCTTTAAATTAATTCACAAGAAAATGCCTTTAGGAAATGATTGATTATGTACGCCTGTCTGTATGGCACTTTGCGTTTGGAAGCCCTTCCTCTTAGAAAAGGGAATGACAGAGTGATGCCCCATAGAATTTCATTTTCTTTTTCTGATATTTGTTCTAATAATCAAGTATATTTGACTATATATTGTGTTGTATGTGGCATTTCTTAACATAAGAGATTTTCTTTACTTTTCCTCCTTATTTCTTTTAAAAATATCTTATTTATTATTTTTATTTTATGTGTGTGAATATATTGCCTGCATGTATGTGCACCCATGTCATGCAATGCCCTCAGAAGTCAGAAGAGGGTGTTGAATCCCAGGGAATTGGAGTTACCGATGGTTGTCAGCCACTACGTGGGTGGTGGGAACTGAACCCGGGTCCTCTGCAAGAGCAGCCAGTACTCTTAACTGCTGAGCCATCTCTCCAGTCCCTCCTCCCCAGTTTCTAATCCAACATTTTCATAATACAAATCACAGCAGCTGCTATCATTTGTGTGGAGTTTGACAATTTGAAGAGTGTTACTTTTGCATTATTTCAGCTAATTCTCACTGTAGCACAGAACTGTGGTATTGTTAGTCATCATATTTATGCTAAGGACTTGTGTCAGAGTTTCAGCATCTTGGCCAGATTCAGCAAGTTGAAAGTGATGGAGCTGAGACAGCCCGTCTGCTTCCATCTCCCTCATCTGCCAAATGCAGACACGCATGTGGTCCTCGGAGTGACTGGATCTCCTCATCCCTGCCTTCATTTTCAAAGGTGAGGACTTGGGCTGCTTCTTACCAATGAAAACACTGTGGGTGTTAAGTGGAGTGAACCTGACTGGGAAGCCATTTCAGGTCACTCTTCCTCGCTCCACAATAGCGTGGAAAGTAAGGCCCTGCAGAAGTGTCTCCACGAGTCTGGTCTGCTCTTCCTATCTTTGTGAGTTATCTTATAACCCAGAGCTCATCTCAGTTTTAACAATACTCCTGTCACATGTCCCTTTGGCTCTTAATTCTGAGGATTAGAAAAAGGCTAGGTTCTTCAGAGTCCAGCTATATAAAGAAAATCTATATATCATGAACCAGCGGGCAGTGGTGGAGAAACGTTTGACATGGTATTTTCAGGACAGCCCTACTCTGTCTACTTCTCTATAGCAGCACATCAGAACTCAACCTGAACCTCCAGCAGATTCGATCCATTTGCTTCCAGATCCCTCATGGCTCCTCACAATCGGCTCATCTCAAGTCCCCAACTTTTTGTAGCTCCTGATTTCTCTAAGACATTGCATCAGCTGTAGTGAAAGCTGCTCAATTTGTAGCATCCTCCGTGACCTCTCTTCTGAATTTGATTTATTGAATATTTGCTCCAATCTCTTGGTTAACCTTGCTCATCCTTTGTGTCTCATCTTTAGACGGAAAGCGTTTTTATGTTCTTCTGATTCTGGATTAAGCTCTCTGAGCATCACACATGATCCCTAGGTCCCCTATACAGCGCACCCTGCCTGCCTCTGTCCTGTCTTACAAGTTAACCTACAAGAAATCAAGGGCCGTCTGCCTTGTTTGTGGTTTTGTCTGCACGATAATTACACAAAACATGTTCCATAAATTTGTGTTGCAAAATGAATGAGCATGTCTTTGCCTCTCAGCCTCTGTGCTCTGCTGTTTCCTCCATCCCATCTTTATTTTTCTGGTTAATCTTTATTAGTATTTTGTGTCTCTGTTGACACTCCCCCTCTGAAGCCCCTGGTGCGTTAAGTGGTCCTTTAAGGTGTTCTGGGGCATTGGCTGTTGATTCTTCAGGCAGGCATTGCTGTCACTGCTTCTCATTAACTCTGGACTGAAAACTCCTTGAGGACAGAGTTCATATCCTAATTACCACAGCGTTCCCATCAACCAGCGTGGTACCTAGCACAGCGTAATAACAATTGGTAGAATGAATGGACACATTATTTTGGATACCATTAATTAAGGGACTGTAATGCTAACAATAATCATCCATCTTACAAATATTAATTACATGCCAACTTTATGCCAGGCTAATGCCAGGAGATAAATGTACAATGAGGACTAAAAAAGACACCTTCCTTTTCCTCTTTCTTAGAGCTCAGTGGTAATTGTGGGAGTTGGTGGGAGGAAAGAGGTCCAAGGCAAGGTGGTTGTCAAGTAGGGCAGATCTAATATTCGGCAGCCTTGATAAAGACGTATTACATGTCATCTCTATTCTTCTTGGGTCAGCGTTGACGATCATGGAGGTAAATGCATTCTGTACTTCTCATAATTGGAACACATCTTTTATTATTATGGTCTGTTCTTCCCTGAGTAGCAGATAGTCCCCGATGACTTTAAGCTGAAGTGCATTATGCAGCTCATCATGAAGAGGGTTTATCTTTTGCCTTCTTTACTTTCAAAGCAGATTCCTTCTAGCTGGCTTGGGTATCATCCTGCCTGAAGCAGGGTGATGGAAGCCACAATCTATTGAAGCCTTTCTCAATTATACCAATTAAGGGGCAAGAGTGCCCCAGTTAAAGAATCCCCAAAGGGTGTGATGATGAAAAGACATTGCATTATCACTGGAAAAGATAGGACTAGTGAAGATTTTTGTTGTGAAAGGAAGCATTTTCTGGAGGACTTTCAAAGTAGACAGTAGAAACCTAGAAATATGAGGAATATGAAAACAAGAGATCATTTTGGGATGGTCATAGGCATCACTGAACAGGACATGTGAATGCCTAGCATGTGGCCATACATAAGATCAAGCAACCATGTGATCCATAGAGTGAATGAAATGGGAGAGAGAGGGAATGACTGAGTCCAGAAGGACCACAACCCTAAAAGATGAGAGAGACGGGACCTGCAAAGGAGAAAGACCAGGTAGAGTAGAAAGTCTGAGTGCTGTGTCTTGACTATTAAGTGAAAACAGTGTCGAATGATCCTGGTATGTCTGCTAGGATGAAGTTGGAAAACTGATAATTGACTTTTAACAATTGCTCCTATTGGTGGCTTTTCCTATCATTTCTGACCTTGTCAAAGCAGGGTTTTTATTGTTTGAAATAATGAGGTTGAAAATTTGCAATACATCTAAGAACGAATAGGAACAAAAGGAATGGAAAACTTCAAATTTAAATAACAAGAATGTATTTTCTATAAAATGAAACATCATTTGGTAAGGAGAAGTTAAGACAAGAAAAATATCTTTCTCAAGGTGGAAAAATCACAGCATAGTTATATGATTTTGGAAAAGATTCAGTAAACTTATGAGTCAGCAAAGAAATGGAAAACTTTTTAGAACAATGCAGTAGGACTTGGTGTGTCAACTGAAGAGTTTGAAGAGTTTGGCTTCAGATAGACAGCATGACAATTAAGTGTCTTTATGTCCAGAAAGAAATGAACATGAAATCGTGTTGGAAGTAGATGCTGGATGAGGGAGTTCTCTTTCAGTTGTTTCTTGAAATGGTCTAACATCACATCAAAGCTCTTTATCTTTCCCTAACAACAGGCCTCATACTATGATACTTGCGGAATTTGTGTCCTTTGTCATCTATTCAAAGGACTTCCTTATCATCTCTCTCTCATTCATCTACAGTGCTGCCATTAGCCTCTCAAGTCTCTTGGACAGATCCCCTTTTCTCATTTGTCCTGTATCACGGCCATTCTATGTGCAATGCTAATTATCCAGACACAGGTAACTTCTACAATAAAAATCACCCTCTCCACTATTACTCTTGTTATTTGTGTTGGCAGCTCTGATATTGACAAAGGTAATCCCTTCAGTACTCTGCCCCCTCAATTCTTTGACTTCCCTTATGCAATATTTTGTTTCCTTCATCCACCTCTGTCACCCATCACAGTTGCTGCCTAGGTCTTGTCATCAATAGCAACCACAGTCCTTCTGAAATCTGTTTCCAATCTCCTATGCTCTGGGAACCAGCTTTTACCCCCTCCTCCATCTTTCAGGGCCTCAGGTGTTCGTTCTATCATTTTAAATGAACTACTCTTTATTTAGGTTCTTCTCTCATTGTCCAATGAGATCCAATGTCTCATTAGATCTCCTGGTGTGGAATGAACATCTGCTTCATCCTCTTCCTCTCTCTTCTATGTCATTAAATTGCCTTTTTGTCAGGTATTTTTGTCCCAATCAATGAAAAAAATAACCAATAGAGAAACAGTATTTGGGAATGGGGCCATTGTTGTGATAAGCCCTACATGTGATTCTTAATCCTTTTTGGAACTAACGTGCAAGAGGAAAGTGGAAGAATTTGGAAGTGTCAGCTATAGAGGTCAGAGAACGCCACAAATAGAGTTTAACGGTCACTTCTGGTGGGAGTTTGGAAGGCCAGAATGCTGACACAAGTACAAACAGTGGAAGCTCAGATCATGAGGTTTCAGAGGGAAAAACAGCTTTATTGAGAACTAAGCTGGATGCCATTCATTTAACAGTTTGGTGAAGAATCTGGCTGCATTCTGCCTAGGGGCTGAGAACATGAATAAGGCTGAATGAAAAGTAATGGATTAATATGCTTGTGGGAGGCAATTTCAAGATAGGATAGCATCTAGCTGTGTCATGGTTATTGTTCATGACACTTAACGAGGTCTACAGTGAGAGATGTCAAGTGGAACAGAAAGATATGAAAAATGTGCTGTTTGGTAAGGAAAGGAGCAGGAGAGCAAATTTAAAGCTGCAGACATGGCAGAAGCCGAAATAGCATCTAAAATTGTTGAACTGTTTAGCATCATTAAAATAAACTTCTCCCTCTCCACTGGGAAAGTGAGAACACTTCTTGGAGATAAAGAGTCCATTCAACAAATACTTCAATTTGTGAAAATGCAAATTCATCTGAAACGAGAGAACCTGAACCGAGAATATTGCTCGAGTTTCCTGCTTAAAAACAACTGCCTAGGAATGTGTTTCCTCAGATTCACCCACCAAAGAATACGGAGGCCACTATGGCTGTGATAAAAGGGTCAGGCCAGTTTACTCTGCAGCTGATAGCAAAACTTACAGTGCCATCTACATGTGGTATTTTAAGCATGAAAGATACAATAGTGAAAGGGTCGTGGAGGCTTGCGCCAAGATTCCAGAAAGTTGCTGAGGTCAGACAATGTGTGGCAGGGTTGGAGTCCCTACAAGGATGCCCTTAAGAGTTAGTGGGTGAAGAGATGAAGAAGAAGCCTGAGCTGGAAAGGAGACCCCAGGATATTAGAGAAGTCAGGGGCACAGTATATTTACCAAGGAAAGTTGCAGTCACAGAGTGGAGCTGTCCTAAGGGAGAGGTTACATGTACCATTGATGACAAGTTGAAGGGGCAAGGTCATTGGAGTACAGGTGATTTCAACATAGGCATTAGATGCCAAACATATATCAATGGGATCTGGTGTTCACCCTGCTGGGTTTCAGTCTTGCTTTGGATAGGTCTTTTTTTTGTCCTGTGCCCATTCTTCTCTGGAATAGTAATGTTTACTCTGTGCCATTATATATTAGAAGTATGTAACTTAAAAAAATATTGCACAGAGACTCACAGTTAGGAGATCACCTTGAATCTCAGAACAGACTTTGGACATTTTGGATAGTGCTGAGACTGTTAAAAGTGATGGGGACTTTTAGAGATAACTAAATTCATTTTGAATTATGAAATAAAGATAAGATTTTAAGAGCAGGCATGGACTGTTGTGATTTAATGTTACATGTTTTAGAGTCAAGTTGACAATGAATGGTGCTGTGATGGTTAATCTTTTTTGACCGGATTTAATTTTTATTTGTTGGACATTCTGATGGAAACACACCTTTTGAGTATGTCTAAGGCCCATCCTGAATGTGGGTGGAACCACACCATGGACTGTGGTCCTGGGCTGAATAAAGATGAGAAAGTGGACGGAGCACTCTCATTTGTCCTCTCTGCTTCCTAACTGCAGACAATGTGACTAGGTGCCTGCTCCCATGGCCACACCTTCCTTGCATAATGGACTATACCCTCAGACTAAGGGCTAGCATACACCCTTCCTCCCTTAAGTTGGTTTTTGTCAGGTATCTTGTCACAGCAATGAGAAAAGTAACTAATAAAAAACGTAATGGTGCATTTTGTGCAGACATTTTGCATGGTACATGGCTAGGAATGGAGCTGCTAGGACAGTGCAATCTGCTGGTGCTCTTCTTCACCTGTGCTCCTTGGTTCTTCCTGTGACTGAAGACTGTTACATTAGATCACTTTGGATAGGTGGATAAGACTGTGAGTTCTGTCTGATTAACGGAATGCATAAACAGAGTGACAGCAGCCACTTCTAGGGCTGGGCCAGAAAAATGTCCAGGCAACAATCCTTGCTCTTCCCCACGACAGTGTGGACTGATGCCTGCCCCCACCGTCCATCCTCATACTGACCAGGATGTTACATTTTAGTATTTTCAATTCTTGAAAAATCTGTGATTACTACAAAGTTAACTCACTCTGACAGTTCCCTGGGTCTTAGTGAATAAGGTGTTCAGTTTGACAAGGCAGTGGAAAACTGTTTTCAGTGAGAGCCTTACTTTATAACTCTACCCTTCCACGTATGAAATTTTCTTTTACCCACTCATTCATGAGATTTAAAAATTTTCAAAAGTTTTTAATCTAAGATTTATTTTGTGTACATTGTGAGATTTGAGTATATAGCTTTTTTTTTCTTGTAGATCAATTTTTCTAGCATTTAGGATATTCACTAAAACTGACTTATTTCTTATACTATTCTTGCCTTCTTTTCAACTTGATTTGTAATTTGAGTGCTTCTCTAAATTTAGTTACCACTATATATTTCTTCTTTTAGAACAAGATCATACCATATGTTTTTGTAAATAAAGTTTTATTGGAACACTGCCATGCTGTTTCTTTACATTACTGTCTATAATGGCTTTCACTAGACTGGCAGAGTTGACAGTTGTGCTAAAAGGTGTCTGGATTTCAAAGCCTCTAATATTTGCCATCTGGCCCTTTAAATAAAGATCTAATCTAGCACACATTCAGTGTTTATAAATGTTCATTGTATGTTAAGAAAAATGTGCATCTTCCTACTTGGGGAATGATACTTTAAATCTGCTAGATCATATTAGCTATGTCATTCAAATGTACTCATTTTCATTTATTTACTACAGGATGCATATTAAAATATTTCACAGTGATGGTAGATTGTCCTTAAGCAAAAGTTATTTTTTGGCTTTGGACATTTCTACACTAACTTGTATTTATTTATTTATTTATTTATTTATTTATTTATTTATTTATTTATTTGTATTCTTTGTGTGTGTGTGTGTGTGTGTGTGTAAATGTGGTGTATGTACACATGTGTGGGGGTGGGGCATGTGCACAGAGGCCAGAGGAGGATGTGGAGTGTTCTAGCACTCTCCTCATTTTCTCGAGACAGAGTCACTTACGGAACCTGGAGCTAGGCTGGCCGCCATCAAGTCCCTGTGATCCTCAAGTCTCTTCCTCCTCCCCAACAGAGCTGGTATTTCAGGCACCTGTATGACCACATTCTGCTTTTTATGTGGGTTCTGGGGATTTGAAACCAGATTCTCCTGCTTGTTGAGCAAGCTCTTTCCCCGACTAAGCCATTTTCCTAACCTTAGACTAACTTGTATCTAAAGGACTGTCTTTGTTTCAATTTTTATCAAGGGACCTTCTTTTTCTTTTTGTAAATACCTTTTTAAAATTTATATGTGTATGAGTGTTTTGCCTACAGGTATGTAAGTACACCCATGCTAAACAAAGCCTGTGGAGGCCAGAAGGGGGAGTTCCAGGAACTCCCCTGGAACTGGAGTTACAGATGGTTGTCTCATGTGGGTGCTAGGAATTGAACCTGGGTCCTCTGGAAGAGCAGCTAATGCTCTTAACTGTTGAGTCATCTCTCTCTAGCCCCTGACCTTTTTCTTATTTCTTGAGACTTAATTTCCCTTAGGTTTTATTAAAAGATAGCCGTGTAGATTTTGGTTAATTTTGGTTTGTTGTGTCTTTTTCTATTATTTTACTCTTGGTCTTTTAATGTTCTTATATTATAGATGTGTTTTTATTTGGAGAAATCTTGTTCCTGAGAGAGGCTATGAGTATTTAGGAAACTACATTGAGGTTCGAAGAACCTCAGAGAGTTGCACAGTTGTCCCTTGAGATTCATAGTGGTTGGGTTCCAAGACCTTCCATTGACACCCGCAGATCAAGTCCCAGCTATAGAATGACATAGTATTTGATGTAATATCATGTCTGCTTTAATCACTGCTAGTGCACTTATAATGCCTATGACTCTATCAAAGCTGTGTGAATTGTTTAGGAAGTAATGACAAGAAAAACATCTGTAAATGTTTAGTACAAATGCATTTTTTCAGATATTTTTGAGTTGTGATTGATTGAATACATAAATTGAACGTGGAATCTGTGGCTATGGAGGCCAGCTGTACTCATGACTCTGTCCTAGGAAAAAAACAAGTGTCAAGCTACTTTTAAGAACCTTTTTAGGAGTTCAGTCAGTAGAATTTGGTCCTCATGGCTTGAAGGGTGAACCTGCTGTTGCAATCTAACTAGAGTGTGTGAGGAAGGGAGGGAAGGGAAGGGCTGACTGAGCAGCCATTTCCATGGGGGCAGCTTAGGTTAGTGGTCCTGATGTATGCCTCAAGGTTCTCTTGTATGATTATTGGGAAGCAGCTGGGTAATAGACGGAGGTTCTAGGACCCACTGTGTAACTTATTGTTTTAAAACTTGGTCAAGTTATCCGAATTTTCTCATTTTTACCTGTTGAATAGTTTAATATTGCTTTGCACTTTCTTTGAGTTACATGGATTTTGAATTTAAATACTCCTGAAACTGAGTGCTAGATATGCCATTTTTGGAGTAAGTTTCTCAATCATTTTGAATTACAATTCTCTCATGTTTAGAATAGAATAAGTAATAAAAATAAAAATGAATAAGCACAGAGAACAGTGTTTAAGATACACTGTAGTTTATATAAGCTGCATACATTATTGTCATGACTCTCAATATTATTTTATTTACTCCTTAAGCCACTAAATGCTTATTGAAAGCCTATTGACTATATCAGGCACTGCCTTAGGTACTTAGGAAACATCAATGATCCAAACAAAAAAGGAATGTATTCTGGTGGATTTTATGTCTGGTAGATTTACTATTCTGGAAAGAGTATGCTGAGACACTTTATGGTATCCATAAAAAGCCACCTGAAACTCATGCCCCCATGAGGTACACCCACTCTTCATTGTAGTGGGCTGGTCCCTAAGGCCTTGGTTGGATTTGCCCCCTGCCTGGGGCTTTGTGGGCTGTGTCTGGCCTAGGATGGCTGTAGTGGAGTTTACTAGCACAGGCAACTTTGGCTGTCTGTGTCTCACCCACCAATGCGTAAGCTCAGAGATACACTCATGACAATGGCAGAGGGATGAGAACAAGAACATCAACATCAGTAGCTTTTCCGTCTTCCATAGAATATTTGCCAATACCCTTTAGTCACCTTAAGACATATGGCCTGCTTAGCGTCAGAATGAGGGACATAGAAAGGTTATACCTAGGGGCATGTGGGAGTGAACGGAGGAGTCTGAACCATTACTATAATCAGTTGGTGCTACTGTAAAGTACAGTTTGCTGTACTGACTTTTTGAAGGAATGGATATATACATATGTTACTCTAAAAAGTCATAGAGATAGTATTTGACATTTCTTTCTGTATGCATGGCTATTGTGCTGCAAGTCCAACTTTTAAAAAAATTGCTTTTATTGAATTTTTGTGTATTTCATATAGAATATCTCAAGCAATCTTAGTCATCTTTATTCCCCTGTCCCCAATGGCACCCTCCCATAGCCCCCCCACTGGAACCCATATACTCTGTCATTTGTGTTGAAGCCCACTGTGTCAAGTCAGTGTCCCCAGACGTTCCCCAGTGCAAGTCCATCCACTGAGGTCTAGTCAGTCTATCTAGAGTCCCTCATTTTAGGAAGATGAATTCTTCCTCACCTAGCAGTAACCAGTTGCCAATATTTCTTCAGCTAAGATTGGGGTATACTGTCCATTTCACCAGGTCTATGCTAGGTTTTTGTCTGCCTGAGTTTGCATGGGACTTGTGTATACTGACATGATTGCCATAGAATCACATGAGCAGTTTCCCAGGAGCTTGTAGCTCTCTGTTTCCATATGGTCATGTACCTCCTTCCTGGCTCTTAGAACCTTCCTGACACCTTGTTCCTGAGCCCTGGGTGGGTAAAGCTTAATACAGGAGTCCTGTCAAAGGACCAGCATGCTGCAGACTCTTAGTCTCTACATTTTGACCATCTATGACCTTTTGTGTTCCTGGCCCTCTGTTGCATGAGGGGACTTCATTAATTTACTAGATGTTTACTAGTCCAATATTATCTAATCCCTGTAGCATGGATAGAGTAAAAAGAATTGCTGGTTTAAGGAAAACAACACAAGAGCCTCACAGGGCACTGCATGCCTTATAGGCACTTACCAACACTCGGGAAGCAGAGGCAGGACCACAAGGTTGAGGCTAGTCTGGGGTGCACAACAAGATCTGCCTCAGAAAAAAAAAGGAAAGACAAAAGTGGGAAAACTACTTGAATCAAACAGCCTAGAAAACTTGACAACAGTCTATGGCCCACAGAGATATTTGAATCCCAGCCCATGGGGTTGCAAGAATATAATGGCAAAGCTCAAAGGCCAAAGTTAGCTCAGCCAGCAGGCAGTAGGCTGGGCAGGCAAGTAGGAGTGGGGTGTGTTGTTTCCAGAGGTCAGGGCCAAATGACGGGTCAGGAAGTTCAAGCCAGGCAGGAGAAGTTAATAGGTGATGTGAATGCCAGGAGCCTGTGACATCACCTTTATACAAAACAACTCTTTGGCCCTGATGGCAACGTAGGATGTTTAAAACCCCAGTACGGGGTCAGGAAAACACTTGGCTGGAGGGAGAGACAATGTGAAGGTGTCTGAAAATAAACACAGATGTCCTTTAGTGGGGTCCTTCAATCTTTTCTCTCATGCACATTATTCTTGATTGTCCTTTCGTGGCTTCACGTGCACACATGCCTCCTTGTTTACCCACAAGTGACCCACTCGCTTGGGAGTTTCGTTGATGTGTCTCCCTGGTACTGCTTTCCAGAATGGAAGCTTTAATGGTGCACCTTTGCACAGGTGTGCTTCCAAGGCTTCACGGCACTTTCTGGTGAGTAGCTAGGAACAATTATGATCATGTTTCTATTGCTTTTCAATATCCAGCATATTGGAATAAGAGCAGATTCTCTTACATTGTCTCTCCAAATTCTCTCCAAATTGTTTTTAAAAACAATTTCATTAAAATAAACATTTGGCCAACAAAGTGTTGTATTATGTATAGCTCTTCCCTCTGCCTCTGCATCTCCAGTAGTGAACCTTCATCTTCATAAAGATGTTTTTTTGTGCACAGTGTTTGAACAGAACAATGGCCAAACCGAGATGGAAATTCCAAACAAGGGCTTGTTACATTGTGTCCATGCCAGGGGTAGGCAATAGTTGGGCCTCACTGTAATTGCCATGACTAAGTTAGTTACAATCATTACTAAGCATAGAGTTATAAAATGATGGGTCTATAGCTACCAGGCTTGATGCAGAAGTAGAAATGCTAATGTTGTTAATAAGTAAAGCATATTCCTGCAGAAAATGCTAATGTGACTGCAGTGACCTGTTATGGGTAGAACTGTGCTTTCTCCCCTGCCAAATCCATGTGCTGAAATTCTAACCCCCAGAGCTTCCGAATGTGATCTTATTTGGAAATAGTGTTGCTGCAGATGTAATTAATTAATATGAGGGTATTCTGAAGTAGTGGGCCCCTAATCTGAGTGGTGTTCTTATCAGTTGGGAAATTTGGAGACAGACACACAGAACACCATGTGGAAACTGGAGGTGTGCTGTCATAGGTCAGGGAACATTTCAGGCTGGAAGAGTAAGAAAAACTCTCTCCTACAGGTTCCTAGGCAGTGTGGCTGTACCTTGATTGTTCACATTCAGAGATGCAAGGCAATACATTTCTGCCTATGTTTTAATTTTTAAATTTTAATAAAAATATATGCTGTATAGTAAGTGTAGTCCCCTACTGTTGGGATAGTCAGGGGCGCCTGGAATACCTCCTAGTGAGGACAGGAGGAAACAGACCCACTCCATTCTAGATACACTGTCTCTTACCCAACAACCCCCAAGGAAAACTATTAAGTCCCTAATCTTTTAATCTTAACCTGGTCTCTTGTAGATCATGTGACTGAAGGCCATGCAACCTTAGAAGCCCCCTCCCTCCCCCACCTGCCTGCCCACCAGAAACCCAACCCCACCTCTTTGCCCGCAAAACTTTCCTATATAAACCTCTGCTTACACCATAATAACAGAGCTGTCCACTGACACAACCTCCTGAGTGTTTCGCCTGAGGTCTCTCTCCCCACACCGGTCTCTCGCCTTGCCCCGACCTTCTGCTATGGGGACTGGTGTGCAACGGTCTCCCGGTAGCCGTGGTTCGCCGAGGGGAGGCTGGCACCCTACCCTCTTTTTCCTCACCCCTCATTAGTCTCATCAGTCACTAGAGAGTTTCTTTTCTACTTTCACCCCCCCCACACACGTGAATTTATGTATCTGCACAGAATCTAGGAAATGCAAATGAGAGAAAAGATGGTATTTGTCTTTCCCAGACTGGCCTAATTCACCTTATACAATTATCTCCAGTTGTACAAATTTTCCTGCAAGTGGCATGACTTTGTTCTTTATGTTTGAAAACTTTCCATTATATTTATATATAGAGATATAATATATATCTCACACCTTCAGTCATTCCACTCTTGTTGTACACCTAGGTTGGGTCCATAATTTAGTCACTATGAATAGTGCTCTGGCAAACCCTGATGTGATACGTTGACTTGGAGTCCTGTGGTAACATCCAGGGGTGGTGGAAGATACAGTTAGTTCTGTGAGAATCCTCCATGCTGACTTCTATGCTGGCTGGACTAGTTTACATTTCTATCAGGTGTGTAAAAGGGTTCCCTTTAGTCTACATCCTTACCAGCATTTCTTATTGTTTTGGGGGGGTTTGTTTTTTTAAGACAGAATCTCCCTGAAGTCACAGTTGTCCTGGAGCTTGATTTGTAGATTAGGCTGTCCTCAATCTAACAGAGATCCACCTGCCTCTGTCTCCTGAGTGCTGGGATTAGAGTGTTATTGTTGTTTTCTTAATGACTTTCACTCTGATTTTTAAAGCCATTGAGCATGTAGTTCTTTGTCAAGGCAGCCCCACGAAACTACTACATTACCCAACAGCTGTTGACAAATAGAATTGATCAAACAGAAGAACATTTAATACTCTACAGACAAATTGTCTTTGGAAATTCATTTTAGTCAGAGAAGCTATCTTTTGATGTTTAAATGTTCGTCAGTCATGCAGTGGTACATAAGATGCAAAGTGGGTACTATTTGTGCCCTGCCCTGATCTTCTTTATCAGACTCAGAAACTTAACTCCCCAACTGCTATGTGGGTTGTTTGCTTCTCTGGAGGATTATCCTCAGCCAAAGAAGAGCTTAGCCTCCTTACTAGGAAGCTCTTCCTTCTTTCTTTCTCAGTTTGAGCACACAGGGGATCCAACTCTGTGATGTCATTTGTACTCTGGAGCGCTCTTGTGGACTAGGTTGTTAGATAGACTCCAGCTGTGATCGCATGTATGCTGAGTTCCCTCTACCACCTTCTCCCATTTCTCTCTCTTCTCAGAGCTCATTCTCAGTAAGTCTGTCTTAGGCTCTTCTATTGGGTACTTGGCTTTAGAACTTTTTGGTTCTCCTTCCTCAATAAATTATAAAGACAGGCCATGCATTGAATAGAGACTGAGAAGAGTGAGGAGAAGAAGTGGCTCAGAGCAGAATCCTGGTTCAGTGAGGCTGGGCACCCAAGTGTGGAAACCTAAGCCTCCAAGGTGGTGGAGTTCACCAGAGTACTACCTGTCTTTCACCTGCTGTCCTCAGAGTACCATCAGCCAACAATTGTGCCTGTCTGTGTGGTCATGATGGGTGTACTGACCTTGTTCCCATAACCATCTCATAGATTCCATCCTCAGCTTTCCAAACTAGGGCCAGGTGGGTGAGAAGGCTTTCGAAAGACACACTTTCCCAATCAGGTGAGTGATGGAAGCTTGTCTGGCCACTTGCTCCTCCAGAAGTGGCCTTGTCTGACTTAAGTCCTTGGCATTGGTACTCACCAGCAAGACCCACTCATCCTGACAAAGGAACCTTGATGACCACCTTGCCTCGGGTGAACCCACAGCAGTGAGACAGCGGAGGAAGCAGGGCTGGGTGATTCAGACACACGGCACACATAGGTTAAATAAGAAATAGAACATTCGGGATTGAAAAAAGGCAGCATTAGAATTGTTTGAAAGTTTCAAACATTTATATAATGAATTTTAATGGTTTCCAGCCCTGTATTCCCCTCTCTAGTCCCCTCCCTCTCCCACTGAAACCCTTCTTCACAAGCCTCCCTCCTACCTTTATATTTTCTTTTTGTCTGTGATCCCCTGAGATTAATTAAAGTTTCTTGCCCAAGTATGAGTGGGAAGTTATTGACTAAAGCAAGGGTGATTTATCATTGCCTACACCACTGAAGAAAATGACACCCCCTCCCCTAACGACTGTTAACTTCCAACAGCCTCATGGGCCCTTTCCCATCTATGATGGCATGTAGATGGGCCCAATGCTGTGTAGGTTTTGTGAACTTAACCAAGGCTGCAATGAGTTCATGAGTGCAATGACCTTGTCATGTTCAGAAGACATCTTTTTGTTGCAAATCTCCCTATCCTTTGGGTCTTCCATTTTTTCCATCTCCTTTTCTGTGATAAGCTTTGGGGGGTGTTGACACATCTGAACCATTTAGGGCTGAAGAATCCACTACGGCTTATTCTCAGCAGTTTGGCCAGTTATTAGTTTTTGCATTCATAGCTACCTGCTGTGGTAAGAAGCTTCTCTGATGATGGCTGGGCACAGCACTAATCTACAGGTACTTAGAAGGCAGTTTGGAAACACCCATTTAGCAAAACAGTAGTACTGGGTTCCACACTAGGGCCTATGACCTCCTCAGCCACAAGTTCTTGACTCAGTTTGCAGAATCAGACATGAGTTCCTTCCTATGGAGCAGGCCTCGAATCTACCAGAAAGTGATTTGTTGCCCCCATAGCAGTCATGCCACTATTGCACTAGGTGGCACATCTTGCCTATCAGGCTATTATTGTAGCTTTCAGAATTCACAGCTGGGTAAGACCTTAACGACTTCACCCCCAGCAGCCTGCATATCATGTTACGGTAGTATGAGGGCTAGTCAGTAGGGACGGAGCTTCCAGCATCTCCAGCTTGATCTCTCTATGTTCTGTGACCAAAGTGTTCAGTATCATCAACAATAGGGTCTTACCAGTCAGTTATGGTGGGTAAGCAAGAGCAGTAGCAATAACTATTTTGGGGGCCTTTGGAGACTTCCTGACCAACACCTCACAAAGAGTTATCCTATGCCTGATGCTATGATTTTTGTTCAATAACCTATAGCTTATGGAAGGAGTATTATCCATCTGTGGAGGGGACCTCCATTCAAACTCCTTCATTTAGGTTGCGGTTTTTAATGAGCTTATAAAATACTAGGTTTCCGTGTGACTTTTTCATGTTATCCGTAGTTTTAGTTGCCCTTCCTCTTCCTCCTCTTTCCTGTCCTCCACCTTCCTCTCTGCTTAGTCTTTTCTACTCCTGGTGTCCCCCTCCACTTTCAAAGCGGACATGTTCTACTGTGCCTCCTTACTTAACGCCTTCCCTCTGCCCCTCTAATGGTCCTTTTCTTTTAAACTTCCACCAGCACTCAAAGTTAAGCACACTACTCTAAAAATTCATAGCCAGCATCTACATGTAAAGGAGAACAATCCAGTCTTTCTAGGACTGGATTACCAGTATAATATTTTCCAGTCTCATCCATTTTTTTGCAAACTTCATTGTTTCATTTGGTTTTACTACTGAATAATATTCTTTGTACCTGCATACTACATTTTAATTGCGCACTCATTTTCTGATGCACAGCTAGGCTGGTTCCATTTCCGTGGTACTGTGAATACCTCAACAAATGCTTGAGTGCAGGGGTCTCTGGGTATATGCCCAGGAATGGTGTAGACAGGTCATATGGCATTTCTACTTTTAGCTTTTTGAGGAAACTCCACACTGATCTCTATAGTGGGTATAACAGTTTATACTCCCACTAACAGTGAGCAGGGGCTTCCCTTTCCCACATCCTCATTAGCGTTTGCAGTCTTTTGCTTTCCCGATAACAGCCATTCTGACTAGAATAAGGTGAAATATCGAAGTAGTTTTATTGCAGATTTTTCTGATGGCTAAGGATGTTGAACAACTTTTAAAGTATTTGTTAGTCATTTGTGTTTCTTTTGAACTTTCAAACTGAACTTTCTGTTCAGTTCCATTGACCGTTTTTAAAATTGACCATTTTTAAAATTCTTGACGTTTAGATTTTTAAGCTCTTTGCATATTCTAGACACTGATCCTATGCCAGCTGTTTAGCTGGCACAGATTTTATCCCATTCTGTAGGCTTCCTCTTCATTTGATTAATAGTTTCCTTTGTAGTACAGCAACTTTTTAATTTCTTGAAGCCTCTCTTGTCCATTTTTGGCCTTATTTCCTGAGTGACTAGAATCCTGCTCAGAAAATCCTTACTATTCCCACATCTTTACGTGTACTCCCTACTTTATCCTCTTGCATCTGGATGGGAATATCTTTCCCTAGATTTGGAAATTTTCTTCTATGATTTTATTGAAGACATTTCTCATTTCTTTGCATGAAAATCTTTTTCTTCTATGCCCAGTTCTGCCTTTTCGTGGTGACCCAGAGATCTTGCATGTTCCATTCATGTTTTTTAAGATTTTTCATTGACTTTGACTGAACGTTCCAATTTCTCTGCCTTGTCTTCAGACTCAGAAGTTCTGAACTCCACGTGATCGATTCTATTGGCGAAACTTTCCACTGAACTTTTTATTTGACCTGCTGGAATTTTTACTTCCATCATCATTTTGATTTGTTTTTCCTACAGTATTTTTATGTTTTTACTGAATTCTATTTTCACACTTGAATTAACTCCTTATTTTTTTAGTCATTTTTGTATCCTCTTGTAATATATTTGTATCATATTTGAATTATTTGAATATATTTGCAATCATTCTTTTGAATCGTGTGTCTGAAATCTTGCCTAGGTAGTTTTCACTGGGTAATTCCATTACTATGGAATTGGTGATTTGTTGTTGTTTTTGGTCTTTTAGATACAGGATCTCCCTGTAGCCTAGTTGACCTGGAGCTCACTATGTAGACCAGGCTGGTATTGATCTCACAAAGATCTGCCTGTCTCTGCCTCCCCAGTGCTGGGATTAAAGATATGCACAACCACACCTGAAAAGATTGCTAATTTTTGGAAGACAAAAGCTTTCTTGATTTTTTTAAAAATTAAAAATATACATTTTATTTGTTATTTTTATTTTATGTATATGAGTGTATTGCCTGCATGTAGGTAAGTACACCAGTGTTGTGCAATGCCCGCAGAGGACAGAAGAGGTTGTCAGATCCTCTTGGTTTTTGATATTCCTTGTGTTTTCACACTGGGACCTGTCCATCTGGGGTTAGAGTGTTGGTTAAGATTTTTGCTATTGATGTTGTTTTTTAATCAGGCCACCTTTCTACTTTTAGTAGACTATTTCAGTGTTCAGGAGAGACTAGGTTATAATAAGCTTGAGGTAATATTTCCCTCTGTTAGACTGGTGTTCATGGTACCAAGTTCTATTCCCAGACTTCTTTATCTCCAGTTCTAGGGGACCCAATGCCCTCTTCTGATCTCCACATACATTGCATGACATGGGTACATTTACACACATGCATGCAATACAATAAAAACAATAAATAAAATATTGAAAAAAGAAAAAAGAAACACAGTGACAGATAGGAGAAACCTCCCTTTGAGTTGTTTGTTAGGGTAGGCCAAGAAACTCCCAAAACAACACAGTCTATTGCCAGTCTTTGATTACCTCCCAGAACGCGAAGGCAGGAGCACCCTGATGAAGACAAGGACATACTTCAGACATAGGACTTGGAGTAATGAAGCTGGAACTGACCTGGAAACATCCTCCTGAAGACTAGCTCTCATGGTTTTAGAGGATACTATGCATGTTGCTAAGGGAGAAAAATCAGTCAATGGTCTAACCCAGTTTTAAAGCCTAATAACCACAACTAGCACAACAAACTATAGGGGTGCAGTAGTGGCACTTTTATCTTGGGGGTAATCAGTTGCTACCTAATTGGACTTAAAACCCTCTTGGTGGGAGGGAACTCATGTGTGGCACAGTAAACAGCCAAACACACAAGGCCAGAGAGAGGTCATAGATCCTAGAGGAAACCCTATATCTATCACATCCCTAAACAAATGTAACTTCTTACTGTATGCTAAATATGAATCCTTATTTTTGCAGATAAGTATACTATTGACCACTCATCAAAGAAGCTTCTTTTTGCAGCTGATGGAGACTAGTACAGAGTTCCACAACTGGTCACATACAGCAAATAAGTGTCTGAGAGATGCCCAGCCCTACGTGACACATCTGCAGTGGAACCTCTGCACCTAAGGCTCATGGAACATGGTAGAATAGGGAGTAGAGAGAATACTAATACATCTCTCAACTCTTAACAGCCAAGATTCCTCATGCAACAGAAGGCAATGCACACAGAAGGCCACAACTGGCCAGTGTGTAGAGAATAAGAGCCTACAGAGTGCGTGTCCTTGGCTAGGACTTCGATATGAAGCCTCACCCGCCCGGGGCTCAGGGACCACTGTGGAAGAGCAGGCAGAAGATCGTAAGAGTGAGGGTTGGTGCATGACCATAAGGAAATAGAGTCCTACAGGCTCCCGGGACCCTGTAGTAATGCTGACAGCATGCACAAGACCCATGCAAACTCAATCTGACAAAAACCCCAGCAAAGAACTGGGCAAGTGGGCAGGAATCCTCAACCTTAGCCAAGGGACTATTGGCAAATGATCACTTCCGGATGAGGGAGAGTTGATCTTTAAGGGAGTGACTCTGGATAGGCTGACTAGACTTCAATGGATGAACTCACGCTGAGGGACATCTGGGTACACAAACTGGATTCAATAGGCTTAACATATATGAAAGAATGCGGATGGGGGTATTGAGATGTTTTGAATGAAATGCACAAAAATTCAATAAAATGCACATTGAGAAAATAAAATGAATCTTCACAAAAGATAAAGAGAGGAGGGGACATACGTAGGCGGAATGGTAGAAGCAAATGAAAAGGTGTGGAGGATGAGATGTGGGAGTATCGGTTAAAGGCAGAATGAAATAAAGATATGTACTCAAATGATGTAGAGCAGTCTCATCATCTCTCAGAAGACTGGTTTACAGGGTCTGTAATGAGGGCAGCCTGTGGGTTTTAGGAGAGATAAAACAAAGATGGCAGATACATAAAAAGAAAGACGCATGAACAGCAAGGGCAAAAGGTTGTCTGCTATACTATCCTTGGAGAGCACATAAATACGGAAGAGCTGGAGTGGGACGGCGTGCTTGGTGGAGTCTGGTTAAGGGGCTGGAAGACGACCTGATCTCCTAGGATGACCTGGGGCTGAGGCCCAACTTCAAACTTCAATCTGCTCCCTAACCTCCAGTGGTGATGGGGCCAAGGCTCAGGACACAGACGAAACCTCTAGAAAGTTGCAAGTGTTCTTTTTTAGCTTTCATTTGTGAACGTCCTTCTAACTTTTCATATCCCCAAATACTTGGAATTGTGTCTTTCTCCCGTTATTTGCCAGTTCATGCCACTTGGGGGGTGTCTCTCAAGTAGGTGACCACATTTGTCAGAGCTGGTGAGGGATGGCATTAATCAGAATTACTAAGTCCTTATTTTTTAGACCTTGAGTGAACACATACTTATTGAGCGCCATCTTAGTGGAAAGATTTGGGCCACATATGTGGTGAATAGAGTTAACAAAAGAGGCCTGTACTATCATGTGTGTTGGTTGGGGTTTATTAGTTCAGAGATACAATTCTATAGTATCTCCTTGAATTAGATTAGAAGTTGATGCAGAGCTCAGCTTAGGATAAAATATTCCACTTGACTGTGACTCAGTCTGTACTGGGGAACATGGCAACATGTGATGAAAACCTAGCTTCCTAATGAGACTCATCATCTTTCCCAGGAAACATAGATACCAACCCCTCAGTTACAATGCCACATCTCTACCTCAGCAAACTTCTTCTCTATGTGTAAGCATGTAGAGGTATGTAAGATGGTCCCAGAAGGAGGATTCCAGAAGAGATCAAAGATCATTCAGTGTCACTGTTGAGATAGGTTTTTTGTTTTTCCTCAGACAATGAGTGAAATAGAGGGAGAAAGATAGTCTCCAATACCTTTACCAAATTTGAACCACTCTCTTATAACCAGAGGTAAAAATACAGAGATGGGGGGGCACATAGCCACAAAAGGATGGTCAACAGTAGAAGGTAGTAGGTGATCTGCTCTCAAAAGAGTGTGTGAATGAGGTATGTGCTTTAACACCTCATCCAGGAGTTTTGGTGTGCTTACAGCGACAGCTGTGAACTTCACTTTGCTCTGGTCCTCTATCCTGCTGGAGTCAAAGAGCAGCTATGTTCTGACAAATGTGTTTTCAAAGTGAATGCAATAGAGGCATGATATTCAAGTGTGTGTCTGTGGAAAATCATCCTCCATGTAGAATTTTGTGAAATTAGATGGGAATGAACATTGTGTATAAAATGTAAATATGAGAGAATCAATAGTCAAACGAGGAGGGAAAGTCATAAAAGACTGTTTTGTTTCTGGATGTTTCACAGCCTTTAACATATACAACTGTGAATCATGACTTTCCAGAGTGTCTCCGCTAGGTAGCATTTATCAAGCTTGTTTACTCATGGAACTCTTTTAGAGAACTGAATTGGCAAAGTAAACTTGAATAGGCTTGCCATCACTAGGAAACCTGGTAGTCAATATCCAGAGAAGGGTTATGTCTTTCTATGCTGGGCAATGGACAAAGGTTTCCTAATTGGCATCCACAGATTGGAGAATCTGATTGTACAGAAGGGAGTCCAGAATCCCTTGAAGAAAAATCTGGAAATTACATCTTCCAAAACAAAGAAGATGGATGTCACTGTGCATACTCATACTACTGGCGTTTCAAAAGAAAGTCATGGTTTTGGTGACTATAAAATAAATTTGTAGAGATATAATGTCTAAAAGGAGTAAGATTTTAGATATGTTTGGAAATTTAGTTTTCATTTTTTAGCAATTAAAACAACAAAAAAATGCAGGTAGAGTGAAAGCATGTGCAGAGAAGATAGACTTGAGTAAGTGTCTGCTGGGGCCTCTCCAGCCTCTCAGTTGGAGGAACAGTACTCACAGTAAAATAGTGGCAGGCCCTTTTGCTGTTCTCACAATGAGGTCACTATATCATGTCATGTGTCTCTCTAGGCTGCCTTTCTATCACTTTTCTTAGATTTTGCCATGTGTCCGCATCTATCCTGAACACCCCAAGTCAGAGGAGTTCTGAGTACTTAGAGAGGGCTGCCCAGTTGTGTTGGCGCTCCAGCAAATATTTGCAGAACAAAACCAGCCAGTCAACCAACCAACCAACCAACCAACCAACCAACTAAACAAACCAACAAAACTAGGAGTTCCTTGCTGAGGCCACATCTTGCTGACTAGTGTCTGTGGAATGGAGTTTTCTAATGTGCTTTGGGATTTTAATTACCTGGGGGTGATCAGTGCATTCAAATTACCTGTGTGTTCCATGATCTTATCCCAACATTACAAAGCCAGCCATCCAAAAGGGCCAACCACAGATAATTGCCATGGGAACCTGAAGACAACAAACCTGTTCCTACGGGATGGGCTTTGCACTGAGTTGAGAGTGCAGACACACCTAGCTTGGGTGGAGGCCAAGTCACCTCTACTTGGCTATTAACATCATTGCTCTTTTGGCAGCTTAGAATGTCCATAAAATGATAAGCTCTGGAGTGATGAACAGGATCTCCAGATGCATGGCTGAGTGTGACAGAATTGTCATGCTATAACATAAACTTAGGTTATGGGTGCTTACCTTTTCTTCTTCAGAGTTTTGAAAAATTTCAGGTATGAAGTCTGAAATACTCTGTTAGCAGAACATTCATACTTAGTCTTAGGTGGCACTCACTGAATCGTATTAGCTCTCAATCTTGTGCTAGATGTTTTGTTTGCTTTCTCATTAAATCTTCACAAGAATATTAGGATAAAGGGTCTCATTTTATTGAGGCAGAAATGGATTTAGTAGAGTTCAGTAACATAACAACTCAGTCCCTTAGGTGCTCCTCTAAGGGTATACAGATGTTGAGTGAATTATAAGGAACAGGGATGTATTTCTTACTATTGTGGAAGCTGGGAAGTCCAAGGTCAGGGGCCTGCATCTGACCGGGGCCTTCTTGCTGTCCATCTTGATGATAGAGGGGAAGACAGGAAGAGGGTACAGACTTACAGGGAAACAAGGCATTGAAATCACAGTTTCAAACTCTTTTGTGATTGGCATTAATCCTCTTACGAGGGCCAAGCCTTAGGTAGACTTCACCCCCAAACTTTGTTACATGGGGGTTGGTGGTGAAGTTTCAACACAAACTTTGGGGAACTTATTCAAATCGTATACTTTACACAGCACCAAATAGCTTGTGCCGGCATAAGGGTTGGAAACGGCATCTTTTTTTCCTACTTTTCCAAGTGACTCGTGAAAGAGGCACAACAAAGGTCAATCATAGATCATTCAAAGCTTTCTTTTTCAGACAGAAAAGTGATCTGTGGTTTTTGTAGTTTTCATTAATGTGAAGCCATGATGGAATTGGAAGCATAACACTGAATGGATCTCTTAGTGATATTTCTTCACTAACCAACATCTTGGCATTCTCAGATCTTGGAAGAGATTGGAAAGCAGTGAGTCCTGCCTGCTTATCACCTGCCCTGTTGACTCAGACCTTTACCCTGCCCTCACGTAGCCTGATGATTGAACCAAACCTAAAGTTTTTCATCTAGAGCTGAAGCTCCTGTAAATCAGGACCTCACCTTTCTTTCCACCGTTTCTGGTCACGCCTCCGTAGCTGCTCTCCATCCTGAGGGGGCTGCAGTTGCTATTTTGTCTCAGGCCCTTTTCCTTGTGGTTCCTCTACCTGTCTGCCTGTGTCCTCTTCACAAGCCTAGCTCCAACAAGTCCTATTCGATCGAGATGCTTCCTCAGAGATGCTTCTCTCCCAAGTACTTTGTTTCCAAACAATAGCATTGGGAACACGTCCCAGAAACTGTGAAGGGTTGATGAAGGGAGGGAGTCCTTGTTCCTTACTCCAGCTGACAATAGAAGAATCAAACTCCAGAAAAATGCCACATTTTCCATTTTGATGATATCAGGAGACAACTTGCCAATTGGCGTTTTGAGGGTCAGGTTTTAGACTAGGCTGCTGGCTTAGACCAAAAATGTTCTACAGGTGACTAAGCAATAAAACCCAGAACGCTAATTTATTAGTTTAGCTTGGGAAATGTAGCTCCAAATGAACTGGAATTCTGAGGTCTGGCTAGGGATTTTTGCTCCCTGAGACCAAGTTAGCTATCTGGAAAACAAAACTGTCTCTTGAGTGTTTGGAGACCATCAACACGGAAGCGGATGATCTGGCCCTAGCTCTCAAACCTGAGTGCGCATCAAGAGTTTGTTTTGAACTTATTCCCCACCTTGCCCCTGTAGTGTGTGTGTGTGTGTGTGTGTGTGTGTGGTGTGTGAGATGCTTCCGGTCTTGAGTCACATTTAGAGAAGCACTATTCTTGAAAATTCTGGGAAATCATAAGGGTTGGGTGTACAAAACCAGTAAGTCCCCTTTTACCTGGGTTGTCTTGATGAATATTGCCAATTTTGGATTTTTTTCCATGTACTAATCTAGGACACTAACCTGCAGCTCCATTGTCTTTCTCCAAACCACTTACATGGAGCAATATAATGGATTCATTTCTCAACTGTGTTACAATTGCATCTAAGATCTGCCTTTGAAACAATCCCATGCCACCTATCTTTCTTTCTTTTTTTAAATATATTATTTATTATTTTTTTAACTTTAAAAACTTATTGAGAATTTCATACATGCATATAAGGTGTTTTGATCAAATCCATGCCCACTCCCTGCCCTCCAATCCTCCCACATCTGCCCATCGCTTTTTCCTGAATAACTTTGTGTGCTCTTTCCTTTTTGTTTAAATGGGGCTCTTTGCTACTTTTTGGCCTTTGGAACAAAATATGTTGCTAAGAGGCCCAAGGACCTTTTGATTTTTAGCCAAGAAACTGGCTACTTTTCTTTGGGGCCTTTTTACCCTAACTGCCTTGCCAATTCCTTCCTCCTATTCTTATCACACCATCCCCCAAAGAGGTTACCCAAGTTGCCGATAGGGAATAAGGATGCAGACTGCTCTGGCTTCTTCCATGCTGAACAGGGATGCAGAGTGAGACAATTGGGGCACCCCTTCAGTGGGTCTATCCCAAATTGCATAACTCTTATCTGTAAGGAGAAAAGAAAGTCCTTAACTGATGACTAGGAGATGTGAAGGAGAAGTAAAAGCAAAAGTAGTTAGCATTACAAGTTCTAGACAGGGCACCATTGAAAAATTGAAACAGCAAATTTCAAATGTTCATATCAGAGTCCTTTGGAATTTCTTGATGAGAGCTTCAGCAGTAAAGAAGGCTGAAATAATGAAATTTGCAGGTAAATGGATGGATCTAGAAACTGTTATACTAAGAGAAGTAACACAGACTCAGAAAAAAAAAGACGTATGTTCTCCTTCCTTTGTAGATCCTAGCACCAAATCCTTTTAAATTCCTGTTCTTTTAATAAGATGGTGCTGTACAGCAGTCTCTTCTGTGTGAAATAACTACCATCATCACGACTTCATCTGTGCCTGCTTGCTAAACATCATCACAATTGGGCTTGTTGATGGCTGTGCTCCTTCACTAAAGGAGGGGCAAGCAGGGTCATTGGACCCTCACTGGAGTATGCAGCCACTCTTCCGAGCCAACTGCATGTAATTTGGCTCTAATCACACATGGTCTTCTGGATTTGTGGCAGGCTAAAGTATATAATTTGGGGAAGGCTAAGAAGAGAAGGCTTGATCCATGCTGGGTAAAGGCTTTATCTATGTCCATACCCTCAGGTCACTCATACACCTCAGCAACCCCTCAGTCAGCTCTGTAAGTAAGCTCAGTAAATTTGTTGGTTTTTCTAGGAAAACTTATTTAAACACTGGTTTTGCTCTAGAACCTTCAAAGGGGATAAGCATTGCTTAGTATCCCCAGGAAGAGAATTCTTACAACAGGTGGAAAATTTATTTGTTAATGTTATTATGTCTCATAATTATTAAAAAAGAAAATGAGAATATAAGGATATGGGAATGGAGATATTTTCCAAAACACACAGAAAAAATGAGAAAGCCTAATTAACTGATGAAAGTCTGTGTAGGTTTGTTATGATATATGAAGGACAAGACAAAAATAATATACACATAATCTTAAAATTTCTAAGGTCATAGTTTAGTCAACTATTTAAAGAACAAAATACATGTCTAGTCAAGGTTAACTTTTTGCCCAAGTTTTATCTACATAGCACATGGTAATTAAAAGTACCAGACTGGTGGAACTAACCTTCTTGGATATTTAATAGCCATATTTTGAGGCCTATACTAATCTGGTCAGAAGGACTTAAATGATAGCTTTTTGCTCCTTGCCCTCCAAGGTCAACTAAGTTCCAGGGGACTATGGAGCATCTCTCAAAATGTCCTGTAACTGTGGTAAGTCACCTGTCCTCTTGTTCAGGGAGGCCCTGGTGGACACCCCACCAGATAGACTTGAACCAGTGTCCAGTCTACAAAGAGGAGGGTCAACTCAGAGGAAACATCTCATTCAGGCTTCCAAGTGAAGCCAGCCATGGTTGAGCAAGACCTTTGACTTATCTTCACATAGATGGAACTGGTTAAAAAGGAGCCAGGGGCTCCTTCCAACCCCATGTGACCCCTGAGGAGCAGATCCTCAAATGACCTGAAGAGTAAAAATAAATTGGTTTATTTGGGCCAACTCTATGGTCTTAAACACCCAAAAGAAAAGTATAACCAAAGATTAAATTGATCAGTATATTTAAGAGTTCAAGGGATTACACTTCCCAGACATTAAGCTTAAGTCAATATAAAATGTTATTTAGACAATTATTTCTCATTGATAATTTTGTTCCTAACCAGAAAGTGCTGCTCAGACATAAGACTTCAAATCTTGGTCTGCAATACTGTAGTGCCCACCTGTAGCTAACAGAGACAACCCGCTATTGTTCTAAAATGATGGCTAAATTTGTTTTCTCCCCCTATCTAGAAACCTTTGAGAGGAAACTGACACTGATTCTAGCCACTCCAACAGCTATCAAAGTGCCTGAAAACAAATCCTGAGTCCATCAGTCTTGAGTCCAGCCTTGGAAGACAAAAGAAAAAATGAAGAGTAACCTAATAAAGTGATGCGTTTGGAAGCTCTCGTCAAGAAATTTATTATTTTTTAATTTTATGTGTATGTTTGAGTGTACTGCCTGCATGTATGTAAGCACATCCCTGTCATGCAATGCCTGCAGAAGCCAGAAGGGGGTATTGGATTCCCTGGAACTGGAGTTATAGACAGTTGTTAGCTGCCACGTGGGTGCTGGGAATTGAACCTGGGTCCTCTGGAAGACTAGCAAGTGTTCTTAACAGCTGAGCCATCTCTCCAGCCCCACCACCTGTCTTTTTAAGGGTGTTGACTTCTTAAACACTTTTGTCATACATGTGTAGCCCATCCTCTTTCTTTTTCTTTGTCACCTAGTCAACACATGAGCATGTTCCCTGAGGGCTAAATTTTAAACTATTAGCAGATTAAAATATTTTTATTAATTCTTAGAAAATTTATTACAATGTGTTCTGACCATATTCACCTCCAACCCCTCTTCTAAACTCCTCCCAGATCTACCCCCACCTCCCTAACTCACCCCTCAACTTCATGCTCTCTTTATTATTTTTAATTAATTTAAAAAATTTTATTCTTATTTTATGTATGCGTTATGCCTGCATGTGTATAAGTGCACCTGTGTCATGCAATGCCTGTTGAGGATAGAAAAGGGCATGGGATCCCCTGGAACTGGAGTTGCAGATGGTTGTTAGTCACTATGTGGGTGCTTGGATTCAAACCTGGGTCTTCTGTAAGAATAGTCAGTGCTGTTAACTGCTAAGCTATTGCTTCAGCCCCATTTTATTTCAAAATAATCCATCAACTCCAATTTGTGCTGCTAATATACTTACTCCTGGTGTGGGGCTATATTCACTGGAGCATGGTCAGCCTACCAGGAGCCACATTTTTAAAAGAAAACTGACTCTTCCTTCTCCAGAAGCCATCAGCTGTCTATAGCTTCCCAATTAGGAACTCATGAACCTTTTCCCACTCCAAAGGTTTTATTTTATATTTACTGATGTGTGCGTCTGTGTGGGGGTATGTGCATGTGAGTGTAGGTGTCCACAGAAGCCAGAGGAAGGTATCAGATATCCTGGACATAGTGTTATAGGCAGCTGTGAGCTGCGGGACATGAGTTCTGAGAACAGAATTCAGATCCTCTGGAAGAGCAGGAAGTGCTCTTTGCTGCTGAGCCTTCTCTCCAGCCCTGTGTGCAGATTGTTATTTATTTATTATTTATTTTTATGTAGTGAGAAGCCACGTTTCTATTGGAGGATTGAACTCTTTTGTTTTCTTTCACATTTACTCCATCCCCTCCCCCCCAGCACTCAATAAACATAACAATGGTATTTCTCTTCTGCCTCTTTCAGTGTTAAGATCAGAAAGTGAAAAACACCCTCCTGTAACCTACCACAGATGGAGCTTTCCTGCCTAACAGCTCAGTAAGAGCACCAGTCTCAGTGCCAGGGAAACCTGTGACTGAGCTGTGACCCACGTCCTGAAATGAATGGACCCAAGCTAACAGGGACCAAGAGGCTGCTGCACACAGCCTGAAGGCAGTTGTCGGTGCTTCCTGCCTTGCCCCTCCTCTCTTTTAGGCTTCCTGGGGTTCTGGCTTGTATTCTTGGGGAATCTAGACAGCCTTGAAGTATGAGATAGTGGTCAAGGGAGTCTGGAGTAGATACAGCTGGTGACTGCACTTGAACATGAAATCAAGTACTCAAAATATTAAAGGTTTTTATTTTTCAGTTTAATGGTCTTGAATGTCTTTCTTAAGCATGGGTTGAAATAGCTGCCATAAGTTTATGTTTTGGGGTGACATTCTGATGCCTTCAGTTTCAATAGATAAGCAATGGTAGAAAATTAGAACTTCCAAACTCTCTGTTTACCATTAGATGACTTTGGTTTAATCACCTGTCACAGAGGATCAGAGGCCGGACACTGGTAGCATTTGAGTTACAATGTCCTCTGCAGTTGCCCTGCTCTGAGCCTGGACAATGGTTACCTAAGATTATCCCATTGCTTCTTATGTTACAGGAGCCAAAGGCCATTTCTCTCTTCTTATTTCTGACCCTGTGGGCCAATTTATTTTGGGTGGAACTGCACTCCCAGGACTTACCTTCCTTGTACAGTTGCAGATGAAAATGGGGCACTAGAGATATTTTCTGAAGGCTCTTGGGCTGTGGAAATGCCTAGGAGGTCTCTGTATGGTGTCTGGTGTTCATGTTCTTCATACATGCCAGGAACTAGCCACAGGGTCATTCTTATAGCTGGCCCTGCAATCCCTGCTGGGAATCCCATTCTTCTGCTGGGCCCTCCAACTGACCCACCTCCTGTGCCAGGCAAGAGTCTAGTTTCATGGTGAAAAACTACAGTGGGGTACTCTAACACTGATGGGTGGGGGCTTTGGTGAAATAACAGAATATGGGTTCCAATCTGTCTCTGAAGATTGATTCCTGCTTGACCTTAAGGCTCCGGTGTTTCCCCCAGTTCCTCCTTCACAACCTTGCTCCTGCTCTCTTCTGACAGTGTGCTTCTCTGGCTACAGACCCCTCCCCACCAAATGGGCTGTTGATTCTGTTCCCACCGCTATGGAAGGCTGGAGTTCTGTAATAAATCCCTTATTAACTATCTCCTGATTGGAAAAGGTTGCTCAGGTCTGAAAGGCTCTCCACAGGCTGGAAGACCATCCTGAAATGGTTCACTGCCCTTTGACTTTCTTCTGCCTGGGAGTGCTGGGGCTCAAAGGGCCCTTTGAAGATGGCCTTGTAATAAAGAAGAATTTCAGTTGCCCTTTTTGATGATTATTCAGCTGCTAATCTCTGGGAATATTCTTACTAAGGAATCAGATACTTTTTGGAGGTTGTGTTAGCTTTCAATGTTACTTGTGTTTTCGTGTTGGCACTTGTCCATCAGTGGTTAGATAGTTGCTTAAGTTTTTTTTTCTAAATTCAGGTCGCCTTTCTCTCTCACTGGAGTTTTTTCAGTGTTCAGGAGAGACTAGGTTGTAGTAGGGTCCAGGCAACATTTTCCTCTTTTAGACTGATGCTTAGATCACCAGCATCTGCCTCAGCCCTCCCCTGACAGTTGAAAGTTTTATGCAACAACTGTCACAATCCAGCAGTAAACTCACCATGAAAACAGAGTGGCAGCTGAATTTAAGGAGTGTGTGAGTCAAGATGAGTTCTGCTAATGCAGGTGTCCTATTGTAATTGGTAGTCAAAATCACAAACATTATGATTTAGGCGATTTTGGTCTCATCATTTAAAAACAAATATATATTTAAAGAATAAAAATGATGGCAAAGGGCCTGAACTCCTCCTGTGGATGCTTGAATATAGCACAGGGTCCTAGCAAACGATTAGCATTTCAGAATGGTCAGCTCCTTCAGATGCATCATCTCATAAAACTTGAGGGGATGGTGCTGTTAATTAACCCTACTTTGCCTCTGAAATTACTGAGTGAGGCTCAGAGATCTAAGTGACTTGTAAAGGTTTGTTTTGTTTGTTAGCTTTAGCTAACTGATAGATCTGAGATGGAGACATGGCCTCATGAGACAAAGCTCACAGACATGACACTAACACAATGCAGTCCTCCCTGCTTATTCAACCCAGCTCCATGTTATAAACCATATATATTGCCTTGCATTGTGACCAGCTGTGATGGTTAATATTGTCAACTTGGTTGTATCTGGGATCAACTGAGAGACATAATTCTTAACTGAGAAGGAAGACCCTCCCCAGGGTGGGCAGCATCTTCCAGCAGCAGCCCAGAAGTCTGAGGGGAAAGCCTGCTGTTTTCCTCCTGCTTCCCTTACTCTTTGCTGGTGCACAGATCTGCTCTGTTGCTGCCACTGCGGTTGCCGGGTTTTGCTGGCATCAAAACTGAGCTTCTTTGGCCTTCCACTGTGTACTGAAGACCAGCAGTTCTCCAGGAATCCTTCAGGCCTTCAGTGCCAGATTGGGGCTGCAGAGGCGCCCAACCTCACGGATTTACTAGGTACTGGGTTCTTAGCCCATCCAGGGTATAGACAGTTATTTTGAACTACTCAGCTCATATCATGTAAACCAATCAAATAAAGTCCCTTTTTAATATATATTCATTCTTTCAAATTTGTTTCTACAGAGAGCCATGACTAGTATAGCAACTGAATTTGAAATTGAATAGGATTCAGGAAACTGGTATGATATTTTGTTGTTTACTTTTTGAGTTCAAAATAAATACCTGATGGATGCAGACAGCGGGTGTTTCTCATTTACTTCTCTTCATGCCATTTCCATCTACTAGTTGAGATAGAGGACATGTCCGCTTTCCTCAACATCTTGGGCAATATCTTCTTGGGATAGTTACTAAAGATAATAAAAATCAGGTTTTAGTAGGCAGAGAGTGTTGTAAGAACTATGAATCTGGCTAACTTCAAATTTCAATTTTTTAGCAAAAGTAAAAATATTTGAATTATTTTAAAGAAATAAAAGTTTATTTTGTGCTAAGCAATACATTCTGATAGTAAAACACTATATGAATTCTAAAAGCCTGATTTTGAAACATTATCAGATCTAAACTTGCTTCCAGTCCTAGAAATAGACAAAGGCTCTTTCTATTCCTTTATATTATATTATCTGCTAAATAGTACTAAATATTATTATTTAAAAATAATGTGGTGCCCTATGATGTCTAGTAGGGGCAGTGTCCTCCTGTCCTGGGGTAACTCTTTTTAATTTCTTTTAGTAAAGTATATGTGTATATTTTAAGAAGCGTCTATAGTGGTAGGTTTCCATGTGGCTTTTCCTAAAAACCTTTACTGTTACTTATCCCTCCCCATAGTCCCTCCTCTGTCCTGCCCTCCCATTTCCCACCTCATTTAACCCTTCCTACTTTAATGTTTCCCTTTTCCCTTTCCTGTCACTGTATTATGCTACCCCTCCCAGGAAATCCCCCAACCCCCATGGTCATTTATTTAGTTTCGTGACCTTCTTGATGTCTCTGGGTGTTCAAATTCAAGCATGCATATCTAAGATTTTAAAGCTAGCATCCAGTTATGAGAGAGAACATATGACATTTACCTTTCTGGTCTGGGTTACCTCACTCAGGATGTCTGTTTATAGTTCCATCCATTTACCTGAGAATTTCATAATTTTGTTTTTCTAAGAGCTGAATAATATTCCATTGTGTATATGTACCACACCTTCATTATCCATTCATCACTTGATGGACATCTAGATTGCTTCCAATTTCTGGTTATTATGGAAAGGGCAGCAATGACCATGTATGAATAGGAATGAACTGTTGCCTAGGGGTCCCATAAGCCCTCAGACAATACTGGCCATTGCTATTGTTCTTGATTACCTACCAGAGCTGGATGGAAAGACCCTATTGCTGAAGACACTACACACATGAGCAGTAGAATATCAAAGAGAACTCAAACAGGTTCTGACTTCAGAGGCTCATTCCACTGGCTAGCATTCATAGTATATTCTACCTGAAAACATAATCATTAACATCACTCAGCTGTGAGTCCTGTAAACTACAGCAACAACTGGCCTGGCAAGATATGTTACTGGTACAATAGTGGAACAGATATTATGGGAGTAACCAACCACTCTCTAGGTCATAAGATGGAGCCTGACACTGATAGCAGGCTTAGGGACATTAGGGAGAGCCCAATACTAGTTTTCTACTAAATAGTTATCATATTACACCGACTCCTAATGACTTCATTTTAAACCCATAGATTAATGCATCTCTCAACTCTCACCAAAGAAGTTTCCTTTATGCAACAGATGGTGATTAGCAGAGAAACTCACAAATGGTTAATGCACAGAAAATAAGAGGCTACATAGTGCTTAATCCTCAATAGCACCTATATCAAACTTCTGCCTCCCAACGTTCAGGAATCACTGCAGAAGAGGGGTCAGAAGGATTGTAAGAGCCATAGGTGATAGATGATGACAAGGGAAGAGTTTTCCAGACACCTGGTCAGTTACTCATATGAATGGTGACAGCATGCACAAGTCCCATGCAAGTTCAAACCAGACAAAATCCCAGCACAGACATACAGAAGTAGGGAAGAAGCTACAAACTTACATGAGGAGCTATTGGAAACTGATGGCTGCCGGGAGGGGGAGAAACGGTCTCTTTCAAGAATGGGACTCTTAGTAGGTTAGCCAGGCTTTAGTGGATGGACGCGCACTGAAGGACAGAAGGACATTTGGAGACATAAATTAGACTCTATAAGCCTAATTTAATTTGGTGGAGGGCAATTAGGGGAGGTACAGATAGGGGAGGGGATCTAAATACCATCAAATTATGTTGTATGAAGATGGCAAAAGTTCAATGAAAAATACTAATGTGTTCTATACACCACTCAGATTATGAGGACTCAAATTAGAAATCTCATTATTTGGGCACTGGAGACTGCTTAAATCCCTCTCATAACTGCATGGGGACAGAACGGGATTACCGATCTTTCCTCAGATTTCCCACAAGCAGGGGCATTATGTGCTTTATTCATCCAGCTGATGATTACTGGGCATATATCATGGGTCCTAGACTGGGCACAGGTGTGCAAAGGTAGTTGAACTTCAACTTGCTCCGAGGCACAGGTGTATAGGCCCTAAAAGTTAAGCCCTAAGGACGGTCTCTGAGAACTAGAAGGTATCTGGCAAACAGAGCTGGATGCGTCTTGAGAAAGTTGGAGCTCCTCTCTTAGAAGGTACCTGTGAGTCACAGGCAGTTCTTCACCAGGCACAAAAGAAAAGAGAAAAATGTCTCAACAGTAGAGATAACACGTGCACAGGAAATTATGGTAGAATGTTCTGGGGTGGAGAGGAGACGACCTGAAATTGTAGGAGGTAAATGGCAAATAAGAATTCTACACTATCTAGGGGCTGACAAGATGGCTCAGCAGTGAAGAGAACCTGGGTTCAGTTCTAAGCATCCACAGGGTGGCTAACACCTGTCTGGGACTCCAGTTCCAGGGGATTCAACACCCTCTTCTGGCCTCAGCTGGCATTGCATGCATGGGTGCACTTACATACATGCAGGGAAAACACTCATATACATAAAATACAAACAAACAAACAAACAAACAAACAAAGAATTCTGCTAACAGAATGTGAAGGGTAGGTTGTGCTATCAAAAGGACTTCAGGTGGGTTCTGTTTGCTTATACATTAGATATGTAGGTAATGGTAGCTAAATTCAAATCTAAACCCCAAGTCTACCTAAACAGTCTTTTGTAGACAAAGGTTTTATGGTGGCCAGGGAGTTGTTGCAACTGTTCAGATAAAGCACAGTAATCTGAAGTGATGAGAGTCGGGAGTGGTGATGTACACCTATAATCTGTAATCCCAGAGCTAGGGAGCCTAGTCAGGAGGATTGTGAATTTGGGGAATGGGGTGTGTGTGGGGGGGGAGAAAGAGGAGAGAGAGAGAGAGAGAGAGAGAGAGAGAGAGAGAGAGAGAGAGAGAGAGAGGAGAGAGGAATTTATTTGTAAATTTATTATTATTTATTATTATTATTCTTTTGGGACATATCTCATTGTATATTCTAAGCCGATTATGACCTTACTACGTAGCCCACTTTGGCTTCCTATCGATATCTTCCTGCCTTAATCTCCAGAGCACGGGATTACAGGCAGCTAACCCTATGCCCAGCTAAAAGACAAATTTAGGCAATATTTAGGGGTTGAATTGTTAGGAATTGGAGACACGCTATCCAGACAAAAGGAGGGCAGCACACAGGTAAAGCCCGCATGTGACATTTCCGTGCTTTCTGTGATTCCCACAGCAGCTGCGATGCACGGCTCCTATGCACAGGGATGCACCTGTGGGACGCCCCACTCCTGTCCCACTCCCAGGAAGCCTACACAACTGGGAGGCGCCAATCTATGAGAACGTGGGAGCGTTTCCTCCCTCCGTGGGAAAACCTGAAAACTCATTTTGTGTGGCTCCTCAGCGGTGGAATCGCACGCAGCTGTCCAAGGCGGGGTTCACGCACCGACCTCCTCAGGGCTCTCCTTTTCCTGCTTCACGCTCTCTGATCTCATTTCCACTTTTTGGGCCTGCCTTCCAGTTAAATTCTCTGTAATCATTTCTCTATCTCGTTCTGCTTTTGGAAGAACCCCTCAGAGGTGTGAGATTGAAAGGTAACACTGGGGTGCAGGACTTAGGGTATTTATGTGGCATTTACATCGGAAACTACGGAGGAAGAACCCAAAAGGAGAATGGTTGGAAGTGGTAATTGAAACACATGAGATCTGAGATGTCTGGGATTCTGGAGAGGGACAGTGGACAGAAGCAGGGACTTTGTAAGCCATCAGCAGAATGACATAGGAAGAGAATGAAAGCAGTGAAGGGAAGGTATGGTCCAGGGAGAGGATGGCAAAAGATAGCAGAGGTAGATGGACCCTGGAAGATGCCAACATGGTAATACTAAGCAGAGACTAAAGCAATATTATGTTCACTGTTACTTTGTTGTTACCTAGAGAGGACCTGGCAAAAGGGATGCTCAGTGACTAAATCAGAAAGAGACTGAGAAGTGGACAAAAGCTAGAGAGCAAGGTAATTCAGTCCCCACACAGGAAAGGGGATAGACTCAGGTGTCAGGTATCAGCTCATCCTTGGTCTTGACCCCATTCATGGGCCACTTTTCTGGCATCAGCAAGAAAAGCAGTATGGTACAGAGAGCAAAGGATCATAGACCAGGAATGACTGTGCTTCAAAATGATGAAGATGGAGATTTTGAATATCGCTTTAAAAAATAGCCTTCTAAATATTTAGTTTATACCCACAAGCTCCCACCACTCCCAGCGAGGGGCAGAGAAGCTCCTTTCACAGAGGGTGACAGTTAATAACATTTGATTAAGGTGCTGAGAATAAGTGACTGATGAGCACTTAGCCTTAAATGAGATATCTGTATCATTTCCCTTCAACACATTGCAGAAGAGAGGGCAGAGAGAATCTAAGAGTCAGAGGATGGGGCAGAGTGTCAGGAAAAGCTGCCATCCAGACCTGACTGCAGCTGTAGCTGTGAGTATACAGCAGCTATGGACACCTACGTAAGACTGGGTGCTCCAACTTTCCATCGGGGCAGAGGAAGCTCCCATGAGGCCTCATCCCTTCTTGAGTAGCTAATGACTGTTCAAGGTTGCTGGAGGAGGGGGCATTATTTTCTCTAATGGGGTGGGCACTGGAGGGCTAGAGAGGAAGAGGGGACTCAGAGGGAAAGGAAGGAAAATACCAGAAATTAATGGGGTAT
Organism: Nannospalax galili; assembly: GCF_000622305.1. Classification (NCBI taxonomy): domain Eukaryota; kingdom Metazoa; phylum Chordata; class Mammalia; order Rodentia; family Spalacidae; genus Nannospalax; species Nannospalax galili. Next base: position 926,653 of record NW_008359198.1, on the reverse strand, counting down.
GAATATAATCATAGAACATTGTGTGGATGTATGCAACTACCCCAAATTTAAAAGAATAACTACTTAAGATTCCCTCACCCCAGCACATTCCCTCTAAATAAGCATGCCCATGATTTCATACATTAAAGCCAACTGGATGTTGGCAGTTTTCTACAATTCAATGCATAGCTCTTTGCAGATAGAGAGTTACCTCTTCAAGAGGTAGAGAAAAGAGGAAGAGTCTTTGGACAAGGCTGTGGGATTTGCAGAACCGAAACAAAGTTTAAAAAATTTTAAATTTAAGTAGGAACTTGTTTCTATTAGGGCTTGGATATCTTACAATATTTTATGAGGGAGGAAGTGAAAGGAAGGTTGATGATAACCGATGACAGCTAGTTACTGGGGTTGGAAATGTGAAATTTGCACTGCTGCTTGGTCAGCTGAGGGTAAGCCTTCCTTCAGCAGTGCTGGGCTACTGGGAAGCTGCTGGGTGGTAGGTGGAGTGAGGATTTCAAAGTGATAGGCCCTGGGAAAAATGACTTCACTGCTCTGGTGGCAGGGACCCAGTGAGCATCCCCTCCTGGGCCTTGCCCTACACATGAACCCAAACAGCTTGGCCAGAGAACATGCTGAAGCTCTTATCAGGAAAAGAACCACATCTGTAAACACTGCTTGAAGCGATCTGAGCCTCAACCTCAAGGTAGGAAGCAAGATGGTATCTGTTTACTTTTGGAGTGGAATTTTGGGGCTTACTCTGCAGAGAGAGGGTTGGTTTCCCATCTGGAATTCCACCAGCTCAGGAGAGGCAAGTAGTGGACCCTCCAGCTGTCACCAGGGCCACCAGGACTCAAACATCTCAGCTCAGCCACTGTTGACTTCCTTCAGCACAAAGGTAAGCAGGAGCATCTGTGGAGGAGTTATAGAACTTGCTTTATTTTTTCTAAATAATAGGTGGAGAATAAGTGCTTATGAAGCCTGCGGCATATTATAAAAACCAACTTAAGCTATGATCAGCAAGACTGACATCAAATAAACTACTGAAAAATGACCAGGAAGGAAAGCAGAAACCTCTTCAGGGTAAGCCCTCCTGTCTCTGCTTATCCCACTGCAGAGTGAAACCAGAACTTACCCTTCCTGAACTACAAAATCAACTCAAACTGGATTAAATACTTGCATCTATGAAGCCACCAGGAGAAGGCAGGAAATGCTTCAGAGCTTAGCACAGGCAATGACATTTTGGACAAGACCCCTAAAAGCACAAGAAATGAAAGAAGAAGTGAATAAATGGTAGGATATTAGACTAAAAAGCTTCTGCACAGCAAGGGAAACAGTCAACCGAGTGATGAGACAATACATGCATAGAATGAGAGAAAATATTTGCAGATGGAGAACCTGTTAAGGAATAAGGGAACTAAAAAACACGAGCATGAAAAACAAAACAAAACCTACCCAATTGAAAAAGTGGGAACCAGAACTAAACACACATTTCCTCAAGTAAAGGACGCAGGAACGACGAACACGTGCAGGCCAAGTGCTCAGCAGCAGTAATCCTCAAGGAAACGCAAACCGAAACCCAAGAGTGACATTATTTCTCTCCAGCAGGAGTGGCTATTACCTAAAGCAAGAGGAACTACAAAGAGCTGGCGAGGATGTGAAGCAAAGAGAAGTTTGCGCGCCGTAGCCGGGAAGGAGAATTAGTGGACCCACCATGAAAACAAGTGTGGAAAATTAAAAATAGCACGGTTCCTTCCGTCCCACTACTGGATAAATACTCAAGGGAATGGAATCGTATGCTGAAGACACATGTGCACGCCCATGTTTATTTCAGCACCGCCCATGATTGCCCCCAAACGGGAACAATCTGAGTGTCCATCCAGAGATTAACGCATAAAGAGTATGTGGTCCATATACACAATGGAGTATCATTAAGCTGTAAAATGAATGGAATTCCATCATTTGCAACACCAGGTGGAAATGGTCACCGTGTTGTAATTCCGGCCAAGAAAGGCAAGAACCACATGATCTTATTCATATGTGGAATGTAAAAAAGTCCCAGGAGTTAGAGTAGAATGGTAGTTGCCAGGGGCTGGGGAGAGTGGTAGGGGGAGGAGGGATGAGAAGTTGATTGATAGGAACTAACTTACAGCCGGGATAGGAAAGCTTTGGAGCACTAGTTCATAGCAGGCTGAGTACAGATGATTATGCATTGCACATTTCAAAGAGCTAGGAGAAAGTGTTCTGGATGCTTCCACAGTATACAAATGATATTTCAGAAGATGCATTAACTTAACCTCATCTAAAAGTTACACAGTGCTACATGAATGGGGATTTCCCATGACACTGAAATTTGTATGCTTTTATGTATATTTTAAAAATTCAATGTAAATGAAAAATCAAAATAAAATGTGGACTCTCCTGTCCTCTAGTCATCAGCCTCTTCCTTCTAAGCAGATAGAAGCTGGACAAACAGTGGAGTTTGCTTGTGTGCTGGGTCCATGGGCTAAGCCCGGAAGTTATCACTGCTCAGACAGAAACATCCTTATCGCAGGGGCTGGGTGACATAGAGCCGTGTCTGATTATACCCCTGCTGTATGTTATGATGGAATCCTAATAAAGGTTCTTTGATTTATCTAATTAGACTATCTTCCATGCATTATGTTTGAAAACTCAGGTTAGAGAAGGGCTTAATATTCTCTGTCTGTCTCTCTCTCTCTCTCTCTCTCTCTCTCTCTCTCTCTCTCTCTCTCTCTCTCCCTCTGTCTGTGTCCCTGTATGCAGACCTATGGAGGCTAGAAATAAAAACCCAGGGGCTTATTCAATTGCGTCCACATTAGTTTTTTGAGACAAGGACTTTCACTGAACTTGGAGTTCACCAGTTTGTCTAGACTGGATGGCAAGCAAGCCCCAGGGATCACTGTGTCTTCACCTCTGTAGCACTGGAATTTCAAGAGTGTGCCACCATGCCCCACTTTTTTATGTGAATGCTGGGGATCAAATTCGGGTCTTCATGGCTGAGTAGCAAGCACTTCATCAATTGAGCCCGTTCTTTATTTTTAATCAAGGTGAAGGCATCTTGTTTTACAATGTCAGCTTCAAGTGTTGGTAGCTCTCCACTTTTGCTGACTTTCCTGTTTGTCCCTGAGCCTTTACCTGAGATGTTAATAAAATGCTAGCTTACCTGGACCAAACTTACTGTTCTGGGCACTAGGCTAATTTAGCTTTACTTGTCCAGTCTGGTCTTATCTTCAGCAACAACACAAGCTATTATGACTATCATTCCTGACTCACCCAAGTAGACAAGGTTCAGAAAGGCTAACTGATTTGCAAAGAGTCACTCTACTTAGAATGACACAGGCAATGTGATATCATTACCAGGATGCTCTTCTGGCATGACCAATTTCCGAAAGATCTAAGAGAGGGGGGAATGCCCAAGGCAGGACATCCTGTAGACCTCATATAAGCTTGCTTCCCCTCAAACTGCAGGTTGCTATTTTACTGTAGGATATCAGTCACAGATCAGTCTAACAATTCTGGAAGGGAACATTTCCAAAATTTTATGGAAATGGAAAATACATGATACGTAAAGCTCTACAGAATGCATGGTGCTTAAGTACCTGAAAAGACCAAATAAATAAAATTAGTTCCTACTAGCTGCTTATGTTACTGACTTAAGAAGAAACAGTGATGGCTTCAGCATTCTCCTTTGTGTATTGCCATGAAAGAAAATAAAATACCTCCATACTGCCAGTCCTCAGAATTTTGTGTTGCCAATCACCTGTTCGTCTAGTTTTAAAGTTGGTCCAAGAGAAAAAGAAAAACGATTCGTTTATGGACCATAAATAGAAGATCTGATTGTCTTTTATTGATATTCTTTTCTTTCCTCTACAACTTCCTAGACTATAATTTCTTTAAGAAAGTCAAAATCGTTCCCAAATAAACATGTTTTTAAAAATCTTTTATTCATTCCAGAGTAGTGCTGTGGGTAGCAGAATGTGAGGCTGAACACCCGTGTTCTATATCTCGCTTTGCATGCTAAACTCCTTAGCCATTCCTGGACTGAATCAGAGGTTTTCAATGTGGAGGTCATGGATTTGAGCAGATTCATGGATGAAAAAAATTTGAAAGTTTTGTGCAGGATCTTTTAAAAATATTTATTTATTTCTCCAAAGGGGATAAGAGATAGTTTATTCTGGATCCAAATATGAATGCCACAGCCCAGGAACACAGATTCAGGTTACCCCAAATTCCATGTTCCAAAATGGAAGTAGTCTCATGAAGTTTTTATAGTAACAGAATAAAGAAAAGTCATACATCAAGACACTTCTTAAATACATGGTGAAGACATTAAGTAGGCATTTACAGGAAAAGAGGAATCTCAGCTATAGGCTTCAGAGACTGTCTAATGGCATTGGACCTTTTGGTAGGTGGAAAGTTAGGGCTTTGTTAAGCTAATACATTTCAAAAGGTTTTTATCTGTTAGTCACAGGATGTTAAGACAGAAACAGAGGTAGGTGAGGAGTGGCTGTTTAGGGGATAAAGGTGGTCCAAGATAAATGGTAATTAGGTTCTGGACCTGCAACGTTCCAAACTTTCTACAATCACTGAAGTTCTAATGTATTGATCAGCCCTTGTAGAATGTTTAGTTTTAAGATGCAGTTTTTCTGAGAACTCTCACTCATAGTTTTCCCCTATTGGCCAAGGATCACATTTTGTGCATGGGAGGGTCACATATTTATTTCCACTTTGCTATGATTTACTTTCTAGGATCTGATGTAGATGAGTTCAGTAGCAGGCAGGACAAGAGGATGAGCAGTCTTCAGGAGGGAGGAACAGTTGGAAAAGCCAATAAGAGAGAAAATTCTGGATCATATCAAAACTATTAGCCATAATGATCTGGACCTGACTTTTTCTTTCTTTTTTTGTCTTCTGTGTCTGACATTAACATTTACATGTGGTATATAATAGGATTATTATATTTAAAATTAAAATGATTAAGAACAGTGCTTGACCTAATGGAATAAAGTAACAGATGAAGGAAACATAAAAAAAATGAGATTGACTACATGTTTCCCTCTGTATTTAGTTATTTGTACTCTACAAACTATCTTATTTATTTAAACAAATCTATTTCACAAATCTATTTAAACAAATCTATTATTTTTAAATTTTGGATTTTTCTTTTTTAAAAAAACAATTTATTGAGAACGCTAAGCTCAAGGAGGTTCTGTTTGTATGTGTCTGTTTCTTGTATGTGTGTATGTTCATGTATGTGTACATGTGCAAGCAGGTGTGCACACATGTGTGGAGGTCAGAAATTGACATCAGGTGACTTTTATCACTCTCCTTCTTTCTTTCTTTCTTTCTTTCTTTCTTTCCTTCCTTCCTTTCTTTCTTTCTTTCTTTCTCTCTCTTTCTTTCTTTCTTTCTTTCTTTCTTTCTTTCTCTCTCTCTCTTTCTTTCTTTCTTTCTTTCTTTCTTTCTTTCTTTCATTTCCTTCTTTCTTTATTTCTCTCTCTCTTTCTTTTTATGGGGCTTTTTGCTACTCTTAACATTCCCCCCTCTGAAGAACTAACCCTAAAATCTTTTAGGGATTATATAAAAGCTCCCAAATACTTTTGACATTTTTGGCCTTTGGAACAGAGTGTGTTGCTAAGAGGCACATGGACATTTTGGTTTTTAGCCAAGAAACTGACTACTTTTTCTTTTTGTTTTTATACTAACTGCCTAGCCAATTCCTACCTCTTATTCTTATCACACCATCATCTGAAGTAGTTACCTAGCTTGTGGATAGAGAATTGGGACACAGACTGATCTGGCTTCTTCCATGCTGAATAGGGATGCAGGGTGAGGTAATTGGGGTGGTCTATCTAAAAGACTCCCAAATTGCATAACTTTTCTGTAGGGGGAAAAGAAAGTCCTTTACTGGTGAATAGGAGATGTGAAGGAGAAGTAAAGGCAAGAGTAATTAGCATTACAAGTTTTAGACAGCAAACAAGAAAAAAGTCAGAACAGGGCAAATTTCAAATGTTCATATGAGAGTCCATTGGAATTTCTTGACGAGAGCTTCCAAAAGCATCCCTCTATTGGGTTCCTCCTCCTCATTTTTTTTTTTTTTTTGTCTGTCAAGGCTGGACTCAAGAGTGATGGATTCAGGATTTTCTTTCAGGTACTTTGATAGCTGTTGGAGTGATTATAATCAGTGTCAGTTCCCTTTCAAAGGGTTCTAGATAGGAGGAGAAAACAAATTTGGCCATCATTTTAGAACAATAGCAGGTTGTCTCCCTTAGCTACAGGTGGGCACTACCTGGGTCAGTATTACAGACCAAGATTTGAAGTCTTACATCTGAGCAGTACTTTCTGGTTAGGAACAAAATTACCAATGAGAAATAATTGTCAAAATCACATTTTATATGGATTTAAGCTAAATGTCTGGGAAGTGTAATCCCTTGTACTCTTAAAGAAATATATTGATCACTTTAATCTTTGGTTATACTTTTCTTTTGGGTGTTTAAGATCATAGAATTGGCCCAAATAAACCAATTTATTTTTACTCTTAAGGTCATTTGAGGATTCGTTCCTCAGGGGTCACATGGGTTTGGGGGGAGCCCCTGGCTCCTTTCTTTTACAAGTTCCATCTATGTGAAGATTAGTCAAAGATCCTGCTCAACCATGGCTGGCTTCACTAGGAAGCCTGAATGAGATGTTTCCTCTGAGTTGACCATCCTCTTTGTAGACTGGACACTAGTTCAAGTCTATCTGGTGGGGTGTCCACCAGGGCCTCCCTGAGGACAGGTGACTCACCACAGTTACAGGACATTTTGAGAGGTGCTCCATAGTCCCCTGGAACTTAGTCGACCTTGGAGGGCAAGGGGCAAAAATTGTCCTTTAAGTCCTTCTGACCAGATTAGTATAGGCCTCAAAGTATGACTGTTAAACATCCAAGAAGGTTACTTCCACCAGTCTGGTACTTTTAATTACCATGTGCTATGTAGACAAAACTTGGGAAAAAAATAAACGTTCTCAGATTAACCTTGACTAGATATATATTTTGTTTCTTAAACTAGTTGACTAAGCTATGACCTTAGAAATTTTCAGATTATGTGTATATTATTTTTGTCTCATCCTTTATATATCATAATAAACCTACACAGACCATCACTTGCTTAGGCTTTCTCATTTTTCTGTATGTTTTGGAAAATACCTCCATTCCCACATCCTTTTAACATCTTTTACATTCTCATTTTTTAAAATAATTATAAGCCATAATAACATTAACAAATTTTCCATCTGTTGTGAGAATTCTTTTCCTTGGGATACTAAGCAATGCTTACTCCCTTTTAAGGTTCTAGTGTCAAACCAATGTTTGCTTAAAGTTTTACTAGGGAACCAATGAATTTACTGAGATAACTGAGGGGTTGCTGAGGTGTATGAATGACCTGAGGGTATGCACACTGGAAGCCTTTACCAGCATGAGTCAAACCTTCTCTTCCTAGCCTTCCCCAAATTTTATACTTTAGCCCTCCCCAATGTGTGGTTAGGGCCAAATTACATACAGAAGGCTGGGAAGAGTGGCTGGATACTCTGGTGAGGGTCCAATGACCCTGTTTTCCCTCCTTTAATGAAGGAGTACAGCTGACAATAAGCCCAATTGTGATGATGTTTAGTGATCAGGCCCTGCTGAAGTCATGATGATGGTAGTCATTTCATGGAGAAGAGACTGCTGTACAGTATCATCTTATTAAAAGGACATGGAATTTCAAAGAATTTGGTGAAAGGGTCCACAAATGAGGGCGAACATACATCTTGTATTTTTCTGAGTCTGTGTTACTTCACTTAGTATAACGGTTTCTAGATCCACCCATTTACCTGCAAATTTTATTATATCATCTTTCTTTACTACTGAATAGAACTCCATTGTGTAAATATGCCACATTTTTGTTAACCACTCATCAGTGAGGGACACTTAGGTTGCTTCCTTTTCTTAGCTATTGTGAAAAGAGCAGCAACAAACATGGTGGTATAAATGCCTTTACAATAGGATGTGTACTTTGGGTATATGCCAAGGATCAAATAGTAGATTTGATCAAATAGTAGATTCATTTTTAGTTTTTTAAGAGTTTTCCACACTGTTTTCCAAAGGGTCACACAAGTTTGCAGTCCCATCAGCAGTGGATGAGTGTTCCCCCTTCTCCACATACTCACCAGCATTTGGTATCATTTGTTCTCTTGATCGTAGACATTCTGTGTTAATGTGATACCTTAGGGTGGTTTTAATGTGCATTTCCTTAATTACTAATGATGTTGAACACTTTTGAGATGTTTCTTAGCCATCTTTATTTCTTCCTTAGAGAACTCTCTGTTTAGATCTTTAGCCCATCTTTTAATTGGGTCATTTGGTTTCTTGCTTCTTTGTATTTTGAGTTCTTTATATATAGTGGATGTTAAACCTCTGTCAGATGCGTCACCGGTGAAGATTTTTTTCACATTCTATGGGTTTTCTCTTCACGTTTTTGATTGTTTCTTTTGCTGTACAGAAGCTTTTTAGTTTAATGAGGTCCCACTTGTTGATTGCTGACTGTAATTCCTGAGCAACTTCTGTCCAATTTAGAAAATCCTTTCCTACTCCTATATCCTGTAAGTTACTGCCAATATTTTCTTCTAATAATTTCAGGGTTTCCAGTTTCACATTGAGGTCTTTGATCCATTTGGAGTTGACTTTTGTGCAAGGTGAAAGATAAGGATCTAGTTTCATTCTTCTACAGGTGGAGATCCAGTTTTCCCAGCACCATTTGTTGAAGATGCTGTCTTTCCTCCATTGTGTGTTCTTGGCACCTTTGTCAAATATCAGGTGGCTGAAATTGTGTGCACTTAGGTTTGGGTCTTCAGTGATGTTACATTGATCTATGTGTCCATTTTTGTGCCAGTACTGTTTTTATGAGTATAGCTCTGTAGTATATTTTGAGATGTGGTATAATAATCCCCCCAGCATTGCTCTTTGTGCTCAGAGTTGTTTTGGCTATCTGGGGTCTTTTGTGCTTCCATATGAATTTAAGGATTTTTTTTCTTATTCTCTGAAGTATGTCATGGGGATTTTGATTGGGATTGCACTGAATCTATATATTGCTTCTGGTAGGATGGTCATTTTCACAATATTAATTCTTCAAACATCCTGGTGTCTACCTCAATCTCTTTAATGTTTTAAAATTTTCATTTTAGAGCTCTTTGGTGTCTTTGGTCAGATTTATTCCAAGATTTTTTTTGCAGCAATTGTGAATGGGAGCATTTCCCTGTACTCATTCTCCAATTGCTTGTTATTGCTATATAGAAAGGCTACTGATTTTTGTAGATTGATTTTATAACCTGCCACTATACTGAAAGTGTTGATCAGTTCTAGGAGTTTTCTGGTGGAACTTTTGGGATCTTTTAGGTATAGTATCATATCATCTGCAAAAAGGGATAGTTTGACCTCTTCTTTTCCAATTAGTACTCCTTTAATTTCCTTCTTCTGTCTTATTGCTCTAGCAAGACTTTCAAGCACTATGTTGAAAAGGAGTGGAGACAGTGAACACCCTTTTCTGGTTCATGATTTTAATGGGAATGCTTACAGTTTTTCTACATTTAGAATGATATTGGCTGTGGGTTTGTTGTATATGGCTTTAATTATGTTGATGTATGTTCCTTCCAGTCCAATTCCCTCTAGGACTTTGAGCATAACATGCTGAATTTTGTCAAAAGCCTTTACTGCATCTATTGAGATGATGATGTGGTTTTTGTCTTTGAATCCATTTATATGATTAATGTCATTTATTGACTTGCATGTATTGAACCATCCCTGCATCTCTGGAATAAAGCCTACTTGTTCACGGTGAATGATCTTTTTGATGTGTGTCTGTATGCGGTTTGCAAGTGTTTTGTTGAGAATTTTTGCATCTATGTTCATTAAGGATATGGATCTATAATTTTCTTTTTTGGTTGTTTTTTTACTTAGTTTAGATATTAGAGTGATGCTGGCTTCATAGAAGGAATTTGAGAGTTCTCCCTCTGTTTCTATCATTTTGAATAATTTAAGTAGTATTGCTTAGAAGTCTTCTTTAAATGTCTGGTAGAATTCTGCTGTAAATCCATCTGGGCCTGGACTTTTTTTAGTTGGGAGGCTTTGTATTACTGTTTCAATTTCCTTATATGTTATGGGTCTGTTTAAACTGTTGATCTCATCTTGGTTTAACTTTCATGGTTCCCATGATTTTAGATATCCATCCATTTCTTTTAGATTTTCAAATTTAGTGGAGTATAGGTTTTAAAAATATTCCCCTATAATGGTCTGGATCCTTTGGGTGTCTGTTGTGATGTTTCCCCTTACATCTCTGATTTTGTTGATTTGGATTTGCCCTTTCTTTCTTTTGGCTAACTGGGCTAGGGGTCAGTCTATCTTGTTTAGCTTTTCAAAGAACCAGCTCTTAGATTAATTGGTTCTTTGTCTTGTTTTCTTTGTTTCTATTTCATTAATTTCTGTTCTAATTTTTGTTATTTCTCCTCTTCTGCTGGGTTTGGGTTTCATTTGTTCTTGCCTTTCCAACCTCTTGATTTGTGCTGTTAGGTCATTTATTTGGGCTCTTTCTAATTTTTTCTAGGCATTTAGAGCTATAAACTTTCCTTTTAGGACAGCTTTTAAAGTGTCCCAGAGGTTGTGCTATGTTGCATTGTTCTTTTCCTTGAATTCCAGGAATTCTTTTATTTCGTTCTTAATTTCTCCTTTGACCCACTCATTATTGTTTAGGAGTGTGTTGTTTAATCACCATGAGTTCATGTACTGACTAGGGCTTCATCCAGTGTTGATCTTGAGCTTTATTGCATTGTGGTCCAATAGAATGCATGGAATTATTTCAATTTTTTTTTTTTTTGTATTTGTTGAGGTTTGTTTTGTGGCCCAGTATGTGGTCAATTTTCTAAAAGTTCCATGGGATTCTAGAATAGAATTTCTAGAGTAGAAAGTGTATTCTTTGGTGCTTGGGTGGAATATTCAAAAGATGTCTGTAGGTCCATTTGATGTATGGGAATTTTTCTTTTAGCCAGTTTGATGTTACACTTATAACATTATGTGGAATGGCTTGCTCTAACTCTAGTAAAGATTGATCTTTAATATTTAAATTATCATGACTTCTATCCATGTATACTGACTTGATCTGTTTTATTATATTGGTATCATAGCAGATTTAGTTTTGAAATATAAATAAAAAACTTTATAGAAGAAATTTGAAAGCAATATAGTATAAAACTAGACTCTTTATCTAAATTATGCTGAATAATGAGGAGCACACACATATCTTTTTGTAATTATATATTTCTAGTTGTTTCTGATATTTAATTTGTTATATTCCTAAATGATAAAATAATGCTAATTTTGGTTTGAATTAAACTATAAATGATGTTATTTTCTTTCATTAATCTTTTTTTGTTATTATTATTTGCTTCCCTAAAGCCCGTTATTCAAAACTAGTTTTCATGTTTGAAGATTCAAGTGTTTTCACTTTTTGTAAGTTGATTTTCTTTTAAAAAATGAGTATGTATGAGTGTTTTGACTGCAAGTGCCCTGTGTTGTGCAATGCCCATAGAAGCCAGAAGAGGGCATCATATCCCCTGAAACTGGAATTACCAATGGTTGTTATTTGCCATGTGGGTGCTAGAAACCAAACACAGGTCCTCTGGAAGAGCATCTCGTGCTCTTAACTGCTAAGTCATCTCTCCAGATCCTGTGCAGGATTTAAATGCAGTTTGAGGGAAGAAGAATCTCCAGTGCTTTCTTTGATTTTCAAAGGTTGCATGACCGAAAGAGATTAGGAACTTCCCTGGCTTGATTTATCTATCTCTGTAAGCCCTTCCTCAGACACTTTTCTTAACTGTGTTTTATTAGGGAGCTCATCTCTGCTCATGAATGGTAGCATTTGGAGTCTTTAAAGATTGCAACAGTTTTTAGGAGTTCAGTTTGTAAACCATGGGAACAAGTGTGAGCCACAGTTGGGTGACCCATGACTTAACCTTCACTTCTACTTTGCTGAGTCTAGATGGATGACTCATTTGACTGGAGCATCAGAGTCTCGGCCCAGGAGACAGCTTGGAAGACATTGTTGATTGGTGTTAAATACCCAAGCATGATCTGTGACGAGGCATTGCTGAAAGCAAGACTTAAAGACCATCTTCAGTAACGTTCAAGATGTAAAATGTCAAAGAAAATGGCCAAGTGTAAAAACCAACTTGCCAAATTACAACAAAACAAATGAAAAAAATTTGCTGCTCTGAATCTTCGGGTATTTCACTGTTCGCTGTGATGATGCCTTTCTTTGCCCTTTACCAGCGCCCGGTAGCTGTTCCCATTGTCTGTCTGCTCTAAGAACGTGTAGGGATTTAGTCATTGGAGGAAGGAAGCATGCAACTGGGGCTGGTGTATCTGATGCCTATGATGATCTTATTTCCCATAAGGAAACATGCCCAGCAGTTATGAGGACACCCCACTGCCAAAAGATCCCCTAGTTTCTTCACAGGAATTTATGCACACCAGACAGAAAAGTAGAGGGCTGATGCTGAGACAGTGTGTCTGAGTTTTATATATGTTTTAGTTTAGTTTGGTTTGTGTTTTTTAGCTTTGGGAGCTTTCTGCAGCTATTATAGTTAATAAAGTAGAACTTGTACTTGGGTTAATTTGAAATTGTAGAATCTCTGGGAAGAAGTTATGATACATGAAAATCCAGAAACAACCATCAGAGATCCAGAAGATAAGCTATGGACTACATTTAAAATAAGGTATTCACCTAGGCCTGGTGGCTCAGGGCTATAATATCAGCACTCACAAGGCTGATGCAGTAGGATTGCAAATTTGAGGCCAGCCTGGGCTACTTAGCGATTTCCAGGTCACCTTGGGATTCATTGTGAGACCCTGTTGCAAAAAATTAAAATATAAAAATTGAAATAGAATAAAATATGGGTTTCCAAGTAGTGGATTTATCTGGTAATGAAAGCATTCTGAAATTAACCACTTGCCTCCAAGAAGATATAATCTAGTAGATGGAGAAGAATGGCCAATGACATGAGGCTTTCTGTTGATTCAAAATGGCAGCCGATTGACCATTTTTGCAGTGATGTATGGTGGCAGGTGTCTAGACACCCATCAAGGGAACTGGAGATTTAATGTCTGAATGCACACTTTTCAGTTTCATGAATCTGCATATTCTTCAAAAAATACATTGAGAACAGGTGACTATGGTGAAATTAACCTAGTTTTAGGTATTTTGAGGGCCACGTGGAGAACCTAGCATATCCTTGAGATGTAGACAGGCTGCGTCCATGAACATAAAAGTCTTGGAAAGGAGGGATGCAGAGCCTTTGACTGAATGGCACTGCTATTGCCAATCACTGTTCAACGTGTTTATATACTGCACTCCTGGCATTAATTATGCAAACTAACTCCAATGAACTAGTGTTTGTAGTTCTAAGAGTTTTTTGGTCTCTCTCTCTCTGTCTCTGTCTCTCTCTCTGTCTCTCTTTGTCTCTCTCTGTCTCTCTCTGTCTCTCTGTCTCTCTCTGTCTCTTTCTCTCTCTGTCTCTCTCTCTCTGTCTCTCTCTGTCTTTCTCTCTGTCTCTGTCTCTGTCTCTCTCTGTCTCTCTGTCTCTCTCTGTCTCTGTCTTTCTCTTTGTCTCTCTCTGTCTCTGTCTTTCTCTTTGTCTCTCTCTGTCTCTCTCTCTCTCTCATAAATTTTATACACCCTAGGCTCAGGAAGCATAGTGAAACAGGGAGAGGAAAGAATATTAACGAATTGCTCTCAACTCCCACTGTCAATGCTTCCTCATGGAGCAGATGATGATTAACCCTGAAAGCCACAACTGGAGAGCAGAGACTAAGACTGCAGAGTGCTCATCCCTGAATAGGACATAGGACATCTATATCAAGCCTCCACCACCCAAGGCTCAGGGACCATTGTGGAAGTGGGAGAGGAAAGACGCTGAGAGTCAGAGGTTGTTGTTGATGACCGCAAGGAAACAGTTTCTCAGACAGCTGGGAAATTGCTCATATAAACTTACAGCAACAGTAACAGTACAAAGGCCCAGGCCAGAAAAAAAATCCCAGCATAGAAGTGGTGAAGTAGGTAAGAAGTCCCAACCTTACCTGAGGAACTATTAGCAACTGATAACTACCAGAGAGAAAGGGTGTGATGCTAGATAGGTTAACCAGATATGAGTGATATGCCCTGGAGAAAAAGTAGGTTATAGTGACTTTTTGTGCAGCCAGTCAAAACAGGAGAGTAACTGATACAGTGACGGGTTTATAGGAGACATTAAAAAGCCCAGATGGCTCAAGTTTACATGTCTTCAGAGGATCTGGGGCAAAGCAGCTAAATCCTGTAAGAACCACTCAGGAAGCCAGGAGTTTTTCAGTTCTGAATATGAGAATGAAGAAGAAAAGGGATAGGACAGGAAGGAAATAAAGAAGAAAGGGAGGAAAGGGAGCGAGGACAGATAAGAGATGAAACAGAAAGAAAGCGACGATAAAGTGACAAAGAAGTAAAACGAAGCCAGAAGAGATGAGAGAAGACGGAAACTGAACTGGATGGAGCAAAACTCACCAAAGATCAGTTAAGATGCTCAGAAGTGTTTAAGGAACTAATGTTTCTGTTTCAATTCTTCGGTGTTGTAGTAGAAGCAAATGATCCCGTGGAAAATAGAAAGGATTTTATACAACGCCAACCACCATACTATTCTTCTGGGCAAGGAGAGCCTACTTTTAATGGTGAACTGACTGACTTTTGTGATGTAGCTAGAATAGCTTTGGAATTAATCTGCAGTGTGTTTTCAATGGTCCAGTGACTGAAAAAAAAATGCAACCTTAATAATGGGACAAACAGGGGCTGGAGAGACGGCTCAGTGATTAAGAGCACTGGCAGCTCTTGCAGAGGATCCAGATTCAGTTCTCAGCACCCACATGGCAGCCAACAACCATGTGAAATTCCAGTACCAGGGGATTTGATGCCCTCTTCTGACCTCCACAGACACTGCATGATGTAGGTGCACTTACATACATGCAAGCAAAGCACTCACGTACATATAATAAACAAAAAAAAAATTTTTTTAAATGGAACAAACAGAACAATAACAAACCCAAGATGCTTATTAACACTATTTCACTACTAACAGGAGATCTATATTACTCCCTTCAGGGCTCAGAGGGCATCAAAGAGAAGGTGGAAAAATTGTAAGAACTGGAGGATGAAGAGGAACATTATGAAACACTGTCTTCTGGACTTGACATGGCTGTTAACAATCATGAATACATAGCTGTGGCTATCTGCTTAAGACCTGTGCTTGTGTGGGCACCCCCCCACCCCCCACAAAAGCATAGAAGTAGGAGGGGGACTAGTTGGGAAGAAGAAGAGGGCAGGGGCAGGAGGGGAGTAAGAGGGAGAAGTGGAGGTGGGCATAACCGCAATACACTCTATGCATGTGTGAAGCTGTTGAAAGCAAAATGAGAAAACGGTGACATTTCAGTGCTGCCTTAATGGCCCCTTTGCCAACTGGAGAAAATTTTTTCTCCAAAAATGAAGGTGACAGCCAACATTTTGAAGAGTGAAAAAATAATTCTGAAGATCAATAAGAATAACTTTCAAATGTAAAAGCAGAGTGATCTTTCTGTTTAACCCTTTGTTGTGGGGTTATTCTCTGTATTGTAGGTGTCTAGCCTCTTTGATCTTTACCCACTTGATGTCAACCACACTCACTCCACCACAGGTTAAGACAACAGAAAATGTCTCAATTCATTTCCTAATGTCCCTAGGGGGAAAAGCTGCCCCCACTGAAGAAATAACACCCAAAAGGCATTGACAAAAGTCCACAAATCCACTATAACAAGAAAGAGTTTGCTAGATTTATCTAAAAATATTTTTGATATATTATTTATTTTTATTTTATGTGTGTGAGTATTTTGCCTGCATGTATACAGGTGCACCATAAGTGTGTGATGTCGGCAGAGGTCAGAAGAAGGTATTGGATCCCTAGAACTGGAGTTACAGATGGCTTTTAGCCATCCTGTGGATGCTGGGAACAGAGCTTGGGTCCTCTGCAAGAGGAGCCAGTGCTCTTAACCAGTGAGCCATCATTCCAGCCCTAGTGGACTAGATTTAAATGGAGATAATATATATTTATGGATTTTTCCAAACACATTCCCATGTTTTATCTTTTTTTTTTTAATTCATACACATTCTTTGGAAAATATTATACTTTTTTTCCTTCAAAGACACAGAGGCACTAAGGAAAGATGAGGTACAAACTGTATTATCTTAGTTTGTATTCCCTAAGAAAAACACTCTGGGGCAAATATTTATGCAAAATTTTATTGGGAGGGTCTCCCAGAAACTTTAGTTGGAGAAACAAAAAGAAAGGGAGGGAAACAAAGAAATGGTTTGACTCAAACAGTTCATCACTGTACGAGTTGAAGTTTAATCCTTCAGGGGAACTCACAGAGCTTCTATGTTATACCACCTGTGAGACAAAGATTAGGGGCCAATGTTTAGGTAAAGGGTTAGTAGTCAGAATAGTGGACTCCCAGAGGCGTCTACATTCTAATTTCAAGGACATTAGAAGATGTTGCCTTGCATAGGTTAAGGGAATTTTCAGCAATAAAGAGATTGTAAACTTTGATAAGAGAATATCCTGGATTGTTTGGGTGGGCCTCAGAGTGATCACACAGACCTTATAAGAGGTCCCCTTTCTCACAGTAGAGTGAGAATCAAAGGAAATGTGACCATGGTATTAGAGTCCACAGAGCAGCATTAAAGGTAGGTGACATGAATCAAAGAATGCGAGAAGTCTCTTTTTATGGTCTGAACCAGAAATGTCCTCCACAGACACATCAATACTTGATCCCCAGTTGGTGACACTGTTTTGAGAGGTTCTGGAAACTTAGGAGGTAAAGCCTAGCTGTAGGAAGCAAGTAACTGGATCCTTGTGGGTATATTATTCATGGTCACTTCCAGTCTTAGTCTCTGCCTCTTGTCTGCTACAATGCATATAGCTATCCTCCACCATGAGCTTCTGCCCCCATGATGTTCTACCCAAGCACATGGGGCCAAGTAAGTATTGATGCTCTTAGTGCTCTGAAATCATAAGCCAAAATAAATAAAGTTGTTTCTATTAGTCACTTTCATCCCAGAGATACAAAAGGTAACTAATATAGAAAACAGGTATCAGAAGTGGGGTTTTGCTATGACTCAACATGATGAGGGCCTTTGATTTGCAGGGAAATTTTAGAAGAGTTTGAAAATGTGGACTAGAGAAACAGAGCTTAGTGGGTGATTCTGGTGGGGACTCAGAAGACCAGAATGCCAGTATAGATGCAGACAGTAAAGAATGTGCTCATGAGACTTCAGATTGCAGCAAGGATGGTTTTAGGAATTGGATCAGAGGCTGTTCACGTTACATTTGCCAAATACATTCTGTATTATAGCCCTATCCTAAATGGTTGAGAAAATTTCAAGAAAACATAACATGATTATGTCATGGCTGTTGCTAGCTGCTTTCAGGCAGGCTAGTAGTAAGAACTGGGAGCAAAACAAACAAACAAACAACAACAAAACAAAACAAAAACAGCAGATGCATGAAAAACACAGTTTGACTAGAAGAGGAGTTTTAATTACTTTCTATAGCCGTGATAAACACCATGACCAAAACTAACTTAGGGAAGAAAGGGTTTATTTCACCTTCAGCTTATAATTCATTATAGAAGGAAGTCAGGGCTGGAAACGCAGGACAGGAACCAAGTACAGGTCACAGAGGAGTGCTGATTACTGGTTTGCTACTCTGGCCTGTGTTCAACCTGCTTTCCTGTACAACCAAGGACCACCTGCCCAGGGGTGGTATCATGCACAGTGATCTGGGCCCTCTCACATTACTCAGTTATCAAGAAAATGCCCCACAGATATGGGCACAGGTCAATCCAATGGAGGAGATCCCTCAATTGAGGTCCCCTCTATCCAGGTGTGTCAAGTTGACTACTGACACTATTCAGCACAGTATTATCAGCTTGACACACAAATGCATTACTGTTAAAGCCAAACCTTTCCATTTCTTATCCCCAAGATCTGTGTTAATATTAACATTAGACCATAAAACAGTACAATTTTAAAAGTCCCACGGTCCTTAAAAATTTAAATACTTTAAAAGCTCAATGTCTCTTTAAAATAATTGAAAGTCTCTCACCTGTGAGCTCCTGTAAAATAAAAAATAAGTTACATACTGTCTTATTTCAAAAGGGAAAAACTGGGCACACAAGTAAAACCAAAGTTCAGCAATATAGTTCAATGTTGGACATCTGGGATTTTCTCATGATCTTCTGGGAATCAGAGGGCTTGAGCAGATCCGTTTCTCTGGCTCTGCCATCCACAGTACACACAGCTTGTTATGTAGTCTCAGACCTGATCCACTATACATTTGCTGCTACCCTTGGTGGTCATCCATTGTCCTGGCATCTTCAGTATATTAGGGTCTCTACTGAAACTGAGGCTGTATCTTCACCAATAGGTTATCCTGCCTCTCAGGTTTCAAAGCCTCAGATTCACTCCATGACCCCTACAATCCTGGGGTCTTCACTACAACTGAGGCTGTACCTTCACCAATGGCCTCTTCTGGTCTCTCAGGTTGCCAAGCTTCAAATGCTCCCCAGGACCCTTTCAGACCTTCGAAACCAATATCAAGTAAGAATCTCTTACACATTACCAAGTCCTGCTTCCAGCTAACCAGCATCAACTGTCCCAGTAAAGCAAGTTTTCACTTGAGTGTGCTGGTTTCTGGTTAGCCCCAGCTGACCAGAAACCACATATTCTCAATTAAAAATATCTCAAAATGGCCTTGATAGCCTTTAATTTCCTTAAAGCTTCATAAGCCACTTCTTTGTCATTTGCATTTCTTGAAGCTCTCACAGAACAACTCACTAAGCTTAAGCATTTTTCCAGTCCAAAGCTCCAAAAACTTCTGCAATCCTCCTAGACACATATGGTCAGGTCCATCACAGCAATACCCCAGAATCCTGGTACCGATTTCTGACTTAGTTACTTTTTATTGCTGTGATAAATACCATGACCAAAAACAACTTGGGGAGAAAAGGGTTTATTTTACCTTCAGCTTATTGTTCATCACAGAAGGAAGACAAGCCTGGAAACTCAGGGCAGGAACCAAAGCACAGATCATGGAGGAGTGCTGCTTACTGGTTTGCTACTATGGCCGGTGTTCAGCCTGCTTTCTTATACAACCAAGGACAATACAAGAGTTACTGAGTCAGGGAACTTTTACCAAGGTTTCAAAGGAAATCCTGTCTAGTCAGACAATGTGTAGGGAGGTTAGATTTCCTGCAGTGAGCCCTTGAAAGCCTCCAGAAAGGAATACGGCTCTGATAATACCTTGATTTATTCCAGAGACTCCCTTTTTTGACCCTTGACCTCTGCAAATATGTGTATAATTAATACATGTTATTCTTTTTTTTTTGGTCTTTTTTTGAGACAGGATCTCCCTGTAGCCCCAGCTGTCCTGGAACTCACTATGTACTCCAGGCTGGCCTTGAACTCACAGAGATCTGCCTGCCTCTGCCTCTCAAGTGCTGGGATAAAAGGAATGTGCCACCACACCCAGCCAATACATGTTATTCTTAAGACAATAAATATGTTTTGATAACAAATATGTATTACTTAAGCCACGAACTATATGGCAATTTGCTACAGAAGCAGAAGCAGCAAGTAACTAACAGATGACTATTTCTCTGGAACGTCTTTTTAAAAATGTTTAAAATTGTATTTTTTTATTTATCCATTTATTGTGTGTTTGCCTGCACATGTGTGTCATGGCACACGTGTGGAAGTAAAAGAACAACTTGTAGGAGTTGGTACTTTCCTTCTATTATGTGGATATGGGGGATTGAACTCAGGCTGTTAGACTAGGCAGGAAGCACCTTTATCTGCTAAGCCATCTTACTGGACTTTTCTAGAAATCTGACTTGCATGCATGTTCAAGTAGAGAGATATTTAGATGGAATTATTACTAAGTAGGTTTGGTGCCCTGGAATGTGAAGAGCCAGAGGCATAGGCAGATAAGATCCAAAGATCTCTACTACATGCTACACCATTCCCCCTCTCTCTCTCTCTCTCTCTCTCTCTCTCTCTCTCTCTCTCCCCCCTCTCCCACCCTCACCCCATTCCCCCACACAATCTGCCTATGTACCCCCAGCTGGTCCCAAACTCATAAAAATCATGCCTCAGTCTTCTGGTTGTTGGAATTACAGGTATGTAGGCTGTACTGTGCCCAGCAAGAGTTCTTAAGTTTTGCGCCCTGATACACCATCAATGTTACTTTTTAAAAAGTTTATTTATTTGTATTTTATGTGTACGAGTGCTTTGCCTGCTTGTATGTAAGTGTACTTGTGTTGTGCAATGCCCATGGAGGCCAGAAGAGGGTGGTGCTGGATTCTATGGAACTGGAGTTATGGACAGTTGTTAGCTGCCATGTGGGTGCTGGGAACTGAACTTTGGTCCTCTGGAAGAGCAGTCAGTGATCTTAACTGCTGAGCCATCTCTCCAGTCCCTACACCGTCAATGTTAAATGAAGACACAGAATCTTTAATCTAAGAAAAACCTTAATGCTTTTTTAAATATTTCAGTTAGTGTTAAATAATAAAATCTTCTTTTTGTACCTGGTTGTTCAATAAAGGAAATTGAATTAGAAACTAATTATGAAAGTGTTGAAAGAAGTTCAAAGTGTTGGAAGAAACAACAGGGGAAACTGAGACAGCCCGTAGATTAGCAAGATTAGAAGCTGCTGCCACCGGTGGGTCTGGAGCCACAAAGGCAGGAACCACATGTTCAGAACCCATGGGACAGGGTCACACAACAGGAGCTCAGGCTACTCTTTGCAGCCCTGAAGTGTTTCATTAAATAATTTACCACTAGGTAAGCATTGTTCATAACAGTCAAGTTCTGAAATCAACCAAGCCATGGGCCAATGAATAGGTAAAGAAAATGTGGTTGGGACACATACATACAGTGATACTATTCTGTCTTTAAAAAGAAAGAAAACCATGATAGAGGGGGGAGACGATACAAGAGAGAAACAATGCCTAGCTAGTCACGAAAACCAGAGGGAACCATATTATTCCTACAATCTACTGACAAATTATACATAATAGATCAAGAAAAATATCTCTAGATAAGGTTTATTTGAGACCAACTGGTCATTACCCAAGATTTATCTGCA
>NW_008359198.1:874668-903984 GCF_000622305.1 Nannospalax galili | reverse complement strand
AAAAAAGAAAAAAGACCGAGGTGGAGCAATGATTCAGTGGTTAAGAACATTGATTTCTATTGCAGAGAACCTGGGTTCAGTTCCCAGCACCTACATGGTGGCTAGTAACTGTCTGTAATTCCAGTTCCAGGGACTCCAATGCCCTGCCCTCTTTTGACCTCCATGGGCATTGCACACAGGTGGCACGCTTACATCAAGAAAAACATTCATGCACATAAAATAAAAATAATAAAAAGATATTGTCATACATGACAACATGGTTGGAATTAGAAAAGTGAAATGCTCAGACACAGAAAGATGAATGTATACTGCCACTTATGTGCAGAATATGAAACAATTGAACCTAAAAAACAAGAAGATTGAATGAATTATGGAAACAGAAACAGAGACTGAGGGGCTGAAGTGACAGGAACTGCTGGTCAAAGGATACAAATCCTCATTTAGACCAGAGGAATAAACCAGAAGTTTTCTTTTTCTTTTGAGATACACTAGTCAGTATAGTGAATATAATAAATAATATATTGTACATTTCAAAATCACTAAGAGGCCAGCTTTCAAATATTCTTGCCGTAGAAAGTAGTTGAGGTAATGGATGTATAAATTAGCTTGATTTAATTATTCCTGCATTGTATTAATAAATCACAGCATCATTTTGTGCTCCATAAAAATGTGCAACTGTAATTTTTCAATTTATAATGAAAATAAAATTAAAAATTTTTTACCACTGATGAGTCACTTTGAAGGAGAACATCAACAATAAGGTTTATCAAAACACATTAAGAATAGGTCTTTTTTAAATTAATATTTGTAGTAATCATTTTACTTCCTTAATTGGTTGAGCATTGAAAAGAACCCCTTATTGGACAAAGATATGACTTTGGCCAACTCACAAAGACCCACACTCACAAATTTATGCATTAATGTAGCCATTCACTAATAAATTCATTAATGCAGCCCTTTCTCTATATTTGTTTTTGGAGAAAATGTAATAAATAAAAGAGTTAAGGTCCTTGACAGGTATGTTGCTTTCTGAACTGGATGGGGTACATGAAAGGAAGCATTAGACAGACCATAGGGACCCATCGTCCTCTGTTCAAAGCTTTCAGAGTCCTTCCTTAGAAGGGGAGCACATGGAGAGATGAACAGAATGAGGCAGGGAAGGCACTTTGCAATTCTGTCTCTTCTTCACAGTCTCAGAGTGAATCAGTGCATTTTTGCTGGAAATCTATTTAGCACTCCATATTTACTCCATTTCTACTGAGATTGTGGACTTCCAGCTATTAAGATGTCGAGGTGAGTTATATTCACTCAAAGGCAGATGGAGTTAAAAAAAGGGCTTGTTCCCATCAACATTTCAGTGGGGGAGCAGATGGCATCCTCAGATGGGGACCTGAGATTTTAATAAGACCATTTTCAGAATTAAATCATGTTAAAGAAAGCCAATGGGATGGTGGAGTGCCTAGGACTCACAGTGTTGGGGAGTATTTGCCACCTGTGATGGTCAGTTTTAAATGTTCTCTTGCCACAACTTAGAATCACCTGAGAAAAGAGTCTCAGTTGAGTAATTGTCTTTACCTGGTGCTCTGTGGGCATGTCTGAGGGGGATTGTGTTGATTGTTAATTTATGTATGAAGACCCTGCCTATTATGGGTGGTAGCACTCCATAGGCAGAGGGATCTTGAACTATAATAGGAGAAATGTAGATAAAAGCAATCAGGCACTATGGTGCTTTCGTCTCTCTGCTCTTGACTGTGAATGTATTGTGATAACTGCCTGGTCTTCCCCTCAATGATGGACTGTAACCTGGAATTGTAGTCCAAATAAGCATTTTCTCCTCAAAGTTGCCTTTGGTCAGGGTATTTGTCACAGCAATAGAAATGAAACTAGAATATGATCTTCAGGCCTAAAGGTGGTAAGGGTGGAAGGAAGTCACCATAGGAAGTCTGTAGCTAGAGTTGTGGCCATGTCTGTGGTAATGGTGACCCAAAAGACCTGTGGCCTTTGACTGAGGAAAGCAACCATTGCCAAGCAAAGCCTGAAGTGAGCAAGTTGTGGGAAAAGCGCCGTGATCCCACTCTGCCCTCCCTCCTTCACTCCACGCATGAGCTGTGTGGTGCCTCCCAGGGACGGCATTGTTATTATAGAGGTCAGCCTCTGGGCATAGAACGGGTCTGGAGGAGCAAAGGAAGACTATCCGCATTATCATTACCTTGAACAACACGACTTCTTTACTAACAGCAATTCCTTCAACTGTTATAATTGTTTTGAATTTGTAATCCTTCATAAAAAAATCAAGAATTAAGCTAACCTTTGTTTCTTTCAGAAGCAGAGAAAGATTTCAGGTATAATTTAATGACATAAATGAAATTGCCTTGGGATGCAATAGTATCATTGAATAAATGTTATGACAACCCTTCAATGGCTTTGGTAGTTTAAATCACTGTTATCCATTGTCACAAGCAAAATGCCCCAAAGTCTGCCAATTTTTACCTGTCTGCCTCTTGAAAAATATTCTTTGAATGAACTTTTCACAGCCCACTTGTCTTCACCAAACCCAATTCTGACCGTGCAAGGATTTTCTGCAGTCACATGTTTGTCCCCAGTGGGTCCATTGTGAACAGGACAACAGCTCTTACATAAGCAGACCATGGAGGGTCTGATTTCTCACTTGATCTTGTATATTATTTCTTCTCCTTTGTGTTAGCTGTTCTGCACCTGTGTTTGAGTTAACTCTTGGCTCTGAGGATGTTTAGGGAATGGTCAGAATATTTAAAAAGAAGCGAGTAAACAGATCTCATAATTAGTCAATTGCCTGTGTACCCAGACAAGAGATTGCTGTATTGTTACAGGAGCTCAAAGTAAGCCCCCCCCCCCCCCTTTGAGAACCTAATAAACATCCACCTTCTCAGGCCTGACCTCGTCCTTCGGTGTCAGAGACCTTGAGGTCATGCCTAGGACTAAAAGCTTTCTCTAGAACCTTTGTTGGAGGTATTTTGTTTTGAATGGGTAAGAATTAAGCCTGCAGATTTATTCACTGAGAGAAGACAAGGAACAGATTGGGCAGGACTGAGGAGGTGGCATTTTAACATAATCGTGTATTGAGATATGAGGCCTTATGCTCCCACCAACTGAGATAACGAGGAGGAAGAATGAAGAGACAGGACGGGGTAAAGGGAGAAGGTCAGAGAGACATTCAGGAACCCTATTACAGACGGAGTCAGCGGGATGAACATTTGCATTTATTCCATGACACCTTCCCATGTCCATGTTCCTTTTCAGTGCTCCGATGTTTTCTAAACTTGCCCATCACATTAAGCCACCTGCATTGCAATTTGCTTAATGCTCTGCCTTCCCTCCGTAGGCCAGCACTTCCAGTAGAAACTTCTGTGATGATAGAAAGGGTCTCCATGTACATTGTGCCTACTGACTGAAATGTAGTTAGCACGATGAGGATGGAAACTTTAACTGCATGAACTTTAATTAAATTTAAATATCCGCATGTGGCTAGTTGCTGCCATATTTGAGTCCAGAGTTCTAGACTGGAAGCTGTGAGCTTCAGGAGGACAGGGACCACATATGTCAGTGTCCCTGTCTGTGCACTTAAATAATAGCAGGCAATAACAAAATATTTGTTGTACATTGGGAAGAAGGAATGAAGGCAGAGAGGCAGGCAGAATGAAAGAGTCTGACTAGTGGGCAAATACAAACCAGGGAATTTGAAACGATGGTGACCACTGGGTATCTTAGATTTCCATCTCAGTGACACAATGTCTGACATAGCATAAACTTAAAAGGAGGCAGGTTTTCTTTTTCAGGGGCTTCAGCCCATGCTTGCATCTCTTTGGGTAAAGCATCATGGTGGGAGTGTGTGGTGGAGGACGTTCTTCCCTTTGTGGCAGACAGGAAGCAGAGAGTGAGGAAGGGATAGGACGCCAGGTATAACCTTCAGAGGCATAGTTCCTGTGGCCTGCAGCCTCTAGTCAGGCCCCAACTCACAGTTCCGCAACCTTCTAAATTGTGTGACCAGTTGAGGACCAAGTGTTCAATATGTGAGACTACAGGGGAGTATTTCCTGTTTAAGCCATAACCCTGAGATTGATGTTTAAGGAGTATTACAGTCCAGAAGTCTGAGATGTTTGAAGCCATTCCCAGAAGTTAGGTGGTTCAGTGTCCCATGTACACGTGAAACATCCGGGATATGGAGGTGACTGTCCGTCTCAAGCTGAGTAACATAACTGCTTAAGCTCCTTCCTTAAGTCAACCCCACCCTTGTAAGATCACAGAGCCTGATGAGCTAATTCTTAAATTCTATTCTAATTCTGACCTTGTAAATATGTATCAGAGCTTGTACTGACCTTTAGAAAAGCAGAGCCATTTAATACAACTTTATTAAGAGATGCCTGCTTAGCTGTGTACTTACCAATGTGAGGGCTTTTTCAGCTGGATATACCTTACAGTGACGCATTACTTACAAATCTAGAAGCTGGGGAGAGACAATTACTTGAAAAAAAGAATTTGTCATGACCAAAACTTACTGTAGCATATTCTTTTTTCTTTTTCTTTTTTTCTTTTTTCTTTTTTTTTTTGGAGCTGAGGACTGAACCCAGGGCCTTGCGCTTGCTAGGCAAACACTCTACCATGAGCTAAATCCCCAGCCCCCTGTAGCATATTTTAAAAATAGCAGCAGAGCCCATTTTGGAAGCACTGACTTGACTGTGTAGATAAATACTGGCTCATTTAAGTTATTGTAACTACTAAATTCATTATTTACAATGCTACATTTAAACTCATTCATTACTAATGTGCAGCCTTAAAAACATGAGCCATTTATTATCTCTTTAAAAACATAAAAGTTCTCCTATGACAAGATAAAACAATCTACTGATTACTATATTATAGTCAAATCATTACATTTTATATAACTTTTAGTAATATATACACAGAACAATATACTGGGAAACATGAAAGAATAGCTCACTGTTTATTTCTCACCGTTTATTACTCCTTTAACGTGATGTGTTTTTTTTCACGTTTCTCTTTATGTATTAGTTATGAAGCATATATAATATGTATATATTGCTCAAGTTTTAAGGATGAATTATGAGATACTTCTGCTTATATAAGTGTGCACCATGTACTTATCATCTTGATTCAGAGATGAATTTTGACATTTATTTTAGATTTCTTCTTAGGGCTTTTAAGTAACACAAGGGAGACGCCATCAAGATCCTTCTATTCCTACCCTTTCTTTCCTCCTGAAATCAATCTTGAGTCTCATCCATTCTTTCCTATTTTTTCTTGCAAAAGTAAAAAAACACGCTATTTTAGCATTGTCATTTTTTTTCCTGAAACGTCATTACCATGACACAGTCTTGTCTGCGTATGTATGTGTATGTATTAGTGAGAAAGTAGGAGCTTCATTGTGTTCCACTGATGGATGATTGGCCTCTGCCCATGTCCTGACACTGGATCCAGAAAATCATCCCCAGTCCAGACCTCTCTCAAGGATCCAGATTATTCAGTTGTTTAATTATTTCTTCCTGTATGTTCATGCACATCACAAAAGCAATACTCCCCAACCCCAAGTGCTCCATCCTTCCAGCATACCTATAATTCCAGCACCTGAAAGACTGAGGCAAGAGGATAACTCTGAGTTGGAGGCTAGCCTTGGCTACATAGCTAGAGGCCACCCTAAGCTACATGGTGAAAGGGAAAACTATGGTCATGATTTTGAAGAATTTTTAGTGCAAAGAATTATAGAAGTAAGCATTTAAGTTGAGAGGTACAGTTCATTATAATCGCCCAACCACAAAGGCTTCAGGGGTTTGACTGGGTTTATGTCTAGAACACAACTTCATCCCCTCCAGTTTGGTTCAGATTTAACATGTTTCAGATCTGAACTTAAATATGATTCACTCTACAAATATTTAGCAACCCCCTATGGCAGATTCAGAGCCCTTCAAAAAAATGGTAGGGTTGGAGCCTGTCTGCACGTCTTAGGTTCTTAAGCGTTGTCGTTTTGTGTTCAAATGTGTACTGGTGTTGCATTTCCTGTTCGCCATGAAGATTCTGACACATGTCCATGTCAGCACACAGATACTTAGCCCACCATTTCCACTCATCCTGTAGACTTCCATCTATGAATTATTCAATCACTTAACATGCTTGCTTGTGATAGATTAGTTTTTCTTAAAATTTTTATATTGTTATAAATTTGTATCCAATGTCCTTTGTGCATTGCTTCGTGAATACATGTAAGGATTTTTTTTTAGGTGAGATGCTTAAACTTACAGAGCAGTGGAGCATCTTCAATGTACTAAGTATTGACAAATTATCCCCCAAGTCATTGAATTAATTTACGCCCCTGTCAACAGTGTGAGCATCTCACTTTGCATTGTTTTCACCAATAAGCGGTACTTTTAGACTTTTGGTGTTGATCTGATAACTATGAAAGGATAAGTTACCATGATTTTTTATTACTTTGCAGAGTTTTGGTGAGGTTGCAAAGTTTTATGTTTTCTCTGATTATTCGGATTTCCCCTTCAGTGAACAGACTTTAAGTTCTCTGCTTTTAGTTGTTTCTTTTCATATTTATGACTTTATTGTAATTTTGTGAATGAGTATTTAAAGCCAAATATTGCATTATTTAACCTACATTTGCTGTGGTCTTGTTCACTGACTATTTGACATGAACAGGACAAAAAGTTTATCAAAACTTTAAGACTCTAAGGTGACTTGAGGAACGTATTTCATAAGATGAATGTTCATCTGTGAAAGATACTTTATTTTTTTAAAATGTAGAAGACACTGCACATAGCCTTTGGTGTTGGAAAAAGATCTATGAAAGATTTTAAAGGCCACTGGTGGCTTCATTTTATCTCTTGGCTGAGTCTGTTTATACCCTGAAACACGACTATAATTCAGAAAACATTTCCATTAATATTTTTGTCTTTAGCTACAAGTCCTCAGAGAGTAAAAAGCTTAGTTTTGACATGAAAAATAAACTAATTTTACTAATAAAGCAATTTCTAAAGAAATGGAGATCTGTGATATACTCTAGGTATTTGTAGACAAGAGCTCACATATCCGTGCCTGCATCTGCCCTTTCTTCTGCTGTCTGTCTCTGGCCATCTCTTCTCCCACTTGTCAGCATCTGCATTTCATCTGGATGATTCACACCCACACTCTCTTGGTTACTTCTCAGGAGGTGGAGCATCTGGAGACTGATTGAGGTGAAGATTCTTGGACTTTTGGAATCATTCACTCTTTTAAAAAATGTCTTATTATTTTTTATTTCATGTGTATGAGTAATGCCTGCATGTGTGTAAGTGCACCCGTGACATGCAATGCCCATGGATTCAGAAGGGGGCGTTGGATTCCCCTGGAAGTGAAGTTAAGGATATTTGTTAGCTGCCATGTGGGTGCTAGGAATTGAACCTGGGGCCTCTGCAAGAGCAGTGGGTGCTTTTAACTGCTGAGCCATCTCTCCAACCCCAGAATCGTTCACTCTTATAATACATTCTCATCATGCCATTTTCTGTCTAGATGGGCTTGTTGGGTTTGCTACTGAGCTTTCAGCCCCAGACCCTGTTTCTTTACAATGAAATGGTGGTATGAGGATTAACATAGCTGTCATGAGCCAGGTGCCTGACCAGTAATATTTAATAGGATGCCTCATTGCAGTAGTTTTCTTAGAGCAATGAGTAATGAATAGGGAAAAGAGTAAGTAGGCTTTCAGTGGTGAATTACATGGGGGTAAGAGGCCAGAGATCTAGGAATCCAAAGGAATGATGAGATGAGCAAGCAGACCAGAAAGAGCTCCTGGGTGAGAAGTGAGAGCAAAGTTTTGTCCTTTGCTGCCCCAGCAGCCTTAAGATATCACTGTATTTCTGAGGGAGTTATAGGGAACCAAAATTATTTTTACCTCAAATACTACCAAGTATAGCATTGTGGTTTGCTTGATGTTTATTATTATTTATTTTTAAAAATTTTGTGTATATGAGTGTATTGCCTGCATGTGTGTACTTGTATTGTGCAGAGGTCAGAAGAGGGCGCCAGATTCCCCCAAAACTGGAGTTATAGACAGTTGTTAGCAGCCATGTGGGTGCTGGGAATCAAGCCCTGGTCTTCTGTAAGAACAGCCAGTGCTCATAACTGCTGAGCCATCTCTCCAGCCCCCTGCTTGAAGTTTATTAATCAGAAGAAAATGTTTATGAAACTGATCATCTCATTGTAATGGTGGGTAACTGGGATTTAATTATGCAGAAAGATTTTTACTTTCAAACAAGGCATTTGTTTGCAATAGTTTAATATTCCAAACAGTTGAGGGTTTAGTATGTTCAGACACAGCTACCTTTGTAAAAAATGTACCCATTATATATGGGAATCATTCTAAAATATATATTTCGTTATACTATATTTTAAAGCAAAGCACACTTTGTAGTTTAATCTTCTTCTTGAATCAAGAGGATAATTACACATTTTAGCTTTTGTATCATGCCATGATATGGTGATGCTCTTGGGATCTATCAACATATAAATATCTACATTAGCCTGTTTGGCCCCATGTCTGCCTTTAAAGTTTTATTGTGTTCTCTTTCTTTCTTTTATTTGTCTTCTGATGTGCTATCAAACATGTTGCAAATATTTATAAAGTGAAAATAATGAGGCTTTGAGTAAAAGCCCAAGGAATTATGCTTACAGCTAAGCAACTTTAGCCAAAATGTGTTGTGTGCCTAACGTGACAAGTTTTGAACTACAAATTCAGAATGTAAAGACGAATTAAACTTCTACCCTTAAGACTCCACATGCTGATGAATTAGCAACATTCTTACAGATAATAGGCCTGAAATTTCTTCAGTAAACCTTGGGACACCTGTTCTCATGATTCCTGCTTGGAACTGATGTATAACTAAACTTCCAAGGATGGATAAATTCCTTCTGCATATTAAATAGTTGCATAATATGAGCAGAGAACACGCCAAGAGGAGTCATGGCCGTAAAGTGCTTTGAAAGACTCTGCAAGGCTGTCTGTCGCCTGGTGTGGTGTTTCACTCTCTCTCATTTTTTTTGACAGGGGTTTTTGGACAGAATGGTTTTGTGAAAATTGACTTTTTTCTCCCTGTTCCAAATGATTGAATAATAGACAATATAGCTAGGTATTAGAAACATGTAGGTATACCATGAAACAGAAAGAATAAGTGAAGGGCAGTAAGGGAGGATGGGCGTCGGGGTCCACTGTGCTCCCAGGTGGAACTAGGTGAGTGGTCAGAGCCTTGACTCTGGAGGGCTGGTTGTTGTAGTACCAACTCACATTTGAGACTGAATTTGTCTTCTTACACAAAACTGGAAGTGGTGCTGGCATTCCTGTCATGAAAAAGGCCCCAAAGACCCAAGATGAGTGCATGTGTTCTGGGCTTTTCCAGAGGTACTGGAAAGGGTTATATAAAGAGGGCTGGGCCAGGGCACGAGCCCTCAGCTGCAAAGGAAGATTTAATCTTAGCTGTACCATCCATGGCGACCTTAATGTAGCAACAGTTAAAACCACCAGCCACAATACAGGAAGCAGACAAGGAGAGAGAAGTCAGACTCCATTTAGAACACCAGCTGTTCTGGCTCTGTTGGGTCTTTTTCATTTCTGGCACTGAAATCCCATGCTCCAGGAGCACCACCAGACCTGGGGAAATCAGGATGATAACGCTGACCAGGATCCTATAACGTTCGAAGACACTAGAAAATCACACTGAAGCGCATGAGGATAACCAACCAGCCCAAGAGTATTTTGTGACTTTTCCTAAGAGATGCAAACAAAGATCTACTCGCCACTGGGGCGTCAATGACAGAATAAGGAAAAATCCACTCAATTCTAGCTTTGTGAACTTTATTGGAGTGAGAGCAAGGGCACTTGTAGGAGCGTGGGTGGCTTAACGGCATCACTGAAAAGCCCACCTCAGCACGGGTGATGCCTCAGGAAAATTGCTTTCCTAGAGCTGCCTCACCACCTGCGGTGCCCAGTGGTGAGAGGCTCTTGGGCTTGAGCAATTGCTACTGTTTACATAACCTTGAGCATCTTTTAAGTCTCAGGAGCATCTTGAGACTTTTGAGTTGTTTCCTTACTGAGCCTTGTAAGTTTTGTTTAATATAAATCTTAAAGAGCTTCCATCAAGGGTGCAGTGTTTCAGCTCTAAGTAAATAGCTGTGCAACAGAAAGGCAGACAGTTCCCAACAATCAACATGCATTTTGAAATCTAAAAATATTCTGGCTACTCATTCACAGTAAAAATAAAATTTGTGACTAGACTGATATTACCAAGGAATTAACCTCTTAATGCTGCATAGATTTGATGGAGACAGTCAGACTGTTAGGAGACAATTATTAATATTAATGGATCAACAACTGAGTGTGATGGTGCATGCTTATAATTACTTCAATAGGGAAGCTGGGACAGAAGAATTGATGTGATTTCAAGGCCAGCCTGGGCTACTACATACTGAGACTCTGTCTCAGAAAGCTAAAAAGGAAAAATCATCACAGGTGTTTTTAATAATGTCAGAAAGACATGAGTTTTCAGACTGAAAGTGAACATCAATATTAAGCAGATTAAATGAAATCTATTTAGAAAAAGTAAAGACATCAAAGGTACATTGAAACTATTTAAAGTTACAGAGAGAAAAAGGACTATCTACCTCTTGGAATGACAATTAGGATAATGGCCAATATCTGAGCTTCCAAAAATAGGTGTCTTAAAAGAAGGAAGCCATATCCTTACCATATAAAGGGAGAGAAGCTGGAATTCTACATGAAGTTAAGCTGACACTTGAGAGCAAGTATGAAATGACATTTTCAGATGTGTATAAAGAGCGAGTTTACACTAACATTTCTTTGTTAATATTACTGAATAGAAATTCTATATCTAGTGAAACTATTACTTGAAAATATGCCAAATATGACTGTTAAATATGCCAAAACTAAGAAAGAATACCACTGATAGTCCTGAAGATACTATGGAAAAGCAATTTTCTAAAAAGTAACTGAAGATATTATTGACTATATGAAAAGTCATTGATTAGTCACAATAGCCAAATTATGGAATCAGTCTAAGTGTGTCTCATCAGTTGAATCAATAAAGAAACACACCACACACACACACACACACACACACACACACACACACACACACACACACAGTGAGATTATACTCTGCCATAAAGAAAAACGAAATGATACCACTTGCATGAAAAATGGATGGAACTCTAGTTCATGACATTCCCTGAAAAAAAGTCAGTCTCCAAAAGGACAAATACCACATATTTTTTTTATGTGGAAGTAAGAATAAAGAAAGGCATGAAAGCAAAAGGAAGTAAGATATTACTATCAACCGCCAACGGGACAGAATCTAGACTCACCAGTGCCTCTGGGTGTGCCTATGGCCGATTATGTCGATTCTGTTCATTGATATGAGAAGATCCACCATTGAGGGTGCCAAGTATCCCCTGTCGTGGATCCTGTATTATAAAAGTAAAGAAAGGGAGCTAAACAGAAGCAAGCACTCATCAGTCCCTGCTTCCTGACTGTGGACATGTTGTGATCAGCTGCTTTGATCTCCTGCTGTCTTGACTTCCCTACCATGATGCACTGTACCCTTGAATTGTGAGGCAGGCTAAATCTCTTCTCTATTGAGTTGCTTTTGTCAGAGTATGTTATCACAGAAGAAGAGAAGCTAGACAGAAATTGGTAATAAGAAGTGGGGCTGCAGCTGTGATCAACTCTCAGGCTGTTGAAACTGGTTTGCAGGGGAATGTGGAACAATTTGGAACTTTGGGTTAGAAAAGCTCTTCAGGGCTGTATAAATATAACTTAGTGGGTGTAGCAGTTTGAATAAGAATTGTCCCCATAGGCTCCAAGTATTTGAACACTTGATCCCCAGTGGGTGGTGCAGTTTGGGGAGGGTCACCAAACCTTTAGGAGGTATGGCTATATTAGAGGAAACACATCTCTGAGGGTGGGCTTTGAGAGTATATAGCCTTGCCCACTTCCAGTTAGGATCTCTACTTCCTGGGCCTGCTTGAAGATGTGAGCACTCAGCTTTCTGCTCTGCCCACCTCTGCCACCATGCCTCCCCTACCATGACGGACGTATCCCTCTGGAGCCCTATGCCCAGTAGACTCTTCCTTCTATAAGTTGTCTTAGTTGTGTGGGTTTTTTGTTTGTTTTGTTTTTTAATCACAGCAATGGAAAGGTAACTAATACAATGGGCCATTCTGGAGGGAGTTTGGAAGACAAGAAAGCTGAATCATGTGGTCAGTGGGGGATAGCTCATAAAGCTCCAGAGGGGAACAAGAATTCTATCTGGACCTGGGCTGGTACCATTTGTGTGGTATTTTGGTTCATGTCCTGCAAACCTGAGTAAAGTTGAATTTAAAGTTAATGGGCTAATTTGTTTGGCAGAGGAAAAGTATGCAAGCAAGCTTAAAAATGTTGACAAGGGTAATGCAGAAAATGAAGTACCCAGAACCATTAAAGAGTTCAGTAGCACTGAAGAGAAGCCTGGCACTCTGCACTGGGGTAACAGGAAAGTGCCCTGAGGTAGACCCCATCCATCAGTGGCTTCATCTTGCAAAGATGCCGGTTTATGTGAAAGGGGAAACCTGAACTGACAAGGCAGCTGAGCAGGTTTCCTGCTCCTCAAAAGCATCTGCCTAGGACGGTGTTTCCCTAGGATCAGCAAGCAGAAGCTGATGCAACTGTAGTCCGAGGGGGTCAGAACTTGGCTGTGTTATCCATCTGGTTTTGGAGGCATGAAGGCTGGAAGACTAAAGAGGTTATGGAATCTTGCTCCACTGTTTAGGAGAGAAGCTGGAGTCTGTGTGTGCAGAGTCAGAGCTGCTGCAAGGAGGGCTTTGAGGTCATTGTGTGAAGCTCTGAAGGTGAAGCCTGGATTGCAGTGCAGACCCTGGGATGCTGGAGATATCAGAGCTGTAAGATACCTGCCGAAGAAAGCTGTGGGCATGGAGTAGAACTAGTCCGAGAGAGGCTATGTGTCCTGCAGATGGCAGACACTGAGAGGCAGGGCTGCTTAAGCCCTTTGGAGCCCAGTCAATTTTGCTCCTGATCTAAGATGCCTTACAGGGAGATTTGGTGTTTTCCTTGCTGGATTTTGATCTTGTTTTGGTTTGACCATTTCTTGTTATGCCTTAATTGTCTTCTCTTTTGTAATGAGAATGTTTACTCTGTATCATTGTAACCTGTTTTTTATTTTATAAGAGTTCAGAGTTAACAGACTTTGGCTTTTAAAGTTTGGAATTGTAAAAGACCAAGGGGACTTTTAAAGTTGGATGGAATTCATTTTACATTATAACATGCTCACAGGCCCATTGGACAGTGAGGTGGATGTGATACATTTGAGTGTAAAGTTGACAAAGGGTAAAGTTGTAAGGTTAGTGTTAATGCCATCTCGATAAAATGTAGAATAACCTGGGAGATGGACCTCTGGCGATGCCTGTGGGGGATTACCTTGCTTGTTTTAATTGAAGTGGGAAAACCCTCCTGCTGCCTGTGGTTTCTAATCTATAGAAATGGAGAAAAGGAGTTGTAAATCAAATTCACTGCTGGGAGGTGCGTGTGGCATCAAATCCCCTCCTCCCACAGTCCTTGCAACAACCTGAGGAAAAAATTCTCCAAACCCTGGTTTGAAGAATTTTAATGAGTTTTTCGGACTTTCTAACTGAGCTTGGGGTGTGGGTTTACTAACAGAGAAGTGGGTACTGCCCCCCCCCCGCCCACCTCACGGGATTCACACTATGTTCAGAAGTCCACACCCAGACATAAATCCTGTAGTTCCCAACAGCCTTACAAAATGGTGAGGGGCCAGCCTCATGGTTTTCCCAGCTTTTATACCCTTAGCCCCTCCCCTGCAAGCGGCTGTAGTCAACTGATTGGCTGGAAGAGGGAAGGGGCGTGGCTTCTTTGCAGCGCGTGGTAAGGAGGCCGGTCCATGGCTCCTCATCACAGAAAGATCTTCCAGGTCACAGGAGTTGGGTATCATTAAGTACTCAGTGCTCTCTGGTTACTGATGGTAGCTGTGATGTGACTAAACGTTTTCAGTTCCTGCTGCCTTGGCTTCCCTGCTGTCATGGACTACGTACCCTTGAACCTGATCTGGAGCAAACCCTTTCCTCTTGCATTGTTTTTGTCAGAGTATTTAAACACAGCAACAGAAGAGAAACTAAAACAGGGGAGTTTGGGGATGGAGAAGGAGAAGGGAAGAAAGAGTAAGGTGGCTAAGGAAGACTACTAGAGGCTGTGAATATGATCAGAGATTATGCACATCCATGGAAATGCAATGAAACTTTTGCTTATCAAAATTAATATGCACTGATTAAAGAATCAAAATCAGTCAGCACAAAAGGCAGAACTAAAATTCTGGATGAAAATGAGCAGGAAGAGACCAAACTAATCAGTTTGCATCTAATATGTTCAATTGTCAGAACACTGACATCTCAAAGATGTTTGTTTTGCATTCAGAAAACTCCTTTGAAGTTAACATGCTTGACCATTTCTATTTTTTTGTAAGCAAGAAGGTTTGAAAAGAAGGCAGATCTTTTACCAGCTAATTGCCAGTCAAAAGACGGGAGAAGAAAGTTAGCCAAAGCTAGTATGAAAGATTTGGAACAGGGATTCTACAGCGTTAGCTTGGGACTGGGGCTATGTGCAGGGCTGGCTCCAGACCACAGCCATCCTGTGGGTGGCACCCTCCGCCTCCAACTCCCCCTGGGGTCCTCAAGCTCCACTGAGTTAAAAATGCAAAGTTTTTTAAAGTCTTCAGACATTTTGAGTGCTTTTAAAAGCTTTCGAGTTGATAAATAAATCCCAATCAGAAGAATGTCTTCAAATTATGACAGAAGCAGCGTGGAAGACAAAGGTGCCCATGTCACTCTGTGTCTTCAGTGCTGCTGCTTTGGGTCACCTCCGTCAGCTTAGTGAACTCACATTTTGCATGCTCCACCGGCAGTGTGGTCCCAAGAGCTGGGCATCCAGTTTACAGCTACTATGTCTGATGTAACTGTTGTCTTGGACAAGCTTGGATAAAGAAAAAAAGGTAAATGTTGGGAGAAGGATCGCTGTCTCCACACAAACTTTTCACTGGGTAAGAGGTAACGTGAAAGACCTTGCACACAGTCTTCAACTTAACAAAGTTCAGTGTCTGACGTAAATTGGTAGGTATTTGAAAAAAATAAATTGAATACAGTGGGAGAAAAAAAGATTTGGTACAGTATGTTAAACACCCAATGTGGTGCTAAGGTTTATAGAGATAGAATTTCTAGAAAGTTTGGCACCTGCATTAAAATGTTAAAACATATTTTAGTATCAGTGTGAATAACTATTATTACTTGGGATTTTTCAAATTTACTGTCTTTTTTTTTTTTTTTTTTTTTTTTTTTTTTATTTTAAATAAAACTTTGGGGTGACCGCTTTTTAGTATGAATAACAACTATGGGCTGACTGCAGTGCTTTTCTTCAAAGAACTTAAGAATGACAAGTTGAGATTTGGGTCAACACCACGACAGGAAAGATTCAAAATATATTTTTGTGTTGTTTTAAAACTGCCCAATATATTAAGCTAAACCTTTCCTTTAAAATCAAGTGAATGTAGTTCTCCTTACCACTTATTCCACTGTGTCCCATGAGCCTTGGTTGTAGAGATTTGACTGCAGATGCGCCTAGTACTGGACCTCTCCCAGATGTATGTTCTCTGTGCCTGAACAGATGTGCAACTCTGCGGTAGCCTCCATCTTTTGCAAAAGAAGCTTCTTTGATGAGTGCTGTATGGGATGTTTGTCACTCTAAGGGAGGTCTCTTTCTATCTCACACTGCGTTCCCTTCCAAGCAACTCGTCCCTCTTCTTAATTAGTTCATTTTTATTTTATTTGTATCAGTGTTGTGCCTGCATGTGTGTAAGTGCACCCATGTCATGCAGCACCAACAGAGGACAGAACATGGTGTCAGACCCCTGGAACTGGAATTATAGATGGTTATTGGCCACCATGTGAGTGCTGGGATTTGAACATAGGTCTTCTGCAGAACAGTCAATGCTCTTAACTGCTGAGCCATCTCTCCAGCCCCAAGAAGCACATTTTTTAAAGTTACTGAAAAGTAGATGCAGTGGGACTAGAGAGATGTGAAGAAGTTATGAAGTGGAGTAATGTGTGAAAGAAAGGATGTGAAGCCGAACCAGCTCTGGCACGTCAGAGAGGGAGTTGGAAGATGAATGTGGCTATGGCACTTGGATGTGCTGGGGAGCATGACTAGAAAGTCAAGCAGACAGGACTGTTAAGTGTCATAAATGCCGGCTAGTAAGTATCTTTGCAAGTTACTTTAGCAGAAAGTGACACATAAGCCTTTTTTAAAACCAGCAACTGGTTATACAATGTCCAGAAGCTAGTTCAGTTGTAGATTGTTCAAGAGCTCAGAAGAGCCAGACCAAAGCATATAATAGGAAGCCTAATGACATGTACAAAGTTGACAGTAGTTGACGGGTCTGAGTTAAAATCAAAGTATGATAGGCAAAAGCCAGGAGAAAGATCAATAGCTAACTGTGCGGTTTAGAAATCTGGATGAGCCGATTTTAGCGAGAACAAATAATGAGTTTGCCTTAGTAAATTACAGTGTCTTTTTTTAAATAAATATTAGTGGAAAGTACTTTTTAGAAACTTAAGAAGGTTATGGAGTTCAGTTCAAATTCTTCTTTAAGAGCTGCGTGTGGAGCACGGATTCTTGGCTGACTTGGGGTTTGTAAAGCTATCCTTAGAAATATGACAACTTGGGAAGCCTCTTACTTCTTTAGAATAACTTAGAGTAGAATTTGGCTGCATATTTTGTTTCCCCTGAAGCAAGTCTGTCCAATAGCACTTTATGAAATGGTAAGGAGATTGTTTCTTGTTTCCGGTATGGTCTCTGCCAGCTTACAGTGGCTTTTGAATACTTGAAATGTGGCCAGTGCAGAAGAGAAATTTTATTTTTACTTTTTTAGTGTTTCTTTTTAAAAAATTTTAATTGATCCGTGTGTGTGTGATTTTTCATGCAGTATAATTTGACAGTATTAAGATCCTCTCCCCTATCTAATCTATCCTCTGCACATTGGCCAGTCATGGCCCTGTGTTTCCCCCCAATTTAATGTACTCTATTATTTGCACAATGCAGCCTCTGAAGATGGGCCATACTTCCGACACAGGACTTGGAGAAATCAAGCCGGAACTGACCTGGAAGCCTCCTCCCTGAAGACCAGCTCTCATGGTATCAGAGGATACACCAAGCTACAAAGGGATAAAACCAATCAGTGGTCCTACCCAGCTATAAAGACCAATAAACAACGTCTGGCACATTTATCTTGGGGGTAATCAGCAGTTGTCTAATTGTAATTAAGGTCCGCTCAATGAGAGGGAACTTAGTGTGGTACTGTAAATATAGCCAAATACACATGGCTGGAGGGGTCATAGATCCTAGAGAAAAACCTACTTTTGCCACATCCCTAGACCAACATAATTTTTTACTCTATTCTAAATATGCATCATCATATTTACAGACAAATGTACCTCTCATCACTTATAAGAGAAGCTTCTTTTTGCAATAGATGGAGACTAATACAGTTCCACAACTGATCAAACACAGAGAACAATTGTCTATGGGACACTTAACCCTAAATGACACATTTTCAATGCTCCCTCTACATATAAGATAAATGCATTTTTTAAACTCTCACCAGAGAAGTTTCCTTATGAAGCAGATGGTGATTAACACAGAAACCTGTAACTGGCCAATGTACAGAGAACGAGAGGCTGGCTGCATAGTACCCATCCCTGAATAGGACACTTATTTCAAACTTCTGCCTCCAAAGAAATTGTATTTTAAATTTTAGTTAATATAAATACTCAAATGTGTTTAAGTAGATTCACATAGTAATGGTTACCATACTGGACAATTCAAAGTTAAAACTCTCTAAGTCAGCAAACTTGACAGTATGCGGCTACCCTATTAGTTCAGAGAAAATGTTTGCTTTAGCACATGTGATTGAAAAATGACTTTCCTTTGGTAACAAAAACTGCTGTTTGAGGGGCTGGAGAGATGGCTTAAGAGTGCTTGCTTTGTAATCATAAGGACTGGAGTTCTGATTCCAGCACCCACGGAATAGCACCCACAGATGCCTCTAACGCAAACTCTGAAAGGGCCAGAGACAGGATGATTGCTTTGACTTGCTGGCTTCCAGCTTAGCTGAACAAAACAAGAGCCCTAGGTTCAGTAAGAGAGACCTTGATGCAAAGGAATTGGTGGAGAGTGATAGAGGAAGACATACGACACCCTATTCTGGCCTCTGTGTGCATGCACAGCCCCGTGCACCAGCAGATGTGTACGCACACAAATAAAAATGAATGAATAAGTAAAAAAATACGCATTAAAAATTCCCAGTTAGAAAAAATGTATTTTTATTGGTTTGTTTGAAATGCCAACTTGCCTCAACCTAGAATCATCTGAGAAGAGAGCCTCAATTAATAGATGGCCTAGATGAAGTTGACCTGTGGGCTTGTCTGTGGGGGATTGTCTTGATGGTTGATTGATATAGAAAGATCCAGATCATTGAGCTATGTCAGACAGGAGAAAGCTGGAGGAAAGGTAACTAGTAAGCAGGTTGCATGGTGCATTCGTTTCTCTCTGCTCGTGACTGTGGATGCAAAGTGATTGCTGCTTGAGTCCCTGCCTTGTGTTTCCCTCAGTGGTGGACTAAAACCTGGACTTGTGTGCCAAGTAAACCCTTTCCTCTCCTATGTTGCTTTTGGTCAGGGTGTTTTCTCACAGTAACAGAAATGAAACTTGGTCGGTGCCTATTTATTCAGTCAACAAGTGTATAGTTGCCATCTGCCACCTAAACTTTGCTGTGGTCAATGTGAGCCACAGTGATGGAAGTAGAGTCATAGCTCTGATTTCAGGTGCCTAGGAAAAATAAAGGCCCTCAGACGAAGGCATCCTGCTCCAGGCTGAATCAAATTGTAACAGGGTATAGGGTAAAACACCCTTAAAAGAGCATAATAGGTCTTCTATTCTGTTCCATTGATTTACATATGTGTTTTTGTGTGCCAGTACCATGCTGCTTCTATTCTGATGGCTCTGTAGTATGATTTGAAATCAGATATTGTAATGCCTTCAGCATTATTATTATTATTATTATTAGTAGTAGTAGTAGTAGTGTTTTTGCTCAGGATTGTTTTTATTATTTACAACAATGCAAACTAAGGATGTATGTAAAAGCCATATAGGGTCCTTTTTGCTTCTCTATAAATTTTAATAGAAGACCCAGATGTAAATCCATACAATTACTGCTATCTGATTTTTGACAAAGATGTCAAAAATGCACATTGGAGAAAACACTTCTTAGAAAAATAGTGTTTGGAAAACTGGATCTCTATAGCAAAAGAATGGAACTACATTTATATCTATTACTTTGTACAAAAATCAACTCCAAATGGATCAAGAATCACAACATTAGAGTAGAAACTCTGAAATGGATAGAGGAAAAACCAGAGGTACCCTACAAGATATAGGCATGGGTAAGTTTATTCTGAATAAGATCTCTGTGGTACATGACATGAGGCCAACAATTGACAAATAGGACCTTATAAAAATTTTAAAAAATGTAGAGCAAAGGAAATGGCCAACCGAGTGAAGGGGCAGTCTACAAAACTGGAGAGAACCTTTCCCAGCTATTTATCTGACAGAGGATTAATGTCTAGAATACAAAGAAAACAAATGACACAATTTTAAAAATGAACTGTGGAACTGAACAGAGTTCTAAAAAGAAGAAATAAAAATGGCTAATAAATTTTTTTAAAATGTTCATTCTTAGAGATTGGTGAAATGTAAACCAAAACTACTTTTAGATTCTGTATTACCCCAGTAAGAATGACAGTTACCAAGAAAGCAAGTGACAGTTGATGACCAGGATGTTGGGAAAGAGGTACATTTGTATATTATTGGTGGGAGTATAAACTGGTGCAGCCACTATGGAAATAAGTGTGGAGATTTCTCAAAAAGCTAAAACTAGAACTACCAGAGCTGGAGAGATGGCTCAGCAGTTTAGAGCACTGACTGCTCTTGCAGAGGACCCAGGTTCGATTCCCAGCACCCACATGGCAGCTGCGAACCGTCATTAACTCCGGTTCTGGGGGATTCCGAAGCCCTCTTCTGACCTCCGCAGCATTGCACGACATGGGTGCACTCACTTACATGCAGGCAATACACTTAAATACATAAAATAAAAATAAATAAAATATTCAAAAAAAACCTCCTAGAACTACCATATGAGCCACGTATGCCATGCCTGGGCATATACCTAGAGGACTCTAAACCCTATGACAGATACCTTTCCCCCTTGTTCATTGCTGCTTTTTTCACAATAGCTAGGAAATTGAATCTGCCTAGATGTCTACCAGTTGATGAGTGGGTAATTAAAATGAAATGCACAAAGAATTTTATTCAGCAGTCGAGAAAAATTAAATAATGAAATCTTCAGAACAATGGATGGATCTAGAAAATATACTGAGTGAGGTATCCCAGGGCCAGAAAGACAGGTATCATGTAGTCTCTCTCGAATTTTGATCTTATATTTGAAGTTAAATTTGTTTAAGTTGGAGTGAGTGTCTATAGAAACCAGTATGCAAGAAAAGAGCTATGAGGTGGAGGAAGGAGGGAAGAGGAGAGGATCTAGTAAATAGTGGAAGAAAGGTTTGAGCAGTGGGGATGAGGGAGAGGTGAGGGTAAAAAGAAGAGTCAACAAAAGCTAAGGATGCATGAAAAAGTCATATATGGATCTATTACTTCACACACTAACTAAAGTACATGTTTTTAAAAAATTATAGGTACTTTTATTGAGACATATGTATTTGTATTCATATAATTATGTTCATACATAAGCATACCCTTGGTTTTGGAGTAAACATATACAAACTTGACTGAACTCTTACTTACAGATTCTGGGTGAGAAGCAGTCATTGTCTGCATTTATGTAGACAATCCCACCAGGCTCTAATGGATTCTTTCAAAGCCCAGCTCACACAGATGATCATATTTAAGTTTAGTTAGGCTCAAAACCAAGCAGAAAGTTGTAAGTGTGGGAAGGCAACTTGTAATGAAGAGGTTGTAATTGGGGTTGTAGGATGATGAAAGAAGCTGGGTGAGGCAGGACACATTATATGTATGTTTAAATTCTCAAATGTCAAATTCAGCAATAGTTTTTTTTAAAAGTATGCATAAAATCCAATGGGTGGGCTATTAGGGGGTGCAGATGGGGGAGGGGGTCTAAATATGGTTAAGATCTGTTGTATGAAATGCACAAAATAATAAAAATATACAAGACAGTGAAATCAAAAGAATATTCTCCTGCTGTAAAAGCCATAGCCTAGTTAAAAAAATCTTCCCTTCAATATGTATGAGCAATTGAAAAAGCAAAGTACATACAGATGGACTTTGATTTTATTAAATGACATATGCATTCTTTTTAGTAGAACTAAATAACTAAGACCTTCCTTTAATTTAATTTTATAACTGTTAAGTATATAGAGAAAAGAAGAGTCCGTGACAGGTGCCTGGGGGTGACATGAAAGAGAAGTAAGGCAAGGGTAGTTAGGCACACATTTTAGGCAGGGAACCAGGAGAAATAAATATCCAAATTAAAGTTCATTAGAGTTTCTTGATGAGGGCTTCCAAGAGCATCCATCCACTGGGCCATTTTCTTCTCTGGCTGTTATGGCTGAACTCAGGGTCTGTTTTTCAGGCACACTGATAGCTTTTGCAGTGGCTAGAATCAGCACGAGTTCCCTTGAATGGAGTTGTCCTGGCTGGATAATATCACTCCCAGAAGTCATAGGTTTTTAAACTGAAATCCAGTGTTTGGTGAAGGATACCTCTCTATGAAGTCTTGGTCAGGGAATGCCCAGAGGCTCCCAAAACGTTCCAAGATATTGTCACTGCTCTTGGTTGCACACCAGCCCTAGATGCCAGCACTAGACAGCAAGACCCTGTTGCTGAAGACACCACACTCTCTGGTTCAAGACACAGAGAAAGGGAGCTAGAACTGAGCTGAAGCTTCCTCAATGCTGGCTGGCTGTCACAGTCCAAGAAGATGCTATCCATGCAGAAAAGGGAGAAAAGTAACAATCTAATCTTGCTGTGGACTCTGTGTGCTACAATACCAACCTGCCAGTCAAGATATGCTCACAGGCGGTATGAGTGTTCCAGTGGTAACCAGCTGCTTCCTGATTGGATTCAAGCTGATCTCCATGGGAGGGAATATATACCTGGTACTGTAAACATTTTTAAAATCATATGGCTAGGGAGGTCACAGACTCTAGAAGGGATCTACTATTAATATTTTACTAAGTGAACCTGTAGGTATATTGCCTTCTAAAATTTTTGTTTATACTGATAGACGGTGCAGCTCTCAACACTAATCAGAGAAGCCCCTTTGACAGTGGGTGATGGTTAAAGTGGAGACTAATAATTGGTCAAAGTGTTAAGAATAAGGGACTGCTGAGTGCCCAGCCCTAAATGAAGCATCTTTATACCCACTCCAGGGCTCAAGGAACATCATGGAAGAGGAGGCAAAAGACTGTAAGAATTGAAGGATGGGAGGAGTGATATTGTCTTCACGGAGTGTCAATGTTGTCTTCTGGATATGGCATGCCCACTGCAATCATGAGCATACAGTAGCTGTGATAACCTTCAGAAGACAAGCATGCTTGCTTTGTGTGCACGCGCGCACACACACACACACACACACACACACACACACACACACACCAACCCCATGAAAGTGGGAGGGGGGCTAATGGACTAGTTGAGAAGTAGAAGGAAGACAGGAGTGGGAAGGGGATTAAGGAAGATAATGCAGAGGAATATGATCACAACACATTGTGCACAAGTACAAAATTGTAAGAATTAGAAAACATAAAAAAGTACAATAAAAATTACTCTCAGCACTTGGGAGGCAGAGGCAGGTGGATCTTTGTGAATTCAAGGCCAGCCTGGTCTACATAGTGAGTTCCAGGACAGCTGGGGCTACAAGGAGACTCTGTCTCAAAAAAAAAAAAAAAAAAAAAAAAAGAGAAAAAAAATGGTAATAAAATAATTAAAATGGCATTTTAATTTCAGTTGGGGAGACCGGAACTACAAGTAGGTCTGGGAAGAGCAATGGTGCCAGTGTTTCTATCAGAGATCACTCTTGATATGCCCAAGAGAGTGCTGTGCTTAAGGAACTGAAAAGGACTTTGGGGCATAAGTGATGTGCGTTTGTTCTATGGAAGGAGAAGGGAATTGATGGTAGATTATTAAAGTGTGGTTTCTGTGAATTGTTTCTTCAAATGTTACACTTTGGCACTACAACCACCTGTGAACACGCTGTCTTATTTCATCTATTTCTTTCTCTTTTAAAATGAAACATGGAATTTCTGAGTGCAGCACTGAATAATTGTTCCCAGTTTGTATTCCTTCTGTTATAAAGTCATACACTATGTATGGTGGGTAGTGTTAATTGTCAAAGTGATAGACTCTACAGTAATCTTGGAGAAGGGCCTCTGGGTATGCTTGTAGGGGATTATCTTGACTGCATTAATTGATG
Source organism: Nannospalax galili (assembly GCF_000622305.1). Taxonomy (NCBI): domain Eukaryota; kingdom Metazoa; phylum Chordata; class Mammalia; order Rodentia; family Spalacidae; genus Nannospalax; species Nannospalax galili. The sequence continues at coordinate 880,321 of NW_008359198.1, read as the reverse complement.
TGGGAAGACCCACCCACTGTGGGTGGCATCATTCCCTGGATGAGATCCTGGACTGTATACTTCTAGAAAGGGAACAGAGCAGCACGTATACACTCATTGCTGTCTTCTGACTGTAGACATAATGTGACCAATTGCTTTAAGCTCTTGCTGTCCTGATCCCCCTGCCCCACCCCATGATGGACTGCAACTTGACCTTTAAAATAAACCCTTTCTCCCTTAATTTGCTTTTGTCAGAGTGTTTTTGTATCACAACAGATGAGAATCTAAGAGACACTCAGTGTCTATGTCATGGGAAATTGAGAATTTCTCCTTAGAGGATAAAGAGTACATTTCTCCACTCTGTTGTTGCAAGACTTGGCCATGTGACTTGTTTTGATAAAGAAATGAGAGCCAAGTGATATGAACAAAGGGTACAAGTGTTTGCATCATTTAGCTTGGCCTCGTATATTTCTGTTATTCTCCAGGAAGAGAGCCTGTCTCCTTGAAGAGAGCTACACCTGTCTGGTGTAACTGCTGGTTAATGATTAGGTGGAAACTCAAGCCCAACTGGCACCCAGAAGCTAAATACTGCTAACTGTAGATGAGATTAGGTCAACTTCAGCCATTCGGCAGATGTTAGACAAAGAAGTATTTATCAGCCACTGAGCTCCCGGGGTTATTTGCTATGTAGCATAATTGCAACAGAAATATGACTAATACAGAGGGATGGTCTCTGTTTTGCTGGTTTAATAGCTAATTATGTATTCCAAAATATTCTCATTGAGTGCTTTTAAGCTCTGTTCATTTCATTTTCTTGGTAAAAGTGGTTGGGCATGTGACTGAATATTCTGTACGAGTCAGTTAGAGCAATGAGCATTTCACACCTGTTAGTCTTGTTTAGATGAGCACTATCGTTTGATGAGGAGTGAGGAATGTGTCTCATAGTCAATGTGTTAAATAAAGACTAGGTCCCTAGGATGGTGCTATTCGAAAGCATGAGCTTTAGGGAGCCAATCCTTATTTTGGGGGAATCCTTGGGTCACTTTGAGTATGTTCTCCTAAGTGATTGTAGATCCCTATGTCATTCTGTCTCCTTCTTGGCTCACAATATAATTAATTTGCTTTGCCATTTGTTCCAAGCACGATATGTTTCCTTCAGGAAAGATCCAAGACATTGGGGCTATCTGATCTTGGACTAAAAACTCCAGAACTGTGAGTTAACTAAAACTTTTCTCTTTGTAAGTTAATAATCTCAGGTATTTTGTTATAGCAATGGAAACTTGACTTAAATATTAGCCATGATAGATGCTCTGATTTAATTATTGTAGAATTATTTGTACATAATGAAGGGGGTAGAAGATATGTGATAAATTTTTTAAATTCGTAAATATTTTCATGTATTTAACAAAGCCTGTGATATTTTTGGAGAATACAGGCGACACAATTTTTAAACAGATTTCACAGTCTAATAAGACTAAATAGACAATCAATTAGCCAGTAAGATAAAGAGTGAGGTGATGGGAGTGAATATAGTTAAAGTACACTTGGAAGAAAATGTTCTTACACCCAGGACTTTGTACAATGAACATATGACAATGGTAAATCAAAAAGAAAAGATGGAGCGTGAGAAAAATTATATATATGATAGCTATGGGCATCACTTAAAAGACGTTTCTCCCCTACATTAATTATGATTAAATGGTACATCATAAGGATTTGCAGTATTTTTTTCCTACATGTAATTTTGCCCCCTCCTTCAGCATGCAGAATCTTCAAAGCCTTGGTCCCACTCCTCTACTCATGTACCTGCAAAGCGTATTTTAAAGATCTGATGTTTCTTCAGTTGGTACTTAATAATTATTGTACCATAAATGCCTTTAACTCAAATCTCATAGTGAAAATTTTGGTTTGATGCTTAGTTATAATTTCTGACAAAGTAATATGAAACCCGTCTTCTTCAATTTAAAGGCGAAAATTTGATTTTTGTTCAGTATACTGGATAATTTTTAAAAATTTCTGTGACACAATTGTCCTCTCTTTTATAAGAGATAATGAGTGTCTGTTAATGCTTTTCTCTTGTGTCAGCCATTCATGGACTATACCTTAGGGTGTAGGAGTTTGAGTAAAGACCTTTTAAAAGCATAAACTTGTATAAACCCTGTAAAAACCTTGACATAAATTCTGTTTAAAGGAAGTGAAATAAAAACCTAGTAATATCCGTCAAAATTGTGAGCTAATGATGGAAGAGGGGAAGTATGTGAGTCAAAGCTTTCTCAACTATTTTTAGTCTTTGAAAAGAGCCCCTCAGGGGAACTCTGTCACTGTATTCCTTACAGAACTGGTGTAGATCTGTGCAAATCAGAAGGAATACTGGCTGGTTTTGCTTTCTCTAATGTTTATGGGGCAAATCTTAAAAATAAATGACCTAGAAGGGTGAGAACAGTCCATTGCTTCTTGAAGCAGTTCACTGGAGGATCTTACCTTAGTTCTCAAACTAACCACCAGGAGCTTAGACCAGCAACACTGGCAGGGTTCCCATGTGATCACACTCAGGTCCACTGTTTGGGTGTTTCCTACTTTCCATTTGCTGTCCTTCCACTTTTATTTTTCTTCAGGTAAACTGAGCGCTTTAATCTTCTCTATTAACTTATTATTTATACCTATTTTGTACTTTTTAAAGGGTTTTCTAAAGTGTATTTTATTATATTATGCATATTTACATTATTATTTAGCTAATTTCTTTGTTTTGATTTTTTTCCAACCTTTAAAAAATTATTTTATATATCCATTTACATGGTATTGTGTAGTATAAGGGCATTTTCATTCAAATCTGTCTAGTACACTGAGCATATTTACCCCATATCCCCAGCCTACCTCTGCCCTCTCCACACTCATGGTAGTTCCCTTTGTTTCTCTAGACAGTTTCACTTCTGTTTTCATGTTTATTTTTATACACACGTGATTTTTATGTGTCTATACAGAATCCAGGGACCACAATGAGAGAAAACATGCATTTGTCTTTGGGTGGTCGGATTAAGTCATTTAATATGATGATATCCAGTGCAATCATTTTCCTGCAAAAATCCTTAAATTCTTTATAGGTGAAAAATTTATCCTATCATCTATCTATCTATCTATCTATCTATCTATCTATCTATCTATCTATCTATCATCTATCATCATCTATCTATGCCTATAACTATTTCCTGTTTATCTATCATCAATCTATCATCTATCTATCCATCAATCAATCTATCTATCTATCTATCTATCTATCTATCTATCTATCTATCTATCATCTATCTGCCAGGGGTTTGAACCAGTGACCCCCAGCACAGTGATGATTGGGAATGAGTAAGCATGCCGTTCACCAGCCCACGCCATCCCTAATACCCGGGACACTCAGATGCAACAGGGAGTCTAGTCAGGCAGGGACTCATTTATTGCAGGTATTACAAAGCTCATAAAGGCACCTGGAAATCCCGCCCCCCCAAGGGTGTCTCTTAAGATTGGTCACACGCTGATCATGCACTCCTCAGCAGTGTGGAAGTATTCTTCAGACTTTCAAAGCAAGCCAGGCCATGCCCCCAGTAAGGTCCCCACATATCACCCTTTTTATTTTTATTTTAAGGCCGGACTGACTTTATTTCACGGTTACCCATCTCATAGACGGCTCCCTCAGGAGAGATGGCTATCTCTTTCCTCTAATCTTATGCATTTTTACCTGTCTTAGGTTGTGTCACCTCTGATCAAGCCTTGCCTGGATCATGCACTTGGCCATGTGCATGTCCTGTCTTAGGAGTACTTGTCATGGGACATCTTACCTGTACTTGGCTAAAAATGCATCATGATTAAGGGCAGCCATGTGGGTGATGCCAGCCCGTGACAGTCTTAGTCTCTGCCTAACTGGTTAGCCAAGCGTGGGCAACTGAAGGGGTTCCTGGGGGAGTCCGTAATCGTGAGGAGGTGGGCCATGGCAGTTCCAAGGGTCCTCTGTCACCGAATTATCTGGTAAAGACATTTAAAGATAAGCATTATCAAGAGAAGCAAAGCAAGTCATGGTGTAGGGCAAGTTGAAATACTTCTGGGACCATGTGCCTTTTAGCCAATCAGCCAGTTGTCAAAGAGGCTGACTGGCAATGGAGTCAAGGAACTGAGTACCTCAGATGGATACAAATAAAGAGAGAAATTTTGTTTCATGAACTATTGTCCATGGACCATCATGCTAGTTAGCTGGATCCTGGCCTACCCACTTAAGGTTTTTCACAGGCACCAGTATGGGGTTTGAATCTCCTGTAGAGTAGACACACCCATAGCCTCAATCCATGGTTAGCAGTGGATCTGGGCTTTTCCATTGCCCTGTAATGGAGTCCTTCCAACTTACCCATACCTCAGGTCTCTGCTCCTGTCATCCCCAATGCTTCTGAAACAAGGATTCCAACTATTTTTTTGAAAATTAAGAACATTAATAGTGAATAAGGCCATACCCAACTGTTGGAGGGGGTTTATTCCCTCCTTTCTTTTTGTAATTGAATTTTTAGGTTTTGATGGTTGTGATCTATAATGGCTTGACCTTGGGGATTGTAGGGAATTCCTGTATTGTGTTGAATTCCCCAAAGTGAGAAGAAATCTTGTAAATTTTTACTCTCAAAACATGGTCCATTATCAGTTTTAATTCTTTGGGGAAATCCCAACGTGGCAAAACACTGGAGAAAATGAAACTGAGCATGTTTAGACTTCTCTCCTGTATGAGCAGTAGCCCAACAGGCATGTGAGAATGTGTCGATGGACACAAAAATATACTTAAGCTTTCCAAAAGGAGCATAGTGTGTGACATCCATTTGCCACAAGGAATTGGGCTTTAGTCCCCTGGGGTTTACCCCTGGCTGTTGCAGAGGCGGTACCTGTGGAAGGTTGACAAGACTTATAGGTATGTACAATCTTCTTTAGGTCCTTGATGGGAACTTGAGGAACCCTCTTATGGAGTCCCCGCCAATTTACATGAGTGAGGTTATGTAACCCCTGCTGACAGGACCTGGGTGGAAGCCACCTTGTCTGCCTCTGCATTGCCTTGGGATAAAAGCCCAGGCAATCCTTGGTGCCCCCTAAGATGCTGAAGAAGACAGGGGCTTCTTTAAGGAACATATGAGTCTGAATCAAGGGAGTAATGGGGTTCCCATCCAAGCAGATATGAGAACCTAATAGCCCTGGAGGAAGGTTGACTACATACAGACTGTCAGAAAACAAATTCGTGGGCTCACTTATCTTTGTCAATGCTAAAGCAATGGCCATGAGTTCCTTGAATTGAGCTGAGCCATCACAAGTGTGGACATATCTTTTTGGTTTCTCATCTGCCCCTGGGTATACTACCACTGCAGCTCCAAATCTGCCCCTGTCAGTGAAAACATAGGCTTTTACTAACGGCTTCCTGACAAAGAGCCAGGGAGCATCCCAACAGAGGGTACGAAAGGAGGTTACCCATTTATGAGGGCCATAATGACAGTCCAAATTTCCCAGGAACCCTTCCAAGGCTATGGCCATTTGGTTATTATTTCTGCAGAGCCATTCAAAATCCTTAAACCGATAAGGGTTAACAATTTTAATAGGGTCTATGCCATAATGTCTCAGAGCTACATCATGTCCTTTCTCAATCAGGTCAGTCAATCGATCCATT
>NW_008359198.1:870488-873089 GCF_000622305.1 Nannospalax galili | reverse complement strand
GGACTGTCCAATTCACCATAGGTTTTTCTCCTCTCCTGATCACTCCCTGAGGGCATTGTAAATGTAGCCAATCATGGGGAAGTCCTCCGTTTGTCTACAGGTCTGGAGGCTGCCCCCACTAAGTTTAAAGACTTTTCTTCAGTATCAAATCTGGATTTACAATCCTTCTGCCAATGGAGCCCTTTGTGACACCGGGGACAGGGGGTCTTTTCGATACCCCACCTCCAGGCTTAGGCCGGTTCTCTCACTGAGGGCAATTTCTTTTAATATGGCCAGTCTGGCCACAGCCAAAACATGGGCCTTCTATCCCTCTAGGCCCCATTGTTACCTGCTGTCCCAGATTAAGTGAGTTAAATGCTTGGGTTAAGGCATGGGTCAGAGCCTCTGTTTGCATCTGTAAGACAGCAGCCATGGCTTTGGTTTGCCCACTCTGGGTTCCCACTTCCTTAGAGGCAATTTTCCATTGTTCCATGGACCTGTCCTTAAGGCCAGCACAGGCTATCTTGTGATCGGCATCCCTTCCATCCAATACCAGGAGTTTAGTGAATTGCTCCCTCCTTGGGCCGGGGGGTAATTTTCATTTTAAGCTCTTCTCCACACTGTCTATAAACTCGTAGAGGTGTTCATCAGGCTTTTGATTAATTCCTGCAAGGGGGGATTCAGTAGGCCCCTCGTCCAATTTTCTCCAAGCATTTAACCATCCAATTTTCTCTAAGCATTTAATCCTATGACCCTGACCTGTTCTGTATATGGGGCTGGAATGCCTGACTGTTGCTCCCCTGTGGCATAATGGTCACTTGAACCAGTGATCCAAAAGTAATGGGGACCAGTGGATAGGCACTTGCATTCCTCTCAACCTGTATCCTGCATTCCTCCTTAAAGAGGGCACACCATTTAATATATATAGGCCTAGGAAGGACTGCTTGGGTGAGGTCCAGCCAATCCTTTGTGGTACACTGCTGATGAGGCAAGCCTTGGAGGAGAGTATCTACCCAGGGTGATCCAGGGCCATCCTCAGCCACCGCCTTTTTTAATTCCTTTAAATCCTTCACCTCCCAGGGATACCAGGGGTCAGGGTGCACTCCTCCTGGGTTTACATTAATAGGATACGCTTCCACCCATGGCCTCACAGAGGTCTCCTGAGTGGGGCCAGAATCCTGGAAATGGGGATGGTTTTCATGGGTTTGAGGAAGCCCTGAAGCTGGCCAGGGCATGCCTGAGGTGCCGCTTATTACTTTGGCCACTTTTGGTTTCACTTCTGTTGCATTTCTGCATTCTTCCTCAAACCCTTCCCATGATTCTGAAGGCTCGTCAGGAGGTGGTGCCAAGGGCTTAGGGCTCTTGGGCTGAAAGCATGCCTTTAAGGCTGAAATAATAGGGTAGAACTCCAGTGGTGGATCAACCCCCAATTGAACCTCCCTTTGTCGAGCTAGATGTTCCACATGTTCCCATGTATCCCCAGTAAAAACGCTAACCCCAAGCAGCCAGGGAGCCAAATGAATCGCCTCTGCCCAAACCTTTTGAGCTACGGGATCTGACAAATCCAATCCCCTGCTTTTAAGCATATCTCTCAGTGCTTTAAGTGCCAGGGGTCTTCAAATTTAAAAGTTGTGTTACCCATATTTAGGGTCTTGCTTACCCCAAACCTCTCGATTGGCCCCGATTTGTTTTCCTTCTTTCTTCTCTTCTTTTCACCTTCCTTCAAATGCCACGCTGAGCGCCAGTTGCGGGGGGTTTGAACCAGTGACCCCCAGTGCAGTGATGATTGGGGATGAGTAAGCATGCCATTCGCCAGCCCACACCACCCCCAACACCCAGGGACACTCAGACGCAACAAGGAGTCTAGTCAGGCAGGGACTCATTTATTTCAGGTGTTACAAAGCTTGTAAAGGTACCTGGAAATGCCCCCTCCCCCCTGAGGGTGTATCTTAAGGATGGTCATGCGCTGATCATGCACTCCTCAGCAGTGCGGAAGTATTCTTCAGACTTTCAAAGCAAGCCAGGTTGCGCCCCCAGTAACTTCCTTTCGGACCTATGCAAGGTGGGGCCTTTAGGTCCCCACACTATCTCTATCATCTATCTCTATCATCTATCTGTCTGTCTGTCTGACTGACTGTGTATCTATCTGTCTCTACCATCTGTCTAACACCTATCATCTATCTATCATGTATTACCCATCTATCTATCATCCATCTATCATCTATCTATCTATCTATCTATCTATCTATCTATCTATCTATCAATCATCTATCTATCTATCAATCATCTATCTATCTATCTATCTATCATCTATCTGTCTATCTATCTATCTATCTATCTATCTATCTATCTATCTATCTATCATCTATCATCCATCTAATATCTATCTATCGTCTATCTATTGTCTATCTATCTATCCATCTACCATCTAAATCATCTATCTATCTATCTCTATCATCTGTCATCTATCATCTATCATCTATTGTCCATCTATCATCTATCATCCACCTATCATCTATTTATCATCTATCTTCTATCTATCTATCATCTATCTACCTACCTATCATCTATCTATCTATCTATCTATCTATCTATCTATCTATCTATCTGTCATCTATCTAC
>NW_008359198.1:869613-870392 GCF_000622305.1 Nannospalax galili | reverse complement strand
CTATCTATCTATCTATCTATCTATCTATCTATCTATCTATCATCTATCCAGGTTTTTCCCTGAGAGACCCACATGATGTACTCTATAGGATTCCAGAGAGTGTGCTTCTAATTAAACCATCACAATGTTCCTCTTAAGTTACAGTTTGGGGAATAAGAAAATTTATTTGGGATTGCCAATGAAGTTTAGAGAGTCACTTACAAAGACCCTCTAAACTCTCATGTGTTCTTTCTCTCTCATATTTGAGATCCAAGCCATTAGTGCTGTCCATACCATGTGCTCCATTCCAAAATACTGGCTACTCTTCCCCTTTTTCCCAGTGTGCCCAGTGTTTCTCAGCATCTATCTCTAAGGGGTTCAGTTCTAGTTTCCTTGGAGGACATGCTTACCCAACTCTATCTTCTATCTAAGTATCATTTATCTGTCTATTATCTATCTGTATCAGTCAGGGTTCTCCAAAGAAACAGAAGCAGTAGAATGAATATATATGTATACAGATTTATCAGCTTAGCTCACAGGACAGAGTCCGAGTAGTCTGACAATGGCTGCACCACACTGGAGAGGCTGAGAATCTATAGTTGCTCAGTCCACAGGCTGGATGTCTCAGTAGTCCCAATCCGGTGCTGAAGGTCTGACAAATTCCAAAATATCAGCTAGTCTTCAGTCTACAGCAGCAAGACGAACTCACCAGCGAGAGAGAAGGCAATCCACAAAAAGCCCCACGTTCTCCTCTGCCTTGGTCTTTTATTATACCGGCTGCCATCAGAAGGTAACGCCCA
>NW_008359198.1:863816-869410 GCF_000622305.1 Nannospalax galili | reverse complement strand
ATAATACAATGACCAATGCATTATATATCTTAGAGTAGGTGATAAGGTCTTCGAGGAATGCTTAGTCCTTTAGTGTCTCATAATCTAGCACAATCATATAGGTTCACAACACTTAACCACTTAACACTTATCTCAATTACACATTCAAAAAAGAACAACACAAGTATTATCTGCTTAACACATGTGTATACATGCACAAGCCTATTCTTAACCAAATATGACAAGAATACTCATTTCAATTACAATCCGTGTTTCTGCAACTGGTTACATGGCCCAAGTTGGTATTTATAACTACCTTCCTCTACTACCCATTCTGTATTTCCTCCACCATCAGCAAGCACCTCTGCAGGTCTTGGCTCTTTCCCTGGAGGAGTGACCCATACTTTCACCCCTGAGGGGTCTGGGCCATTTGTTGTCCTGTCTGGATTGGGTTGTTGCAGTTTCCCATTGACCTTAATCACAGGACATGGTAACGCCAAAAGTTGCCCTAAGGAATCTCCTGCCTTCTAGGTATAATCGTCATTACCTCCATTGTGGAGAACCTGTCCAATTTCCCTAAGGAAAATTGCCCTAAGGAATATCCTGCCTTCTAGGTATAATCGTCATTACCTCCATTGTGGAGAACCAGTCCAATTTCCCCCTGGTAGTCTGGGTCAATCACCCCTCCTAATACTGTTATTCCTTTCTTATCCTGCTGACTTAAGGGCACCAGAAGCCCAAAGAATCCAGGGGGAAGTCTTAGCTTTGTTGTCTCTCCTGGCAGAATCACTCCCTCCTCTGGAACCAAAACATCCAAGCCAGTAGAGTGCAAACTTGAGGGTACAGGAATCAAAGAAATTTGTAGTGGGTCCCAGGGGTGATAGTGAGTGGAATCATTCCCACTTCCACCTCTTGATTCCTGGACCTGTGAATCCTGGCTATAGGAGAAACTGTACCATATATTGGAGGTTGATTCAAAGCATACACTGCCTTCTGGAGGACCCTGCCCCAGCCCTTCAGGCTATTGCCACCTAATTGATGCTGTAACTGTGTCTTTAAGAGACCATTCCATCATCCTATCAAGCCAGCTGCTTCAGGATGGTGGGGAACATGGTAAGACCAGTGGATTCCACTGTTGCACTTCTTTGGCTGTGACGTGAGTTCCCTGGTCAGAAGCAATGCTGTGTGGAATACCATGATGGTGGATAAGGCATTCTGTAAGTCCCTGGATGGTAGTTTTGGCAGAAGCATTATGTGCAGGAAAGGCAAATCCATAACCAGAATAAATTTCTATTCCTGTAAGGACAAAACACTGTCCTCTCCAAGATGGAAGTGGTCCAATGTAGTCAACCTGCCACCAGGTTGCAGGCTGATCGCCATGGGGAACAGTGCCATATTGGGAGCTCAGTGTTGGTCTCTGCTGTCAGCAGACCTGGCACTCAGCAGCAGCTGTAGCCAGGTCAGCTTTTGTGAGTGGGAGTCCATTCTGTCAAGCCCATGCATAACCTCCATCTCTGCCACTGTGGTCACTTTATTCATGGGCCCATTGAGCAGTGACAGGGATAGCTGAAGAAAGAGGCTGACAATCCACAGAGCGCAGTCATCCGATCTACTTGATTATTGAACTCATCTTCTGCTGAAGCCACTTTTTGATGAGCATTTACATGAGACACAAGTATGTTCACATCCTTTGCCTGTGGGGGTTTCAAGCCAGCGACCCCCGCACAGTGATGATTGGGGATGAGTAAGCATGCCGTTCACCAGCCCATGCTGCCCCCAGTACTGGGGACAGTCAGATGCAACTGGGAGCCTAGTCAAGCAGGGACTCATTTATTGCAGGTGTTACAGAGCTTATAAAGGCACCTGGAAATACCCCTCCCCCTGAGGGTGTATCTTAAGGGTCACGTGCTGATCATGCACTCCTCAGCAGTGCGGAAGTATTCTTCAGACTTTCAAAGCAAGTCAGGCCTCACTCCAGTAACTTTCTCTGACTTCTGCAAGGTGGGGCCTTTAGGTCCCCACGTTTGCCCATTTGGAGAGATCTATCCACATACTTCTTCCCCAAATTTTCCAATCATGCTCCTTCCAAGTCCCTGACCATCCAGCCAAACCATTGGCTACAGCCCACAAATCTTTATATAATTTCACTTCTGGCCATTTCCCCTTCCAAGCAAAATGCATGACCATGTGCACTGTCCAAAGTTCTGCCCACTTTCCTTCCCCAGTGTCCTTCAGGGTTGTTCCAGAAATTGGCTGTAATGCTGCAGCTGTCTACTTCTGAATGGTGCCTGCATAGTGTGCAGAACCAACTGTAAACCAAGCCCTAGTCTTCTCTTCCTCAGTCAACCTATCATAGGACAAACCCCATGAAGCCATAGGTGCATGCTTGAGAACAGGAGACATTATAACAGGAGTAGGAACCATAGGCATTTGGGCAACTTCTTCATGTAACTTGCTTGTGCCCTCTGGGCCTGCTCAAGCCCGATCATGTATATACAACTTCCATTTGATAATGGTTTGCTGCTGTGCATGGCCTACTTTATGGCTTGGGGGGTCATATAACACCCAGCTCATGATGGGCAGCTCCGGTCGCATGGTGACTTGGTGGCCCATTGTCAATTGTTCAGTTTCCACTAAGGCCCAATAGTAGGCTAAGAGCTGTCTCTAAAAGGGAGAATAGTTGTCCACAGATGAAGGCAAAGCCTTACTCCAAAATCCCAATGGCCTCCACTGTGATTCCCCTATGGGGGCCTACCAGAGACTCCAAATAGCATCTTTATCTGCCACTGATACCTCAAGTACCATCAGGTCTGTTGGATCATATGGCCCAAGAGGCAGAGCAGCTTGTACAGTAGCCTGGACCTGTTGAAGGGTCCTTTCCTGTTCCAGGCCCCACTCAAAGGTAGCTGCCTTCTGAGTCACTTGATATATGGGTCGTAGTAACACACCCAGATGAGGAATGTGCTGCCTCCAGAATCCAAACAGGCCCACCAAGCATTGTGCCTCAAGTATTGTGCTTCTTTCTTGGTGGAGGAAACGGCCAAATGCAACAACTTATTCTTCACCTTAAAAGGAATGTCTCTGCATGCTCCACACCACTGAACTCCTAGAAATTTCACTGAGGTAGAAGGTTGAATTTTGGTTAGATTTATTTCCCATCCTCTCATGTGCATATTCTTAACCAACAAGTCCAGACTGTCTGCTACCTCCTGCTCACTGGATCCAAACAGCATAACATCATCAATATAGTGGACCAGAGTGATATTTTGTGGAAGAGTCAGGCAATCAAGATCCCTTCGAACCAAGTTATGGCACAATGCTGGAGAGGTAATATACCCTCGATGTAGGACAGTAAAGGTATACTGCTGGCCTTGACAGCTGAAAGCAAATTGCTTCTGGTGGTCTTTATGAACCGGTATCAAGAAGAAAGCATTTGCCAAATCAGTAGCTGCATACGAGGTACCAGGAGAATTATTAGTTTGCTCAAGTAAGGAAACCACATCTGGTACAGCCGCTGCAACTGGATACACTACTTGATGAAGTTTTCAATAGTCAATGGTAATTCTCCATGACCCATCCATCTTCTGCATAGGCCAAAGAGGAGAGTTAAAGAGAGATGAGGAGAGAATCACCACCCCGGCATCTTTCAAATACTTGATGGTAGCACTAATTTCTGCAGTCCCCCCAGGGATGCGATACTGTTTTTAGTTCACTATTTTCCCTGGCAGAGGCAATTCCAGCGGTTTCCATTTGTTCTTTCCAACCATAATAGCCATCACTCCACAGGTCAGGGAACCAATGTGGGGATTCTGCCAATTCCTAAGTGTATCTATACCAATTATACATTCTGGTACTGGGGAAATAACCTCAAGATGAGTTCGGGGACCCACTGGACCCACTGTCGGTTGGACTTCAGCCAAAACTCAATTTATCACCTGACCTCCATAAGCCCCTACTTTAACTGGAGGGCCACAGTGTTTTTTAGGGTCTCCCGTAATCACTGTCAACTCAGAACCAGTATCCAATAGGCCACGTAAAGTCTGATTATTTCCTTTCCCCTAATGTACAGTTACTCTAGTAAAAGGCCACAGGTCCCTCTGGGGAAGGATGGGTGAGAGGCGAACAGCATAACTCTTTGGTACTGTGACAAGGTCCTTCCTCAAGGGCACCTGGCCTTCCCTTCATTCAAGGTGTTTTGGGTCTGTAAACTGTCTCAAGTCTGGAAATTGGTTGACTGAGTGAGATTTTCTATTGCTACGATCCAATACTGACTTCCTGTCATTCGTCCTAGAGCTTTTCTGCTTATACAGATCAAATAAAAACTTAGTAGGCTTCTTATGTATGTGGTCCCTGGAAACACCATGATTGATTAGCCAGTACCACAGGTCCATTCAAGTCATGCCATTCTAGGTATCGTTTTGCCTTTGCTGCCCATTATGATAAGTACGCTCACCTTGTCTTTGGTAATTCAATACTGCCACCTGACCCCTACTCCGAGGTCCCATTACACTTATTATATTTACATTTAATTTATGCAGTTGAACAGCAGCATCTCCAACTGTAAGATTCAGGATAAGGAAAAGAGCAAAACAAAGCTTTTCAAACATCTGGTGTCTCTCTCAGTACTTTCCATCTTATAAAATCAGTAAAAGGCATGTCCTCTGGGCCCTCCCATTGTGGAGGATTTGGTGTTGCACTGTGAATTCACTCGAACATACCAATTTGCCTGAGCCTTAGAATCCCTTCATCAACACTAAGCCAAGGGATATCAGGTATCTCCAGCTCTCTGTCAATAGGCCATCCTTTGATAAATATCTCAGCCACCCAATCAAATAAATTTTTAACGCCTTTTTTAACTGCATGAGCTTCCATATTAAACCTAGAATCTCTAGTCAGGTGGCCCATGTCAATAAACTCAGATTGATCCAATTTTATGTTTCTTCTTCCATTATCCCACACCCTTAAAATCCATTCCCAGATGTATTCATTAGACTTCTGCTTGAATGAATTAGCAAATTCACTAAGTTCCTTAGTGGTGTAGCACACCTCCTCATGGACCACACTTTCTATCTCTCCTCTAGGGGCTTGCTTAGCTTTGAGTGTGGTTATAGGTCTAGAGGCAACTACAACTGGGCCCTGAGGGACATCAGCTTCATCTTGTTGAATGGGATTAGCTTCCTCAGTGGGATTAGTTTCCTCAGGCAAGGGTGGGGAGGGTGGGTCTGCTGAGAGTGGGGAGATTAATTCATCAGATGAAGCAAATTCTTCAGAGTCTGAGGATTCAAAACGCTCAGCCTCCTCAGGCTTCTCCCACACATCTCCATCCCACGTGTCAGGAATTCAATCTTTCCCTACCAATGCCCTCACCTTTACTGCTGACACCTTTTGAGGCTGGAAACTAAATTTGTGTTGTAGGTCAACCAAATGTATAATAAGGGCTCCAGCTTGATTTTCTGCAGCTTTCAATCTCTGACAGCTGGAGAGAAGATTCTCTTCCAGGGTACACTTGGAAACTCTTAAACTATTGATTCAAATCTGGAGCTTGTCAATTTTATCATGAAGCTCATTGTTTAGGCTTCATCACTTTATCCAGAGATGCTAGAAGTAACCAGTCA
>NW_008359198.1:857451-863493 GCF_000622305.1 Nannospalax galili | reverse complement strand
GAACCAGTAGAATGAATATATATGTATAGAGATTTATCAGTTTAGCTCACAGGATAGAGTCTGAGTAGTCCAACAATGGCTGCACCACATTAGAGAGGCTGAGAATCTGTAGTTGCTCAGTCCACAAGGCTGGATGACTCAGTAGTCCCAATCTGGTGCCGAAGGTCTGACGAATTCCAAAAGATCAGCTAGTCTTCAGTCTACAGGAGCAAGACGAACTCACCAGGGAGAGAGAAGGCAAGCAGCAAGAAGCCAGGCGTTCTTCTCTGCCATGGGCTTTTATACGGGCTGCCATCAGAATGTAACACCCATGTTTAGGGTGTGTCTTCCAGCTTCAGATGATTCAATCAAAGAGATCTCTCTCATTCCAGTTAATCCCAGACCCAGTCAAGTTGACACTCTATCTATCTATCTATCTATCTATCTATCTATCTATCTATCTATCTATCTATCTATCTATCTATCTATCTATCTATCTATCTATCTATCTATCTATCTATCTATCTATCTATCTATCTATCTATCTATCTATCTATCTATCTATCTATCTATCTATCTATCTATCTATCTATCTATCTATCTATCTATCTATCTATCTATCTATCTATCTATCTATCTATCTATCTATCTATCTATCTATCTATCTAACATCTATCCATCCATCATCTTCTATTATCTATCTAATCATTATCATCTATTTATCTCACATTTTCTTTATTCGTTTCTCTTATGTTGAACACCTACCCTGGTTCCATAACATAGACTTTTGTGAACAGTGCTACAGTAAACATTGTTGTGCAAGTGTCTCTGGGATATGTTGACTTGGAGTCCTGTAATCCTAGAGGTGGATTATATGGTAGATCTATTTTGCATGTTTTGAGGAAACTCTTTATTTTCACTGTGGCTACACTAGTTTACATTCCCATCAACAATGCAATAGGGCTCCATTTTGGCCATGCCCTCACGAGCATTTCTTGTTATTTGTTTTGTTATGACGTTGTGACTGAGCAGGACATGTCTGTTTTAATTTGCTAGTGAGGTTGAACTTTTTTTCATATGTTCACTGTTCATTTGCATTTCATTTTTTGAGAACTGTCTGTTCATTAGTCCATTTGTTCATTAAGTTAATTTTTTTGTCATTTAGCTTCTTGAATTATTTGTATATTTTGGATATTAATATTCTGTCAGATAAATATCTGGCAAAGATTTTCTCCCATTTATAAGCTGTCTCTTCACTTAAATAATGGTTTCCTTATTGTGCAGACTTCATTTCATGAGGTCTGAATTGTCAGTTATTAGCATCATTTCCTTGGTGACTAATGCCTTATTTAGGTAATGAAGTTCCATTTTTCAGTTGTTGGTGGTATTTCCTGAATCACTCAGGCCTTATTCAGAAACTCCTTTCCTATGTCCATGCCTTTCTTATTCTTTCCTCAAAGTCTTTCAGAGCTTCAGCCTACATTAAGGTCTTTGGTTAATTTTGAATTGATGTTTTGGCAGGGTGAGAGATAGAGATCTAGTTTCAGTCTTGTACATATATGTGCTGGATAGATAGCTTTAGATGTCAACTTGACTCGCCTGAGTAGAGGGAACCTTAATCTGGGAATTTCCTCCATTGGAATAGCCTGCGGTCATTTCTATGGGTATTTTCTTGACTATTGAGTGATGTGGGAGGGCCCAGCCCACCGTGGGCCATGTCATCCCTGCGAAGGTTGTTTTGTATTGTATAAGATATGACCTCTTCAGCCATGTGTATTTGGCTATGTTAACAGTATCACACATGAGTTTCTTCTCACTGAGAGGGCTTTAAGTCCAATTAGGTAGCTGTTGATTACCCCAATATAAAAAAATGCCACTACTGCACCAATATAGTTTACTGTGCCAGTCATTGTTGTGGTTATTAGGCTTTAAAGCTGGGGTTGGGCCACTGATTGATAGCTTACATAGTGTCCTCCACCTTCAAAGAGGTGACTTCTAGGTCACTTCCATTGCTCCAAGTCCCATGTTCAAAGTATGCCCTGTCTTCAGCAACAGGGTCTTACCTTCAAGTTCTGGGAGGTAATTAAGGGCTTTGGCAATAGCCTGTGTAATTTTGGGAGTCTTCTTGGACTACCCTGGCCAACAACTTAAGGAAGGTTTCTCCTGTCTGGCACTGTATCTTATTATATAACCTTCATTGATATACATCAACTCATGTAGAGATATTGTATGTGTAATTTTTTTTCAATAGGCTTTTGAACTAATACATTTCTCTCTGGTTTTTCATAAACAGCAAAGACTTGTTTATCTCTCCTCTCTTTCTCCGTAACTGTCCCTCCTCCATCCCCATTTAAATTGGGAGAAGATTCTTTCTTTTTAAGGCCATCGTGAATGCAATTGTTTCTCTGATTTCTTCACAGCATGTTTGTTATTGCTATATAGGAAGGCTGGTGATTTATTAACTAAGAGTTTTCTTGTGGAGTGTTTAGGATCTCATATATAAAATCATATCAACTACAAAGATACTTTGAATTCCTCTCTCCTGTTTGTATTGTTCTTTTGTCTTAGTTGTAGCTAAGACTTAAAATACTATATTGAGTAGGAGTGAAAAATGTGGCACCCTTGTCTTATTCCTGCTTTTAGTTTTGAGTTGTTCCTCATTTATTATGTTGTTGGCTATAGGTTTGCCATTTACAGTCTTTATTATGTTAAGATATTTTTTCTTCTATTCCTATTCACCTCAAGACTTTTATTATGAAGGAACATTAAATTTTCTCAAAATACTATATCTATTGAAATGATTGTATGATTTCTGTCCTCAAGTCAATTTATGTGATGTATGCTTTTTTTTTGAACTATCTCTGCATATGTGGAATGAAGCCAACTTTATCATGGTGGCTTATCTTTTTGATGTGTGCTTACAGACAACTTGCAAATATTTTACTGAGAAATTTTACCTCTATGTTCATCAGGGAGATTAGTCTATAGTGTTTTTTTTTTTTTGTTGGATCTTTATTGGTGTTGCTATCAGGGCAATATTTGTTTAGTAAAAAGAGTTTGGAAACATTACTTTTATGTTTTGTGAAATAGTTGGTGAAGCATTGGTATTAGTTCTTCTTTAAAGACCTACTAGAATTCAGCAGTGAATCCATTTAGGCCTGAATATTATAAGTTGTGGGATTTTATTTATTGTTGTTACTGCTTCAATCTCATTCATTATTATAGATCTGTTAAACTTATTTATTTAATTTTGGTTTTATTTTGGTAGGTTATGTGAATCTAGAAGTTCACCCATTTTTAAACATCCAATTTAGTGGAATATAAGATTTTAAAATATGTCCTAATGATTTTCTGAATTTCCTTTATATCTGTCATACTAGCTCTTTTTTTCATCTCTAATGTTATTAGTTACTTTTGGTTAGTTTGGTTGTTTATAAATGTTGTTTGTCTTTTGAAAGAATCAACTCTTTGTTTCATTGATCCTCTGTCAATTAGTTGTTTCATTGTTTTTTCTATTTTAATTGCTTTCATAATCTTAATTATTTCTTTCCATCTTCTGATTTTGTGCTTAGCTTGTTCTTGTTTCTCCAAATTCTTAAGGTGTATTTTTAGCTTATGTATTTGTAATTTCTTTGATTTTTAACATAGAGGGTTGTAGCTATAAACTTCCCACCTAGAGTGCTTTCATTGTATCCTTTAGATTTCAGTATGTTGGTTTTCATTTTTATTTGAGTCTAGGAACTTTGGAATTTCATTATTGATTTTTACAATGACTGTACGGCACCTGTGGGCTGTACAACCCCCGTGAGCTTGTGTATGTTATGTAGCTTCTCTTGCTTTTGACTCCCAGTTTTATTCCATTGTCTTCAGAAATACAGGAAATTATTGCAATTTTATGTCCTATCATATGATCTCTATTATATATATATTCATGTAAATATGGACTGTTCCATGGGGGGGTGTTGAGAAGAATGTGCATTCTGCATATTTTAGATGAAATATTTGGATGGAGTATTCTGTAGATGACTGTTAGGTCCATTTGATTTATGATATCACTTAACTGAGATCTTTCTCTGAATTTTGTCAAGATGACCTATTTATTTTTGGGACTATGATATTTGAGTCACCCACGGTTATTTTTTATGGATCAATTTGTGTTATATCCAGTCGTATTTATTTCATGAAATTGAGTACACGTGTTTGGTGTTTACATTTTTAAAACTGTAATATCCTCTTGATGGTTTGTTCCATTAGTCAGTATGAAATGACTTTTATCTCTTCTACTTTAGTTTAATGTCTATTACATGTATTGTCATATATGTTAGAACAACAACACCTGTTTCCCAGTTTCATTTGTTTGACATACATTTCCCATCGTTTCACCCCAAGGTTGCTTGCTCTTTGATGGTGAAGTATGTTTCTTGGAAGTAACAAATGGATGGATTCTGATTTTTAATCTTACTTGATACTCTGTGTCTTTTGATTGGTGAATTTAGACATTAAGATTCAGAGCTGTTATTGACAAGTGTATATTAACCCTTGTCATTCTGGTGATTTTGTAGTGTTCGGTGCTTTCCCATTCCTCTTTTGTTTAACTACAGTTCTAGTATGGTTTATCTTTTCTTATCATCTCACAGATATGTTTATATTTCTCTTCCATCTGAAGGATTCCTTCAGTATCATGTCTAGAGCTAGTTTATGAAACATTTTAGCTTGTTTTTTCAAGTTTTTCTTTTTCTTTCAATTGTGATAGGTTTTTTTTTTTTTTTTTTTCTGGGAATATTATTGGTTGTGTATTTTGGGTGGGTAGCTGTTGTCATTGCTATTAAAAGTATCCTTCCAAGTACCCTGACTTTTAAAGTTTCTGTTGAGAAATCTGCTGCTATTCTGATGAGCTATCCTTTATATGACATGATATTTTTCTCTTATCACTTTCAATATGTGGTGTTCTGAATATTTAGAATTTTGACAATACTATAATGTGGGGAGGTTCTTTTTTGGTGTTTGGTATTTAAAATATTTCCTGTACCTGGTTAGGCATCTCTTTCCCTAGATTTGGTAGGTTTTCTGCCATGATTTTATTGAAAACATTGTCTATGCCTTTAGCACTTTCTATGCTTTTGTTTTGTAGATTTAGTCTTTCCATAATGGCCCTTAGATCTGAGATATGCTGTTTAAGTCAGTTTATCTTTGTCATTGTATGAATGCTCTAGCTCCTCTGCTTGTCTTCAAGCCCTGGTAATCTGTCCTCTTTCATCCTTGTATTGGTGACACTGTCCGTGGAACTGCATATCTGACTTACTGTATTTGGATGTTGTGTTCTGAAATTCATGCAGGAAAATATCTGGGTCCTCTTTGATTTTTGGGAATTACTCTTTGTTTATTATTTTGAATTCTCTGTCTTTGGTTTCACCTATTTGGGCTTAGTAATATTTGAAGGAGGCATGTTACTTTGGTTTTTCACATATTTTAGTATTTTTTACATTGAGACTTGCATACTTGAGGTTAGGTGTCTTTGGATTTACAAAAAAAAAAAAAAATCATCCTCATTTTATGTGAAATGTTCAAGAAAGACTAGCTTTCACTAGAGTTTAGGTGTCCCTTTTCTTTGCCAGACTGATGCTCAGGGCACCAGAATCAGTCCCCAGTACTCTTCTGAAAGTAGAATATTGTCTTCAAAACAGTTACTGTCAAAGGATAGGTCTACGCTAAATATGCAGCAATGATCAAATAACGATGACATAGAGACTCCAAACATTTTAGGAAATAAAGGAACACTGGTAGCATGGGGGTACACAAAGGTATTAAGCACTGTGGATATGAGTAGAGAGGAAACAAAGCAAAGTAAAGCTAGTAATTAGCTTTGGGTTGAAGGAAAAAAGTAGAAGAATGAAAACTAGATGGGTGAGAAATAGGGATGAGAATGAAGCTGTTTGGGCTAAAGGTGGAATGCAAAGAGGTAAACAAAAATTCCAGGTCAAGATGTGGAGACCCAGAAAATCAGCCTAGCCTATGTTCCTTAGGAGTGCCTCTCAAAAGGAAAAGGACAAAAACAGGAGGAGG
>NW_008359198.1:829794-857286 GCF_000622305.1 Nannospalax galili | reverse complement strand
AAGGTAAATGGAGAGGAAGAGAAAGGGAAGGAGAAAGACAGAGAGAGAGAGGGAGAGGGAGAGAGACTAAGGACACAGCAGGACAGAGCCGGCTTGCTGTATTGACATTGGGTACTAAATGAAGGAGGGATAAATGTGAAGGGGAGAGGGCTGAATGGGGTATGGAGTCTGAATACAGTCTTCACTAATTGGATTGTAGCCTTGATGCTCTTGGTATTCCTTACCAGGGTCCCAGATTCCTCTCACACTCCTGGGAAATCAGGTCTGATGCTGTTCCCATCAGTGTGGTTTCTGGTCACACCTCCTTCAGGAGTTCCATTGTGAATGCTCTTCTCACTCTTAGGTAGATTCTTGTGGGGTTAGCCCACAGAAGCTGGTTCTGTCTTGACAAGTCCAAAGGCCAGTGCTGACCCTCTGGGCCGAGCTTCCTGATGTTGGGAGTATTGCTTGGAACCCAAGTCTGTGTTCTCCTGTAGACCAGGCTTCCACCCACTGAACACTATGCACATCTCGTGAAGGGTTTCTTCATCAGATATAGAGGTATTCTGATGACTAGTTTTCAGCTTATAGTCCTATTATTCTTGCTCTGAGTTTCCTGAGTGCCATTCGCAGACTTCTGAGCCTTCTGAACTCAAATGCAGGAGGGATACTTTTTAAATGGCATCCTACCACTGCCACAGTCTTAAGATGAAGTCCCACCCCTGCTCCAGTGGAGTGCCAGGAGAGTGAATTGTTCCAGAGTTCTCCCCCTTACTCGGGGAGGGGAGCTCCCCAGACCACATCAATCCTTAAGAAATGAACTTGAGATTTTTGTCCCTTTGCACTGTTTAAAGTTTCCTGTTTTACTTTGCTATTGGACTAGAGTTTTTTAAAAAAATCCATTTCACACCTCTTCTGAGAGCTGTTATCTAATTTTCCCCATTTTATTCCCTTGAGATTCTAGTAGAACATACCTGTGTGTCTTCTGTCATTTCAGATTCCCAGTTATCTTTGGTTTCTAGCCCCACTTTAAAAATAATAGTCTGGCCCTTAGAGTACATCCACCTAATGATAGTTCATCACTAATTTGTTCCTCCTACACAAGCATAAGGACAAGCTAATACTGGTATGCTTCACCTTTCATGTGCTGTAAGTGCACATGCAACAGTACATGTTTTGCATTGGGGAGTTCCCATTTATAATCATCACAAATAAGATAAGAGTTCTTCTGCCTTTGTTTATTCCATTTTCAGTGTTTTTCCATTTTGTTTAGATGTGTCTTTGATTCCTTCTGCCCTAGGAAGTTCTTGCAGTGTATGTTTGTATAAGTTGTACAGAGTAAGCTTGGGAGCAAACAATCCTCTTAGCTTTTGCTTGTCTGAGAGCTTGTTTCTTCCTTTAGTTTTTGATAAATATAGAACTCTGAATTAATAAGTATATTTTGGTTTGTTTTCCCCAGAACTTTAAAGATGCCACTTGGTTTGTCTTTCTGGTTGCATGTTTTTTTTATTAAAATCTTTGTCTTCAGATCATATGTGCTTTTTCTCTAGCTGTGCTTAAAGAGCTGTGCTCTTTAAAATATTTTTTTAGCAGTAATATGATTTTTCCAGCTTTCTCCCTTTCTTTAGCTTAATATTCCCTTGCCTTATTTGATCTGTTTTTTTGTTTATTTGTTACATTATGTGAGTTTGGGAAAGTTACTGGCAATATCTAACCAAATATTTTAAAATATATTTATGATGGCCTCAGATTGGCATTATTTCCAAGTATCTAGCACAAGCCAACTGAAATATTCATAAGAAAAAGAAGGACACGTTCCCAGGTCCATTAAATAGCTATTTCTTGATATCAAGCTCCTATAAGCCTGACTATACATCAAAAATACCAAACCCATGGAGAAGAGCATTGCCATGGGGGAACTAGAAGGTTAGCCACATATTCAGAGTTCACCATAGGTACTTCCTTTGACCAAAGAAACAAGGTTGGAGATATCATTAAAGAGCAGGCCCAAGAGCAGAAGAGACTGTCAAAATAACCAGGCAAAGTTTACAAATGTACTCAACTGCAAAATAAAGTAATTGAAACTTAAAGTCTATGGACTTTTTTTATAGAACAGGTTGTAGAAGAAATTAACAAGTTAGAATGTAAGACTGAATAAACCCCACACAGATCAAAGGATAAAAAATGTAACAGGTAAGGAGAAACAAACCCCCAAAAAGAGAACACTGAACATAGTTATGGCGTTCTGGAGGGAAAAAGCCCCTAGGGGAAGGGTAGTCTTCTAAGAGGCAGTGTCTAGCATTTTTCAGTTCATGCAAAGCACCAGGAGTCTTCAGCTCATCCAGCTTGATAGACCCTCAGCAGGCTAAGTAGAAAGTCATGTGTCTCTTTAACACTACAGGACAAAGACATTTTTAATGCAGCCAAAGGCAAAGGAGAAAGTGCGTGCAAAAAGAAAAAATTAAAATCTGACACCCTAATATTAGCAACAATACACAACTGAAGACAGTAGAAATGAGCTGCATGTTCAGTATCCTGAGAGAGAATTACGGCTGACTTACAGCTGACTGCTCTTTAAACCTACCTCTCAAGGACAAAGGAAAAAGCACCTGAAATGTTACCTACAGATTCTATTTAAGTAGGTCCTAAATACAGTTCAAGAAAAAAATTATCTGAAATGGAAGTGCCTGGGCTGTAAGGAACCGTGAGCCAAATTTTTGGTGTACATTTTTAGCTAAACCCATTTATCATCTAGAACAAAGTATCTAATCTATGAGGAAGAAAAAGAAAGTCAAAATGTTGACTAACAACACAAAGAGAACAATGGTCAGCAGCCATTGTAGGGCTCCATGTGAATCTGGAGATGAATGTGCTGATTATAACGGAGTTAAGTTCTTTTATTCACATCTCTAGACCAATGTAATTTCTTACTGTACTCTAAACATGTATCCTTATATTTACAGACAAGTGTACGTTTTACGACTCATCAAAGAAACTTCTTTTTTGCAACAGATGGAGACTACTGCAGAGTTCTACAACTGTTCCAATGCAGAGAATGTGTCTGTGAGCTGCCCAGCCATAAGTGACATGTCTACAATATGTCTACACCTAAGACTCAAGGAATATAGCAGAACAGGGAGAAGAAATATTAATGCATCTCTCAACTTTCACCAGTGGAGCTTCCTCATGCAACGGATGATTAACACAGAAAACCACAACTAGCCAAAATGCAGAAAATAAGAGACTTCAGAGTGCATGCCCCTGGATAAGCCTCCTAATTAAACCTCACCCACCCAGGGCTCAGAGACCATTGTGGAAGAGGGGGTGGAAAGACTGGAAGAGCCAGGGGTGGTGGATGACCACAAGGAAACAGACTTTTCCAGGTGTCTGGGAAGTTGCTCATATAAACTTATAGCAATGACAACACCATGCATAAGAACCATGAAAGGTCAAACCAGCCAAAAAACCAGCATGGAAGTGGGGAAATGGGTAAGAAGGCCCAACCTTAACCGACAGACTATTGACAACTGATGACTATGGGTAGAAGGAGAGTTGAATTTTTTTTTTCATTCAGCCATATAATTTGTATTTTCTTTTATTTCTTTATGTGTATGAGTGTATTGTCTGCCTGTGTGTAAGTGCACCTGTGCCATGCAACACCTGTGAAGATAAGAAGAGAGTGTTGGATTCCCTGGAACTGGAGTTACCAATGGTTTTAGCTACCATGTGGGTGTTGGGAACCAAACCCGGGTCCTCTGCAAGAGAAGCCAATGCTCTTAATGGCTGAGCCAGCTCTCCAGCCCCTATTTGTATTTTCTTTGGCTTCAGTTAGCAGTTTATTCCTGTTGTCTGAGTTCTTTGAGTTGTATATTCTTTAAAGCTGTTGAGTTCTTTGATCTTATTTATGATTGTTCTTTTAAATTTTACAGCTTGGGGTTCCTCTGGGTGTTTCTCACTGTAGTGCACTTTTGTAGGACTGGTGGATTTTGTGGGGACATATTCTCTTGGTTTTTCTTATTTGTGTTTTTGTGTTGTGGTTTGGGCATATGAATTTTTTTTGTTAGCTGTGTCTCCGGTATGAAATTCTATTTTGCTTTGTTTAGTTGAAGTTTATATTGTTGATGTAGTTTGGTTGTTTTCTGGTTAGGTATGAATAGTTAGCTGGTCTGTGCTTCAGATTCTCACTTTTGATTTTTTTTATTGGCTGGACAGGATGGTTCCAAGATGATTAGTGAACAGCCCTCTGACAAGGTGAAGGAAATTTAAGACAATGGGAATCCAGTCACTGGGTTCTGGCAGGCTAGATGGGTCTCAGACAGGAAGATCAGGAGGGAGGTGTAGGGCCAAAACTGGGATGGGGACAGCATCAGGAGGGTCTAACTAGCTAGGCAGAGTAGGTTTGGGCCCTGAAGGAGGGGAATGCCTGAAGGAGGGGAATGAAGCTAGTCTGGGTGCAGGAGATCAGGGCACAGTGAGTGGGTCTGACTTAGAAAGCTTGTCCAAAGGTCTGAGGTGAGAAGAGCAAGAGTGGGCCTATGCCAAAGGCTGGAAGGGGGACAGTGTCGGGAGAGAGAATGTAGCTGGCCAGAATGCAAGAGAATCAAACTGCAATGAGATGTTTCCTTTAAGGGAGTGACATTAGATAGGTCCAGGCTTCAGTGGTTGGATGCATACCAAGGGACATTTGGGGACACAAATTTGGCTGGATAGGCCTGAACATATATGAAAGAATGCATGAAATCCAACCCAAGGCAGGAGGTTATGGGGGTATGGATAAGGGGAGGGGGGTCTAAATATGATCAAAATGTATGAAATTTACAAAAATTCAATGAAAAGTAGATAAAAATTCCTTTATTTATGGTTTTAGAGCAATCACTAAAGAAGAGAAAAAGAGAAGAAAAATTAGAATGCAGAAAATTAATAACTAAAAAGGAAGTCAAGAAGGGGGAGAAGGAATCATAGATATGCAAAATAGTATAGAAATAATGGATCTATGTAGATCACTGGTTACGTAAATGGATTTAATCATTTCAAAAGTAGTAGACTATACACAACAGAATCTAGTAATAGATTGACCTAAGGCAATTAAAATTTAAGGGCACAGGAAAGCTAAAAGAAAGTGGCTGGAGAGAGAAATGTTAAGCAAATAGTGAAAAACTCATCTGTGTGGGATATGAAGAGGAATATGTACATGGGATGAAGGGGTCTTGCTCATCACAATATCAAGATTTATGATAACTACATAATTTAGATGGAGTGGAATAGTATAAGGATAAGGGAAAAAACAGAGGATAGAGAACCATGCACACAAAGTCCCCTGTAACCATCAGTAAAGCTCAGTAGGAAAACCATCAGTATTCACTGACTGATGCTAGGTACTATCTTAAGAAGAGAAAACGCAGCTGTATCCTCCCCCCACCTGTGTCTGACTTGTTTTGTTTTATGACTAATCATTCTTTTGAGCAACTTTTTCTTTCACAAAGACCACTATGGCAAAGGCAAAGGCTATTAAGTTATACTGTAGATTGAGCTGTTTCTATAGGAATTCATGATGGAAAAGTCCCAAGTTGAAAAACTGGTAGAAGCTACCATAGGGCAAGAAGCTGGCTTGGCGGATTGGCAGCTGGCTCTCTCATCAAGAGCAGATTAAAACACTGGGTCCCATTCCCTAGAGAGGCAACAGTCTGAACCCCTCATCACTTCTAAGTATGTTTCCTTTTCTTTAAGGAACGCTTCCATGATAATGTCGGTGGCTCAACAAGTGAAATCTGGAAAGTCTTAGAAGCTTGTAGGAAAACAAATTGAATTCTCCACGCAAATCTACCCAATTGACTGCTGTGGTCATAACACTTGGCCACAAAGTCACTGCTATTGTTTTGCTAAGTACTGAGTGCAGTCAGAACTGTAATTTTTATTTCTGGCCTGGTTGCTGAATTCAAGTGACAAGTTTTATGTTTTTTTGGCAGCTGATATGTTCACAGAAGAGGCAAGACATTTTAAACTTGTCTAAGCTACAAAGCAGATCCAGGTGGTCCTCTTGATTACAGAGGAAGCCATGTTTGACGGAGTGGGAAGGACACAAGTTTAGAGATGTGAAACACCCCAAGGGAGGCAAGGGCATAGCCTGACCTTCCTGCACGTTGGACAAGTCTGCTCTGAGTTTTACCTGGTGAATTAGATTTTAAATGGGCTAGACAAGAGCCAAGTTATGAATGGGGATGCCTTGTCTTTGGGGAAAATAAAAATACATTTGTACAAATAAAGTACATGACACATGCCAAAAGTTCTGTGCAGTTTTTCACATAAGCATAATAGACATGATATAAAAACGTGAGTTCTCAACAACATACAGCTGCAAAGTCTTTTTAGGTCTGCTTGTGATGGGGGAGTAGGGACAGAACCTACAGGATAAGGGTGAGAGGCATTACCCAGAAATATTTTCTTATAGCTGGGTCAGCGATAGATGTGTTCACATTCATTTCTGGTGCCTGTGTGATCTTATTGTTCTGTGACAGTTTAATCTTAAATATGGTATGAGGTAGACACTTAATCTTATATTTTTGAAAAAAAGCTGTCCCAGCTCTGTTCCCTGAATTCATTGTTGTTGTAAGGATTTCACACACCTTGTGTGTTAATGTTTTATTGCTGCTTTGCTCTATTTATAGATTGTCTAGTCTGATGTTCCATCAAAAATGCCTCTCAGGGGGCTGGCAAGGTAGTTCAGCAGAGAAGGGGCTTGCTATCTAGCCTGACACCCTGAGATTGATCCCAGAGTATGCATAGTGGATGGAGAGAATCCACTCCTGCAAGTTGTCCTCTGACGTCCTCACTGGTGTACGTGCAGGTGCACACACACACACACACACACACACACACATACACACTCAATGTAAAATTAAAGATAATGCCCAACACAATGACCCATACCAAAACCTTTGTGGGGAGATGTGGGAAGCAGCATTTGAGGGATATTCTCTGGGGTTATTTTCACACAGTTGTTCCTTCCAACCTCTCCAGGAATGCTGATGGCTGGCATCACCTCAAGACAGCAGGTTTTCAGCAAGTTCAAGGTGCCACCAACAACTACCACGCATGAGGACTGTTCAAACTCAGTCCTTTTTGTGGCTTATGTTCAAGTTTCATTTAGAAAGGGATGTATCATGATTTAAAACAAAATAGTTTGGGGTCTGGTGGAAGATGGTACATTGCTTATGAGTAGTCCTGTCTGTCCTGAATCCAACAAGTGACAGTAAAAAACAAAAGGTGCTGAGTTTCTAATGCCATTGAGAGTAATGGAGACTGATGTGAGGAGGCATCAGCAAACCAAAGGTTCTGGTAACTTCTGGAAGATGACGTGGTCTGTATCGGTTATCTATTACTGTGAAACAAACTACCCAGAATGTATACGGCTTATAATACAGTAAATATTCACTATTCCCCATGATTTCTATGGGTTGGGAATTTTGGGAGCAGTCTAATACTGGAGGCTTGGGCTTGGGGTGTCTTGTAAATTTATAGTCAAGACATGATTTAGCAATTAATAGGGGTTGGAAACTCTGCTTCCAAAATGTCTTGTGCAGCTGACAAGAACCTCAGTTCTTTTCCAACAGATCTAAAAAGAGTAAACTTACTTGGCATTGTATTCTAGGTGTGTTAAGCTGATAAATAATGAAAACTGAAAGAAGAAAGAAAGCTCTGTGGTGAGACAGTGTTAAAGATAAATATTAATAAAACCCAGACGAATTATGATGATACCTGAATGGGTGAACAAAATGGCATATGCCCATTCAGTGGAATACTGTGCACAAATGAAAAGGGATAACCTACTGATAGTTCTACAATAAAGATGAACATCAGAAACATTCTGTGAAATGGCAGCAGCCAGAGGTAACCATTACACTGTTTAACTAGTTATGAAATATTTCAAAAAGGCAAGTTGAATAGCTTAATAAGCCTGAGTTTTCTATTTTTCTATTTACACATTTTATACTTATATGAACTATATATGGGCATGAAAATCTTACTAAAGGCATCAAATGCTCTAAAACTGATTTTTGGATTTTTGGAGATAGTTGATAGTTGTATCACTTGGTAAAGTTGCTAAGTATTGAATTACACATTTGAAATGGATGAATTTTATGACATGCAAAATACGTCTTAATAAAATGGGAAAAAGCAGTTATGTTTAATATTATAAAATAACTGAAGGTAAGCCAGGCGTGGTGGCACATGCCTGTAGTCCCAGCACTTGGGAGGCAGAGGCAGGCGGATCTCTGTGAGTTCAAGGCCAGCCTGGTCTACATAGTGAGTTCCAGGCCAGCTGGGCCTGCAGGGAGACCCTGTCTCAAAAAGACCAAAATAAATAAATGAATAACTGAAGGTAATGCTATTGTAGGACTATTAATAATAAATTATTCTTTGAGGAGAGAATTTATTAGTATAATTTGTGGAACTGTTTAAAACAGATTTTTACAAAGATTTTTTTTTCTGAATAACATAGAACACATTCTTTGTGAAAACTTTAGAAAACTTAGACATGTACAGTGAAGAACATAAACATTAAAATGATCTTTGTGTGGCATTGGGGAGTAAACCTGGGTGGGGCCTTGTGTTTTCTAGGCAAGTCCTCTCCTGTTGAACTGTATCTCCAGTCCTTTTGCATTTTCATTGAGACAGGTTCTTACTAAATTGCCTAGACTGGACTTGAACTTGAAATTGTCCTGCCTTAGCCTGTCCAGTAGCTGGGATTAAAAGCCTGCACCAATGTCTCAGCTAAAGTGGACTTGTACAAAGTGTACAAAGCCTTGTAAGTTTCATGAAGGTATTGGGATTGTTTATCTTTTAATGACGTCTTGTCACGACTTCAATGGTTTTACATGTTGATTAAGAAGGGTTGAATCTGAGCTCTGAAAGAATATAGTGTTGAATGGACTACAAAAATGAGGGTCAGGCAGTGACAAAGCAAATTTAATTGGCAAAATGAATTGGATAATTGGATTTCTCCCTCCAAATTGTAACAATGGAGTGAAACTTAACTTTAATTGACTGCAGTAATTTCACATACTGAGAAACCAATTTAGAATGCTCATGAGCTGTGGAAGCCACATAACAGGCACAGAAGAGAACACACATTGCTCTACTCCCTGCCCATGTTCTTAAATCTGAGCTTCTGGTAGGTCCAGAGTTGTGGGGAAAATATAAAGGCCACGGATGGAATTTCCTGCTCTTGGTCACAGCATGCCCTCGTGAACCTGCCAGGTATCTGCCGATGCAGCTGCTTGTGTAAAGCCAAGCTTCACCAAGACGAGTTGTTTTAACTTCGGGGTTCTTTTCCTCTTCGGGTACATTGTTTCTCTAGGTGAAATAAGGTATCTCCTTCACCTTTCTGCACTGGCTTCACTTTAGAACCAACGAGAAGTTTGAACAGATGGAGGGAACTGTGACCAGCCCCCAAAGTCGTGAAAATGACTTTGTAACTTTCCTTCATGGGTGAGATATCTTGAGATCGCTATTTAAGAAAGTAATGGAACTTGTCATGTATTTCCTCTGGATAAATCTGGCTTTAATAGCAAAAGTCCTGCTTTCTTCACTCGTGTTTATTTTCAGTCACTCAAACTGACGCGTGCTGTCAATATCTCCTCGCTGTAAGTGTAAGCAGAAATATTTAAAGAAAGCAGCATTGTTTTATTTTGGGTTAGCAATTTTCCAGGGCCCGCTGGCAGAAGTATTTAGTATTAAAGAATTGCATGTGCTTGCTTTCTTCTAAATATAGGTTAAACAGTGAGCAGTAGAGCCTGAATACTTCAGAACAAAGCATGTGGAATATTAAAAAAACAAAAATCTATAGACAAAGCATCTCCTGCCCAGAACGAAACAAATAAGTAGGAAACAAGCTGATGGATATCAGGGTTTCTTGTAAGTTCAGTGGTTTTAAAATTTTTTCCCTTTAACACTATAAAAGCAAGGTCAGGCCCACTGCTGCATTAACTCAAGGCAAGCCAGGTGGATGGTGGCTACTGTGTGGTCTTGTGGGACCAGGGAAGGGCTGCAAGGTAATTGATGTGACTGTTATGAAAAGGCCCAGCAGTAGAGTTTTTTTTTTTTTTAATCTTTGAACTCTACCCTCTTTTTAACTGTCTCTCTTTCTCTCTTTCTTTCTTTCAGAAATCTGGCACAGTGCCAAGATTCTAGCCCAAGTTTTTTACTTTTGGATTACATCACTAGTGAGAAGTTGGGGACACAGGTAACATGTGGTGTTAATATCAAGTTCTCTTTTGCACTGTTTCTCAAACTGGAAGCTGTAGATCCTGTAGCCTCTGGACATATTTTCAGAGATACACAAGTTGTGTTTTATATATATATATATTACATATATAATTGTATATATAGTATATATATATATTCCAATTTTGAAAAGTTAACATGAACATATGAACATATTTTTTAAATCATATAAATAGTCCATCAGTTAGAACTATTATTAAGGCATACCACAAATTAAGTAGCTCAAACATCTTTTCATTGCTATACTCTTGTGGAGGCTGAAAGTCCAGAATCAAGGTGCTGGCCAGGTTTGTGACTTTTCAGGACTGTAAGGAGGAATTTAGTCCTCTTTTCCTGACTTCTGAAGATTGGCTGGGAAGTTTTGGTGTACTTTTGCCTGTAGATGCTGAAGATCTCTGCCATCACAGATGCATGGAAGCTTCCTTATGTGTTTATATGCTTACTTCCATTTTCCCTTTTTAACAATACCCACATACTGGATGAAGGTCAGCCCTTGTTTTGACACCATCATTTGCAAAGACCCTGTTTCCAAATAAGGTCCTAGTCATGGTTCCTAGGGGGACTTCAAAATATTTTCTGGGAAAACACTTTATTCCAGAATATATAAGAATCACCAGACAGAGTTTAAAGTTGTGATGAAATATGCAGGACGGCTTTAGTTGTCTTGTTTTCAATATATATATCAGGAAAAGAAAAAGTGTCCAAACTTCCTACATGGAGGTTGCAGCAGTGGTAGTCTAGGGTCTATGGCTAAACAGACAATGAATCTTAAGAAAGCCATACTGTAATAGGTACATTTGTGAAATCTTTTTTCTCACTCTGATGTCAAGCTTTATTCTTTTGTGTAAAGATGCTTCTAAAATGACAGTGGGATCACATCTCAATAGTGGCATCATAAATTGGCAATATATTTTTCCTTTTTGTATTGATTTTTTTGGTGTATTTCATACAGAACATCCCAAACAATCTTAATAATCTTTACACCCGCATCCCAAATAGCACCCTCCCATAGAGCCCCCCCCCCGAGCCTATATACTCTGTCATCCCTGTCACTGTCCACTGTGTTGTCAGAGCTCCCACCCGTTCTACAGTACAAGTCCATCCACTGAATCTAGTCAGCCTATCTAGAGTCCCTTGTTTAAGAAGATCAGCTCTTCCTTATCTAGCAGCAAGCAGTTGCCAATATTCCTTTAGAAAAGATTGGGGTCTGCTGTTCATTTTCCAAGTTCTATGCTGAGTTATTGTTTAGGAGTCTATTGGGTCACCCTGGCTAACAAGTTAAAGGAAGATGTCTCCTGTTTGGCATTGTTTCTTGGTATGTAGCCTTCATCTATATACACAGACTCTTAAAGAAATATACTGATCACTTTAAATTTTGATTATACTTTCCTTTTGGGTGTTTAAGACCCTAAAGTTGGCCCAGATTAACCGATTTAGTTTTACTCTTGAGGTCATCTGAGGATCTGTTCCTCAGGAGTCACATGGACTTGGGAGGAGCTCCTGGCTCCTTTCTTTTACCAGCTCCATTTATGTGAAAATAAGTCAAAGATTATGCTTGACCGTGCCTGGCTTCACTTGGAAGCAGGCAGGAAATGTTTCCTCTGAGTTGACCCTCCTCTTTGTAGACTGGACACTGGTTCAAGTCCATCTGGTGTGGTCTCCATAGCCTCCTTGCTCAAAAGGACAGGGGACTCACCACAGTTACAGGACATTTTGAGAGATGCTCCATAGTCCCCTGGAACTTAGTTGACCTTGGAGGTCAAGGAGCAAAAACTGTCCTTTAAGTCCCTCTGACCAGATTAGTATAGGCCTCAAAATACAGCTATTAAACATCCAAGAAGGTTAGTTCCACCAGTCTGGTACTTTTAATTACCATGTGCAATGTAGATAAAGCTTGGGCAAAAATCAAACTTTCTCAGATAAATCTTGACTAGACATATATTTTGTTCCTTGAACTAGTTGTATATATAATTTGTCAGTAGGTTCCCTCTGTTTTTGTAAAACCATCTAGGCATTATTTATCTTGCTCACTGTCTAATCTTTCCACAATGGTTTCCCAATTTAAAGTGTCCCCATTTTCCCCATTTCTCACTTAATAATACCCTTCTCCTATGGTCCCCCCTCTCTTGAGTTCCTTCTTTCCCTTTATCCCCAAGGTTCCTTGTATAACCCTCCCTCCATCCTCCCATTTAAATAACCCCATTTTTATCCATATCTCCCTTAGTAATGCCTGTTTCTTACTGTTCTTCCCTCTCAGGTTCTTTCTTTTCCTTTACCTCCCTGGTTCCTTTCATTATCCTGGTTCCTGTAGTTATGTCTGGGTATATACTCACTTATAAGGACTTGGTACTAAGATCCATATATGAAGGAGAACTTATGTCCTTTGTTTTTCTGAGACTGTGTTACTTCACTTAGTATAAGTTTCTAGTTCCATATGTTTACCTGCAAATTTTATGATTTCATCTTTCTTTCTTTTTTTTTTTAGAAGAAGCATTTCATTACAGGTTTAACATACTCAACAGTTTCTAGAGCAAAGATACATCTCTTTCAAAAGTGGTTATAAAATTTTTAGGTTCACTGCTGAATTAATACAGTTATACAATATTGAACTCAGTATAAGCCCTGTAAGACATAAAATTGAATGAGTTTTTAACCTTTAAAAAAGATCTCCATTTCATTTTAAAATATACTGTTTCTTACACAAAGACTCATTGTTTTTGCTAATAACACTGAGATTTTGGCACATAGTATGCAACCAGACATAACTACAGGAACCGGGATAATGGAAAGGAAACAGGGTGGTAAAGGAAAAGAAATAACTGTCATAATTGGTTGCACTTGAATCCTTGGCACCTGTGTATGTCTATAAAGTCGTACAAGGAACCTAGGAGATATATGTTTATAAAGTCGTACAAGGAACCTAGGGGATAAAGGGAAAGAAGGCACTCAAGAGAGGTAGGACCATAGGAGAAGGGTATTAGTAAGGATTTCATCTTTCTTGATTGCTGAGTAGAATTTCACCATGTAAATGAACCACAGTTTTATTATTCACTTGTCAGTTGTACGACACTTCGGTTGCTTCCATCTCTTAGCTATTGTGAAAAGAACAGCAACAAACATGGATATACAAGTGTCTCTGCAATAGGATGAGTTCTTTGGGTATATGCCAAGGAGTGGTATAACTGGGTCAAATGGTAGGTTCATTTGTAGTTTTTTAAGAGTTCTCTACACTGCTTTCCATAGGGGTTGAACAAGTTTGCAGCCCCACCAGCAGTGGATGAGTGTTCCCCTTTCCCAACATCCTCTCCAACATTTGGTATCATCTGTTTTCTTGATCTTATCCAGTCTGACTGTAGTAAGATGAAATCGTAAGTGGTTTTAATTTGCATTTTCCTAATTACTAAAATGTTGATCACCTTTTAAAATGCTTCTTAGCCATCTTTATTTCTTCTTTTGAGAACTCTGTGCTCAGCTCTTTAGCCCATCTTTTAATTGGGATACTTCGGTTCTTGAGTCTTTGTTTTTTGAGTTCTTTACGTATTCTGGATGTGAAACCTCTGTCAGATGTGTTGCTGGTCAAGATTTTCTCCCACTCTGTGGGTTTTCTCTTCACTTCCTTGGTTTTTCTGATGTATGGAATCTTTTTAGTTTAATGAGGTCCCATTTGTTGATTCTTGAACTTATTTCCTGAGCAATTGAAATCTGGTTTAGAAAATCCTTTCCTACTCCTATATCTGGTAGGTTATTGCCAATGTTTTCTTCTAACAGTTTTAGTGTTTCAGGCTTCACCTTGAAGTATTTGATCCATTTGGAGTTGACTTTTGAGCAAGGTGAAAGATAGGGGTTTAGTATCATTATTCTACAGGTGGAGATCCACTTTTACCAGCACTATTTGCTGAAAATGCTGTCTTTCCTCCAGTGAATGTTCTTGGCCCGTTTGTCAAATAGGTGGCTGAAATCACATGTACTCATATTTGGTTCTTTAATTTTGTTCCATTAATCTATGGGTCTATTTTTGTGCCAGTACCATGTTTTATTGATGACTATAGCTCTATAATATAGTTTAAAATCTGGTAGAATAATCCTCCCAGCATTGTTTTTAGTGCTCAGGATTGCTTTGACTATTTGAGATCTTTTGTGCTTCCATATGAATCTTAGGATGTTTTTTTCCAATTCTGTGAAGAATGTCATGGAGATTTTGATTCGCATTGCATTGAATCTATAAATGGCTTTTGGTACGATGGTCATTTTTACAATATTAATTTTTCCAGTCATGAGCATGGAAGGTCCTTCCATCTCCTGGTGTCTTCCTCAATCTCTTTCTTTAAAGATTTAAAATTTTCATTGTAGAGATCTTTAGAATCTTTGGTCAGGTTTATTCTGAGATTTTCTTTTTTTGAGGATATTGTGAAAGGGAGTATTTCCATGTACTCTTTCTTTGAATGCTTCTTATTGGTATACAGAAAGGCTACAAACTTCTGTAGACTAATTTTGTAACTGCCCACTTTACTAAAAGTGTTAATCATTTTGTGGAGTTTCCTGGTGGAAATTTTGGCATCTCTTAGATTTGATATCATATTATCTGCAAAAAGAGATAATTTTATCTTTTCTTTTCCAATTATTACTCCTTTAATTTCCTTGTCTCATTGCTCTTGCAAGAGTTTCAAGCACTATGTTAAAAAGGAGTAGGAGATAGTGTACAGCCTTATCTGGTTCCTGATTTTAATGGGAATGCTTCCAGTTTTTCTCCATTTAGAATGATGTTGGCTGTGGGTTTCTTGTATAGCACTTTAATTATGTTGAGGTATGTTCCCTCCAGTCTAATTCCCTGTAGGACTTTGAACATAAATGTGCTGAATTTTGCCAAAGGCTTTCTCTGTATCTATTGAGATGATCATGTGTTCTTGTCTCTGAGTCCATTTATATGATTTTTGATGTTTATTGACTTGTATTGTGTTCCCCAGGGGTTCTGGTTTCTCCAAGGCGTGGGGCCTGCTGTGTAGAATTGACTGTGGAGAGTTAGCCGTGGAAGGAGTGGCATGTGGCACCATGTTGAACCAGAGCCATGAATGCGAAGGGGGCTCAGCGGCCAGGCGCACCCAAGAACAGAATGGTCTGGCCCTTATGGACCTGGGGCAAGAGTGCTGGCCCCTGATGCGTGGGCAAAAGGTAGCGGTGATTATGGGCAGGCTGCGGGAGCAATCTGGAACGGTCGGCTTTAAGCTGTGGCATGGAACGGAGCTGGGTGGCGTGAAGCTAGGCACTGGGTGTTTGTTTCTTTGTAAGTCATTCCCCACCCCATGGTAATAATAAATTTACATAAAGATATGTTATATGGTTTTCCTGATAGTGCAAGAGACCCATCCCTGCATCTCTATAATAAATCTGACTTGATCATGGTGGATGATCTTTGTGATTTGTGTCTGTATGCGGTTTGAAAGTATTTTGTCGAGAATTTTTGCATCTATATGCGTTAAGATCATGGGTCTATCGTTTTCTTTTTTAGTTGTATCTTTACCTGGCTTTGGCATTAGAGTGATGCTGGCTTCATACAAGGATTTAGTAAGTTCTCCCTCCATTTCTATCTTTTTGAATAAATTTAGTAGTATTGGATATAGATCTTCTTTTAATGTGTGGTAGAATTCTGCTATAAAGCCATCTGGTCCTGGGCTTTTTTTAGTCTGGAGGTTTTGTATTTCTGTTTCAATCTTTCTTAAATTCATCCTTTGACCGATTCATCATTCAGGAGCTTGTTGTTTAATCTCCATGTGTTCATATAATTACTAGGGTTTCTTCTGGTGTTGATTTTAAGCTTTATTGCATTGTGATCTGATAGAATGCATGGGGTGCTGAATAGAAAGTATATTCTTCTGTGCTTGGGTTGAATATTCGGTAGATGTCTGTTAGGTCCTTTTGAAGTATGGTATTGCTTAATTCAGATGTCTCTCTGTTAATTCTCTTTCCTGTTGACCTATCTAATGGAGACAATGAGGTATTGAAGTCCCTTCCTATTAATGGGTTGGGATTAATGTGGCTCTTAAAGTCCTGTAGTACTTTTAAAAATGAAGTAGGGTACACCAGAGTTTGGTGAATATATGTTATGATTGTAATATCTTCTTGGTCAATTGTTCCTTTGATCAGAATGAAGTGGCGTCAGTACTAACCATTGTAACTTAGTAAAGACCTTTATTCCTGTCATTGTTAAAATTCTGTTCCTGCTTATCTTCCACTCAAGCTGTTATCGCCGGTTGGCAACTGAAGAAACTGGTGGGACTGACATTTGAATGACTTCTGTTTGAACTCAAATTTGTAATGTTTGTACTGAATTTTATACTTTTTCTGACGACTTAAACTCATGCAAGTAGGACAAGCATTGGTCATCCAGCATGTCCTAGGCTTTGAATATCCACAATCCTTTGTATTTTTCTATCATTTGTCCACTCTGCCATGTATATAAGTTCAAAGCATGTGAATGAATGTGCAAAGAATGTGGTGCACGGGCCTGTAAATCTGGTGTGAGCGTGAAGAGACAGCTAGCCAGTCTGGGCTGCATTTCCTGAGAGAGTGCTATTCTCTGGGGGATAGCATCACTGAGAAGCCCAAGAGAGCAATGGCTTGCCTTAGTGAGATTAAGTCACATAATAATTCATGAATTGAACCAAAGTCCAGCCATGTTGATATTTGCACTCCTCACTCTAGAAAGAGGGGTCAAAGGGTGTCTGCAGTCTCCCTCCATAAGTTTGTAGCTGCAGTTTGTTTTCAGGTCTTTTGTGGAAAGCTGCCTTTGTTTTCAGTGCTGTCAGTTTCTCTGTGGTGACACCTCTGCTTCCTGAGCACAGGTAGAGCTTCTATAATTACAGAGTGCCTGGAGATTTATTCAGCTAGACTTACCTCGGAAAATGTGGAAAAATGAAGTCTGACAGAAAAACTAGTCGTTTTCAAAGAAGCTAATTTCTTTGAGGATTAGTTATTTACTGTTGTTTATTAAGAACAATCTAGCTCCTCTTCCTTCAGCCCAACCCTGTGCTATAAAGTATTCCAAACCTTAAGGCAGGCTAGACATAAATCAGGAATGAATTATACTTAAGTAGCAGAGCCAGCTTGTTTCCATTTGCAGATAGTCCCTGATTGAAAAATAGGTTTTGCAGTGTCATTTCAAAGATATTTTTTTCAGTTTTTCTTTGACAAGTAAGTGCAAAGATCAGAAATTGCATATGCAACCCCATTTTCCTGTCGCACTGTTCCTACCCTGACAAGTACCCCAAAGCTTTTCACATTGCTGTTGGAGGACGTAGGAAAACCACATCGAAGGAAACAATTTATTGCAACCAAGTAATTGCCTTATACTAACAATGCTTCCGGGGCAGGAAACCTGGGAGGAAGGTTTAATCACATCAAAAGTCTCTTACCTCAAATAAAAGTACCATTCAGTATATAAATGAAATGGGATACTGAGTTTGATGTTCCATTGCTTTTGAAATAAGTTGGTAGATATTGTCTATTTTCTTCCTTCCTTCCTTCCTTTCTTCCTTCCTTCCTTCCTTCCTTCTTATTTATTTTTTCTTTTCTTTTTTTTTTTTTTTTGCATTTTTAAGACAGGATCTCCCTGAAGCCCCAGCTGACCTAGAACTCACTCTGTAGACCAGGCTGGCCTTGGTCTAACAGAAATCCCCCTGCCTCTGCGTCTTGAACTCTGGGATTAAAGGCATGTGCCACCATGCCTGGGTTCTATTTTCTTTTGAATAGTGTATCTTCTTTTTATTTTATCCTTTTGAGACACAGTCTCCTTATAGTCCCAGTGTTCTTGAACTCTCTAGATCAGGCTGGCCTCAATCTCACAGAGATCTGCCTTCTTCTACTGGGACTAAAAATGTGGGCCACCACATCCAATTGATGATATACCTCTTAAGTATAAAATTTCAAATCCAGAGAAGCCAGTATCTCTTGCTTGTAAATTTTAAATGTTCCTGTTTTCACTGGAATGCGATGCTTACTGTGCACATGAGGGTGAATACATTGATATACATGGTGGCAAATGAGTTGCAGCTCACTCCAGGCTTCATGATATGAAATTTGACTACTTACAATGAAGGAAAATTAGTCTGAATTTCATTTTAGCATACCTGGATGAAAATAAGAGAAGCAGAAGAAATGGGTGAGGGTTCAGAGATAAAGGAAAGAACTTCAAAAATAGATACATTATTTCAAGTGCTCACCCATTTGAAAATGTCCCGAAGGAAACTGTTGTGACTTCATCATGGTGCATATGGGCCTCATTTTAAACTTTCTTTCCTGATGGGTTCTAATCAGCATTCATTCATTCAACACATTTTTCTTCAATGCCAGCCATGGACAGGCATGGCAAAGTACATCAGAGATGCAAACTTGTATAAGATGGGTTCAGATATGCACTGTGCAGCCCCTGTTAAAGAATTCCACTGAAACTTCCATGCTAAAACCTAGTGGTAAAATTTCGGTAGGTGTAGCAATTCCCATAATCTACTTCAAAGTATCTAGGCACTGCCATCTCAAAAAGCCAAGGCTCGTGGACCAATTCTGTGTCTCCTACTACAGAGGAGTAGGGAAAAAACAAGAGGGAAGGAGAAAAAGAAGAAAATCCTTTTTGTGAAGCAGAAGCAATTGTTTACCCTGGGTAAACAATACACACACACCTAGAAGCCTCAAGGCTGACCTGGAGAAGTTGAGTGACCCACCTGGTGTCCCTTATCAACAAAGGGGAGCTGAGATCTCCCCTCATGTTTCCCATGGCCTTGTCTTCTGCTGAAAAATTTCACATCACTCTTTATAGTTTCAACTGTGCCTTTTTTCTCAGTAGTTTGTAATTATTATTTTTAATGTTCTGCAGTGTATGCCTGTTTGAGAAAATTCAAGTGACTAAAGGATGGTAATTGAAATGACCTCTTTCCTTCCCCTTCCATTGTCATTTTTGCATAGGCAGATAACCAGTTCTAATAGTTTGGGATGGATCCCATGGAGCATTCTTTTACTCTCATTTTATAAATACCTTCACACTTAGCTTCATTTTTAAAAATTTTAAGTAATGAAAATATCATTGCTTTTCATAAATTTGCACTGGATATTTTCTAGTCTTTGGACTTTAATCCAAATAAGAGTATGAAGAATGTCTTTTCTCCATTAAACAGTAGCTTCATTGTCCAAATTAAAAAATATTTTAAATATATTTATTTAATATATGTCATATTTAACATGTTTTGAGCACAGCACTGTGTGTGTTATTACTAATGGAAATATGCACTGAGGTTTAGCTTGTTCAGGTACCTCTTTTTAGACAAGAGGGGAGAGTACAACATATTTTTAGACACCTATATTGAAACTAAAAATATTAATCTCTTTTTAAAAATTTTGCAGTGCTAGAGATCAAATCCAAGACCTTTTGTATGGTAGGTGATAGATAAAAAGTAGCCTTATGACAAATAGGGTTGATCAGGAGAAAGCAGAGTTTATTAGCAA
Source organism: Nannospalax galili (assembly GCF_000622305.1). Classification (NCBI taxonomy): domain Eukaryota; kingdom Metazoa; phylum Chordata; class Mammalia; order Rodentia; family Spalacidae; genus Nannospalax; species Nannospalax galili. Next base: position 837,531 of record NW_008359198.1, on the reverse strand, counting down.
AGAAACACATGGGACAGATTCCCTTCTGGGCAGGGAAAATGTCTGTCCAGGTCATGAGCTGGGATTTTTTAAAAAGGGAGGCTTCTGCTTCCTGCAGAAGGTGGAAAGATGTATTTTTTTTTTTTTAAGTTGGGCAGGGGGAAGTGGGAGAGTGGGACTGTTAAAACCTGTTCTCTTTAGAGATCAAAGGGGAAGCCTTCTGTGTCAGCCAAACAGTGGAGATAAGTCTGCTTCTCTTGACTTCAAAGACCAAGGTGCTTATCAGCTCAGTTCCCTTTTCTTGGGAGCTTGAGAAGTCCTTGAGACCCTGTTGGTGAGGGGGCGGGGCTATCTGAACCTTAACAGTAGGTAAGTGCTCTATTACTGAGTCACACCCCAAACTCCTTGAATCTTTGTTTAAAAGAATTTTTTTTCAGAAGGAGATAGATACATGAATTTCTCTGGCTTTGCCTAGATACATTTTAATAAGTATATGCATATTTTGACAGTCATTATACAGGACCATACAGTTCTGTACTTACAAAGTAACTTTTCTTTATCTTTTAATATTTAGAATTAGCTTTTTACTTTCTTTTTAATGAGTTCAAGGTTTTTAAAAAAGATTTATTTGCCTTTATGTGTATGTTTGTGTATCTGTGCGTGAGTGAGTACAGGTGTCTGTAGTTCTCCTGGAGCAGGAGTCAGCAGTGGTTGTGAGCCATCTGACATAAATACTGGGACCTGAACTCAGGTCCTTTGGAAGATAGCAATCACTCCTAAGTCATCTCTCTATCCCAGAACTCTTCCTTTTAATTTGTGTATATTAATTGTACAAAACAATGGGTTTCACCGTGATACTTTCATACACTCATCTAGTGACTTGGATCATATTTACTATTATCCTTCATTTTCTATCTCCTACTCCCTCTTATCTTCATTCCAAATAAAGTCTGTATGAACAGCACCAGGTTTTGTTTATTTCTAGAAGTAATTTTTCTTTCAGCTTTAGGAAATAATTTTAACAACTTATTCATCTGTATCTAGAAATTATATGTGCATTACAAATCAATATAGCCCTTATTTCTACAGTTTTATAAATGATACTATGATAAAAATCAAGCATTAATGACTAAAGTAGACTAAATCTCATGCTAAAAGATACTGTTATTTTATTTATTTATTTATTTATTTATTTATTTATACTTTTGTCTTTTTTGAGACAGGGTCTCTCTGTATCCCCAGCTGGCCTAGAACTTGCTATGCAGACCAGGCTGATCTTGAACTCACAAAAATCCTCCTGCTTCTGCCTCCCCCCACAAAAAAGTTACTGTTGTGAAATAAAACCTTCACAGAAGATAACAGACATAAGTTGTGGTAAAAATATGGCATAAGCAATTACAGACTGAAGTTTTTAGCAATAATATGCTTAAGGTAGAAATTTGGAACACTATGTCCCTTTCTCAAAAGAGCTTTTACTCTGCCATTTCCACTGCAACAGAGCTACCTCATCAGGATGATGGACTTTGCATCCTTCTGCATGGTGGGGAACTTGATTTTGAGTTACATGCACATGGAGATGGGAAATTTCCTTGGCAGCCCCCATGTTTGAACTCACCTAACAACTAAAGCTTATGGTGGAAATCAGTGGTTCAGCTAAGGAAGGATTGAGAGAACATGAGAATGAAGAAATGAAGCAGGAAGCCACAGGCTTGAACATCCTTGACTAGTTTAGGGGACCCTTGATTTTGGTGCTTAGCACTCAAAAGAGAAAAAAGCATATTTTAGTTCATTGGCTATCTAATAGATACATATGTTCTTTGGCTTATTTTCTGGAATATTTTTCTGTTTTTATTGATATCTGGAGATGTTTTTTCTGTGCTTAATCCTAGCTTAATCCTTAATCTATGTCTAGTTTGCCAGTTCTCTGGTATGGACCCAGGTAAGACTTTTAGAACAGTGCTGGTGACTTGAAGAATGGTGTTCGCTTTCCTACTTTTCCAATCTGTCCATTGTGTAAAAATCTGCTGGGTGCTCTAACCATTTAATTTCCCTAAGGATAGATTTCATTCAGGACATCATTGAATTCTAACTTATGCAGAGGTACAAATTTGTCTTAAGCTTACTTATTCGAGTAGGCATATCTGTGTGGGAAACGCTGTGTGAAAGGTAAAGTAAGGCTATCCACTGTGAATTGCAACAAATGGGAAAAAACCTACCATATGACCTGAGTTCAGATCACACTCTGACACTGATGTTCAGTGTCTCAGCCACCCTGGAATTGCCACCCAGGAAAGATCTGATAATGCCGAGGGCAAGTGCCATATAATGCTACGCTTTTAGCCACTAGGTGTGTATGGTATATGTGTGTGTTGTATGGGTGGTGAACTGTGTGCTATGTATGTGTGGTATATGTATGATGTATGTGCACATGAATGTGCAGGTACAACCCACATTGTGCACACAGAGGTCAGAGAGGATGTTGGAGGTCAGAGGAGGATGTCAGGGATGAATGTCCTGCTCTGTCACTCTCTACCTTATTTAAGAGAGGGTTTCTTACTCAACTTGAAGCTAGGGTGGTGGCCAGTAAGCCATAGCAATCCTCCTGTCACTGCCCCTCTCATAGCATGGGGTTACAGGTGCATGCAGTCAAGCCCATCTCTTCACATGGGTACCGGGGATTCAAACTCAAGTCCTCATGCATGTTTACTAAGCACTCTTACTCACTGAGCCATCTCCTTAGCTTTCATCTTTATTTTGTAAAAAATCAATGTGTGTATATATGCTGCATGTGTGTGGATGCCTGTGGAGGCCAGCAGAGGGTGTTGGAATCCCCTGGAGCTGGAGTTGTGGGAAGGTGTGAAGTGCCGGGCCTAGGTACTGGGATCTGAACTCAGGTCTTCTAGAAGAACGGCTATCTATAATAATTCTATTTTATGACTCAATGCTATGTCTTGACTGTATGCAACAATGAAGGGCTTCTGGTAGCTTGGAATGATTGGTGATGTTTTAATAAAAGTTACAAATTTTTTATTTTCAACTTAATTCTGTCTTACCGTGCCTTCTGCAATTACTATAATTACTTCCTTTGCAGCCAGTTGTAACAAGTTTAATCATCATTCCATGTCAACGCCTTAAGTATTTTAAGATAGCTCTGTCCCAAGGCCTCTGTCTATTTGACTAAAGTCATAAATCTGCATGTTCCTCTTTACTCTATGGTGACTATGCTATGGGCATGTTTTGTTTGTTTTTGCAGAACCAGACTCCACACTCAGTGTATGAGCAGCATGGAATGGGGCAGAGTCCAAGAGGATGTGGCAACCTCCTTTGTTGAATGTGCTCTTTTTAATACAATCCAAGATTTAAAGATTTTGGCAGCTGCACATTGCTTGACTCAATGAGTTTACAGAAACCTGTGATCTCTGAGCCATTTGCATCCTTGCTACTGTTCACATGTATAGCTCACTCTTGTTTAGAACTAGTTCCAGGACTAGTTTCCATGAAATTTCAACTTTTTAGGGTTGATTCAACATCTAGATGCTTCGTGGTATTTTCTTCTTATAATCAATCAGTTTTACTGCATTTACGAGTGGGAACAATGTTATTTGCATGAAAATCAGTAGATACCTAGTCTGGACTACAGAAAAGTCAAGAAAAAATTATGCTGTTAATTGATGTTATTTACTCATTCAGAAACCCTGCCACAGTGTAGCTATCATATGCAGTGTCTGTGTGATATAATTTATTTTAATGCTTCCATTTGAAAGCAACATAGAAATCATCATAGTCTTTCAGAATCTGTTCCAGAAAAATATAGAGAATACACCAAGGTGTGCTTTACATGCTACGTGGAAAGTTCAGTATGTAACCTAACAAGCCCAGGATATAAATTTAGTCATTTAAGTCTTTACAAAATTGATAGAATGTGAGCCAGCCAGGTCTGGAAGGTTAACTAGAGTGGGACTAGATGGGAGAAGGGGGACATGCATTTGGGAGGGCTGCAAAGTCAAGTCGATGAGGAAGAAGCAGCTGGGCCACATTAGGTGATGGTGTCCGGATGAGCTTCCAGGAACAGAGCTTCTGCACAGGGGAGTGTTGAGGCTTGCTTCAGAAGGATAGCCAGTGGGCCTTGTGTAATGCTAACATCAGTGTTTTGGAAAGAAGCAACTGTTCCCTGGCCAAGCAATCCTCTACTACTCCTAAATGAAGAAGCTGAAGCATCCTGTATCCTAGCTGACTTCAGACACATCTTTGGCTTTCGTTATGAGTATCCACATAGGTGAGTTTTGTAAGCACTTGTAACTTTTAGGAAATCCAGCTTTTCTTTACAGTAAGATGCACTTGGCTTTGGTTTTGAAGGCGTGTTCCTCACTCATTGAATATTGGCTCTCCCAGAGTTTCCACTGTGACTTACCTGGTCATTGGCCTTTTGCTGAGCACACTTTGAAGTGCATATGTTTTAATGCTCTTTAAACCTATATTTAAAGCATATGGTTCATTTGAGGCAGTAAGTTGCTCACTTTACTGCTCCGTCTTTTGTGTCCTTTGTGGTAAAACATCTGTTCTGATAAAGGAGGAATTGCTCATTAAGTTTCCTACTGTCATCTGTCCCATGGGTGAGTGCTGACTGGCAGTGATCTGCCAGCTTCTCTGAGCATTATGTACTTGTCCCATCATAGCAGAATATCAATAAAACAAATTTACGTTGTGCTTCTGTTTTACTAATGATATATTTAATAATAGAAGGAGAAAAACAGAGTATCAGTGATGGCAAACACCTACATCTGGCATGGGATCAGAAGCAAAACCAATCACAGCTGCCTTTGACAGTTAATGTTATTAAAATGTTCAATGTGGAATTTCTATTTTAAATAAGAAACACTTGAAAGAAATGGTCAGGATTAACAGGAACTTAAATTGAAACCATGTTGGTCTGTAGGTAATAGAATGCTAAGTGCAAACACTGCCTTCAGTATAAAAGCATTCTTTGCTTCCAAATTATCCATGTGGCCCTGTTTGTACCACTGGAATTTGATTAAGTTTGGCTTTTTCATGAAACCAAAAGGCAAGAAGAACTCATTTAATCTTCCGTTAAGTGGCTCATCCCCGTTGGACACCTCAGTTTATTAAATTGTTCTGAATTTGGATCTGTTCACTCAGTGCTATGCCATTCACATGCCTGCTTTCTCAACTGTCTTGTAGTCTAACTTATGACTTGCTCAATCCAGTGGTGACAGAATCAATAAACAACAGGAGATCCTGCAAGAACCCTGCACAGTACTTATCAGTTCATTGTTGGCTCACAAATTGTTAGCTGATGCTCAGAAGGCCATCTGCAGCTCTTTCAGCACCATTTGCTCTGTGACCATACAGTAACAGTAATGTGGGCGTCGAAACAGAGTGACTGGTTCTAATTCCCCAAATTCACCCTCGTGCTAAAATGCCACTCATAAAAATGCATACATCATTTCAGAAAAGCTTGCATTGACCTGTATAGCTCATCTTTTTCTGTTACACGTGTGTCTTTGCTAAACAACTGAGAAAAAGTCATCTATTTCCCTAGAAAAAGTCAGCAAGGATGATAGGGTTATTCACAGGGAAGAATTTAGTCTATATCAACATCAGGAATTCAAGACAGCATGTAAAGGAGTAATTAATCTTACCAGAAAAATAATATATAAAGGTTTCTTTTCTATGCTGTTGAGTGTTCTGCAATAGCATCTTGCCTGTTTCCTCTCCTATGATTCTGCCATTGGTAATCCTTACCTGCTAGTGTGTAATGTCTACAGTTCATGTCTGTTCCATCAGTAGATGCTTGACTCTGGGTTCTTACTATTTATTCTTATGATACCCCAACAGCCTTCCATAGGCTTTTCCTTTCAACAGCATACAAGAATCTTCCAAAGACAGTCTGCCAATGCTACCCTTTTGGTTGTTTTGCTAATTATTCAAAATCTTTTATTGTTGCCAAATTTTCAGTCAGATAATTTCAAAACTCCTTGGTCTCATAGCATGAAGCACAACCAAAAATATCAGTCTAGCTTTTCCTCCTATCTTAGCTCTTTAATCAGATAATTAATTCAAGCCAGTGTTTTTGGTCTTTTTGGGGGTGAATTCTCCACAAAACATATGGATACATGCTATCCACTGCCTTTCGGTCTCACCCAGATCCTCTGCCCAGGCATCCCTCTTCATTCTTTAAGACTTAGAGACAAGTATTCTCCATGAAGCCTTTTCTGACATGTCTAGTTAGAACAGACATGGACTTTTTCTTGCCTGGTCTGTGGGCAGCATGTTCATAGGAACTCTGGGTGAGAGAAATACTATGCCAAACCTATCTTTTTCTTTTCTTTTCTTTTAAAATTTACTTATTTTTACACCCACGTCCCAGATAGCACACTCCCATAGCCTTCCTCCCCCTACTAGAGCCCTTATACTCTGATATCTCTGCTACTGTCTGCTGTGTTGTCAGCACCCCAGCCATTCCCCACTACTTGCCCTTCTGGTGAATCTAGTCAGCCTATCTAGAGGTCTTTGTTTTAGGAAGGTCAGCTATTCCTCATCTAGTGGTAATCAGTTGTCAATATTCCTTTGGATAAGACTGGGGCCTGAAGTTCATTTTCACAGTTCTATGCTGGGTTACTATCTGGGAGTCCCTTTGGCCACCCTGGCCAAAAACTCAAAAGAAGGTATTGCCTGTCTGGCCTTGTTGCTTGTTATGTAGCCTTTAGCTATACATATGGACTCTTATGAAATTATATTGGTCCCTTTAATCTTTGGTTATACTTTCCTTTTGGGTGTTTAAGGCCATAGAGTTGGACCAGATAAACTGATTTATTTTTACTCTTAAGGTCGTTTGAGGATCTGTTCCTCAGGGGTCACATGGCCTTGAGAGGAGCCCCTGGCTCCTTTCTTTTACCAATTCTGCCTATATGAAGAGAAGTCAGAGGTCCTGTTCGACCATGGTTGGCTTCGCTTGGAAGCATGGAGGAAATGAGTACTCTCTGTTGACCCTTCTCTTTGTAGACTGGACACTGGTTCAAGTCCATCTGGTGGGGTCTCCTCGGCCTCCTTGACCCCTGGAACTAGTCGATCTAGGAGGGCGAGGAGCAAAAAGTGTCCTTTATGTCCCTCTGACCAAATTATGATAGACCTCAAAGTATGTCTGTTAAACACCCAAGAAGGTTAGTGCCACCAGTCTGGTATTTTAAATTACTGTGTGTCATGTAGATAAATCTTGGGAAAAGATTAATCGTTCTCAGATAAACCTTACCTAGACATATATTTCTGGATCTGCTATGTATATTTTGTCCGTAGGGTGTAAGAGAAATATGGTTCCCTCTGGTTTTCAAAACTAGCTAGGCATTGCTTATCTCTCATATTGTCTCACCCATCCATCATGATTTTCCCACTTAAGGTGCCCCCATTTCCCCCCTTTCTCCCTTACTAATACCCTTCTCCTGTGGTCTTACCTCTCCTGAATGCCTGCTTTCCCATTATCCCCTAGGTTCCTCCCTTAAACTACCCAATTTTTATCCATATCTCCCTTATTAAGGCCTGTTTCCTACTGTTCTTCTCTTACAAGTTATTTCTTTTCCTTAACCTCCCTGTTTACTTTCCATTATCCTGGTTCCTGTAGTTGGTGCATTTTTATTATTCTGGTTCCTGTAGTTATGTCTGGATGCATACTTATTTATCAGAGTCTGGTTCTAGGAGCCACATATGAGGGAGAACGTATGTTGATTTTTGTTCCTGAGTCTG
>NW_008359198.1:827973-829701 GCF_000622305.1 Nannospalax galili | reverse complement strand
AAAGACATACTTATCAGATTGAAACCACACAACAGAAGGCTAAAAATTCCTTGGGACATAAAACTTAATTTTTAAAAAATGATTCTTATAAAAATTAGAATATGACGAGTGTCTCTCCAATAGGATGAATTCTTTGGGTATATGACAAGGAGTGGTATAACTGGATCAAATGGTAGATTCATTTGTAGTTTTGTAAGAGTTCTCCACACTGCTTTCCATAGGCATTGAACAAGTTTTCAGTTCTACCAGCAGTGGATGAGCATTCCCCTTTCCCCACATCCTCTGCAACATTTGGTATTATTTGTTCTGTTGATCTTAGCCAGTCTGACTGGGGTAAGAAGAAATCTTAAAGTGGTTTTAATTTGCATTTCCCTAATTATCAGTGATGTTGAACATCTTTTAAGATGTTTCATAGCCATGTTTACTTCTTTTGAGAACTCTCTGTTCAGCTCCTTAGCTCATCTTTTAATTGGGTTGCTTCTTGTCTTGGTTCTCTCTTTTTTGAGTTCGTTATATATTCTTTATTAAACCTCTGTCAGATGTGTCGCTGGTGAAGACTTTCTCCCATTTTCTGTGGGTTTTCTGTTTGCTTCCCTGGTTGCCTCCTTTGATGTACAGAAGCTTTTTAGTTTAATGAGGGCCCATTTGTTAATTCTTGCCCTTGTTTCCTGAGCAATTGATGTCCAGTTTAGAAAATCCTTTCCTATGCCTATGTCTTGTAGTTTTTTCCCAATGTTTTCTTCTAATAGTTTCAGAGTTTCAGGCTTGAGATCTTTGTGCCATTTGGATTTGACTTTTGTGCTGGGTGAAAGATAGGGCTTTAGTTTCATTCTTCTACAAGTGGAGATCCAGTTTTGCCAACACCATTTGCTGAAAATGCTGTCTTTCCTCCAGTTAATGTTCTTGACCCCTTTGTCAAATATCAGGTGGCTGAAATTACATTTACTCATATTTGGGTCTTCAATTTTGTTCCATTGGTCTATGGGTCTATGGGTCTATTTTTGTGCCAGTACCATGTTGCTTTTATGACTATAGCTCTGTAATACAGCTTGAAATCTGGTACAGTAATCCCCCTGGCATTGCTCTTAGTGCCCAGGGTTGTTTTGGCTATCCGAGGTCTTTGTACTTCCGTATGACTCTTAGAATAGTTTTTTCCAATTCTGTGAAGAATGTCATGGGGATTTTGATTGACATTGCATTGAATCTATATATGACTTTTGGTAGGATGGTCATTTTCACAATATTATCTCTTCCAATTCTAGAGTATGGGAGGTCTTTCCATCTTCTGATGTCTTCCTCAATTTCTTTCTTTAAAGATTTAAAATTTTCATTGTAGAGCTCTTTAATGTCTTTAGTCAGGTTTATTCCAAGATATTTTATTTTTTTGCAGCTATTGTGAATGGGAGTGTTTCCATGTGCTGTTTCTCTGCTTGTTACTGGTATCTAGAAAGGCTATAGACTTTTGTAGGTTAATTTTGTAACCTGCCACTTTACTGAACGTGTTAATAATTTCTGGGAGTTTTCAGGTGGAATTTTTGGCATCTCTTACATATATCATCGGCACAAAGGGATAATTTGATCTCTTCTTTTCCAATTATTACTCCTTTAATTTCCTTCTCTTGTCTTATTGCTCTAACAAGAGTTGGAAAGGAGTGGAGATAGTGGACATCCTTGTCTGGTTCCTGATTTTAATGGGAATGCTTCCAGTTTTTTTCCATTTAGAATATT
>NW_008359198.1:826003-826393 GCF_000622305.1 Nannospalax galili | reverse complement strand
TAAAGTCCTGTAGTATTGTTTTTATGAAGTTGGGTGCACCCAGAGTTTGGTGAATATATGTTTATGATTGTAATAGCTTCTTGATTCATTGTTCCTTTTATGAAAATGAAGTGGCTCTCTTTGTCTCTTCAGATTAGTTTTAGTTTAAAGTCTATTTTGTCAGATATTAGGATTGCTATGCCTGCTTTTTTTTCTTAGTGCCATTTGCTTGGTATATTTTTTTCCATCCTTTCACTTTGAGATAGTGTCTGTCCTTGAAAGTGAGATGAGTTTCTTGCGGACAACAAAAAGATGGGTTTTGTTTATTAATCCATTCACAAAGTCTGTGTCTTTTGACTGTGGAGCTCAGTCCATTAATATTTAAAGTTATTAATGAAAGATGAGTATTGA
>NW_008359198.1:825218-825567 GCF_000622305.1 Nannospalax galili | reverse complement strand
CTATGATGTGCCATGAAGAGTTTCTTTTCTGGTTCTGTCTGTTTGGTGTTCTATATGCTTCTCGTATTTGTATGGGAATATCTTTCTTTAATTTTGGGAAATTTTCTTCCATGATTTTGTTGGAGATCTGGTCCATGCCATTATCTTGGGATTCTTCTCCTTCCTGTATGCCTATGATTTGTAAGTTTGGTCTTTTTATGGTATCACACAATTCCTACATATTCCATTCTTGTGCTTTCTTAAATCTTTCATACTCTTTGATTGAGTGGTCTAGTTTGCCCACTCTCTCTTCCAGTCTTGATTCTCTGTTTTCCATTTCATTCATCCTATTGGTGAGGCTTTCTCCTGT
>NW_008359198.1:789938-825058 GCF_000622305.1 Nannospalax galili | reverse complement strand
TGAGTTCCATGTCCTGCATTGTCTCTAGGGGGTTCTCATTGTGCTCCTCTAGGGGATTATTGGTATTTGGTGGGGATATGTTATTTTGGATTTTCATATTATTATTTTTTCTCTGTAATTTTGACATCTGAATTTCTTTTGTAGTTTCTGATTCTTGTGTGAGACTAAGGCCTTCAAGTTTAGGTCTGCTGCTTTTTGTGAACTTTATGTGTCTTTGTGGTTTTTTGGGGGGGGGGCATGAAAGGATGGTTAGTCTCAGTTTCCGGTTCTCTCTTTTGATTTTATATTGGAGTGGCTGGATTGCTTTTGTCTTCAGGAGTTCCCACAGGAGCCCAATTCAGATGATGGTCAGATGTTTTCAGGCTTTCTCCTAAGGTCTGAATCCCTCCAGGAATGACTTTGGCCTCAGGAATTTGGTGGTTGGACTGGCTTGGGAGCCTGGACCAGGAAAGATCCTGGTCTAGGGCAGCTTGTGGCTGTGCCACCCAGAGATGCAAAGGCAGATGGGGTGGGAAGAGGCCCCAAGGACTCCTGGGGACTGCACTGAGGAGTTGTGTTGTTCTGGATGCAAAGGATCAGGAAGCAGTATTGGTTCCCCAGGTGTCTGGGGCCCCAAGACAAGGAATGGGGCAGGACCCAAACTAGGAGGAGAGACCGGCAGAGGAGATGGGAGGGTGAATGAGGTTGGGGGAGTCAAGGTGTGGAGGGCACAATGGACTTACCCCAGAGACAGGTCTGCAGGTAGGAGCTTTTTTTTTTTTTTTTTTTTTAATTTTCTTATTGGAATTACACTGATAGATAGGAAAGTTGCCTTTCATAATTGATATTTCTCTAAACCCACTTCAATGTCCTCAGATTATAGGGTGGACCTATTGTAGATAATTGAAGGACAGATGCTATGGTTGTTCTGGATTATTACATTGCCTGGAGACACAAGCCTGTGTGTCTATGAAGGCATTTTCAGAGAGGATAAGCTGAGGTGGAAGAGCAACCCTTAATGTGGACAGTGCCTTCCAAGAAGTGGAAGGCCACATTGTGAAGATGTCTGAGGAAAACACAGTTTGTGCTTCTATTATAGTTGTAGCCATCCTCTACTAATACCTGATTCCAGCTTCTTTTTTAAACTTAATTTTAATTTTTTTATTTTTGAGAATTTCTTAATTACTTTTCTGTTGCTATGATAAAACACTAACCAAAGCAACTTATAGAAGGAAGACTTTATTTGAGCTCTGGTTCCAGGTTCTGTCATGGTAAAGAGGCATAGTGAGATGGCTTGAGCAGGGGCAGAAAGTTAAGCCCTCATGTCTTCAAGAAGGACAGGAAGTAGAGAGTAACTAGAAATCTGGCAAGGCTTAAGAACTCTCAAAGTCCACCCCCAGTGACGCACTTCCTCTGGCAAGGCCACACTTCCTGAAGCCTCCCTAAACAGCACCACCAACTGGGAACAAAATGTTCAAATACCTGAAACCTATGGGAGACATTCTTATTTGAACCACCACGGTACATGAGTATTTTCTTTGAATTGTTTCCATTCCTCCTAGTCCCCCATGAACTCTTCCCATGTCCCCCAATCCCCCTCAATTTCTTGTCTTTTTCTTTATTATTGTTACATATTCATACAAACATTTATAAACACACACACACACATGCACACACACACACACACACCACTGAGTTCATTTAGTGGTGTTTGTGTGTACCTGTGTTTAGGGTCCATTTGGGATTAGTAACTTTTCAGGTAGCTAGGCCCTGGAGAGAAATGATTCTCCCTTTCTCAGTATTCATTGATTGCCTGTAGTTTTCATCTTGAGGTGGGATCCTGCGACATTCTCCCCATTCATCTTGGTATATCAACTGGTATTGCCAGTGTGCAGACTTTGTTAGAATACCAAACTGTGGAGATTTCATGGGTGCACTAACCCTATGATGACTAGAAAGCATTAACTAGCAGCAAGTGTCTTGTCCCTCTGGCTCTTACATTCTTTCCACTCCCTCTTCCTCAGTGTTCCCTGAGCCTTAGGTGTAGAGGTGGAGATGTAGAGGTGTTGAGGTTTAAGTGGAGATATAGAGGTGAGGAGGTATAGAAGTGTAGAGGTATAGAGGTGTAGAGGTGTCTCTTAGGGCTGGGAATCTCAGCCATTTATTCTCTGCATTTGACAAGTTATGGAACTTTACAATACTCTCCATCTGTTACAATAAAAAGCTTCTTTGATGAGTGGTGAAAGGTGAGAGGCATACTTGTCTAAATATAAGAATACATATTTAGAAGACTGTAAGAAATGACTTTGGTCTAGGAAAGTGACAGAAATGGGGTGTTCTCTAGAGTTTATGACCACTCCAACCATGTGTACTTTGCTATGTTTACAGTGCCACAGGTAATATCCCTCCCACTGAGCAGACCTTAAGTCAAATTAAACAGCTGTTGGTTATCCCCAAGATAAAAGTGCCACTATTGCACCAATAGAGATAGCTTGCTGGCTAGTCATTATTGTGGTTTCTAGACTTTATAGTTGGATAGGATCCTCAATTGACTTTCTCCCTTGGCATCTTGTATAGTATCCTGATACCATGAGTGCTAGTCTTCAGAGATGAGTTTTCCAGGTTAGTTCTTGCTTGATTTCTCCAAGTCCTTTGTCTAACATATGTTGTGTCTTCAACAATAGAGTAGTACCTTCAAGTTCTAGAAGATAATCAAGGGCTGTGGCAATAGCATGTATTATTTTGGGAGACACTTGGACTACCCTCACCAGTAACTCAAAGGGTGGTATCCCATGCCTGGCACTATTATTTTTGTTATATAGGCATCAGCTATACACATGCTCTGACATTTATATGGGTATATTTCAGTAGGTTTATTAAACACTGTATTTCCCTTTGGCTTTTCACACCATCTAAGCATTATTTGTCTTTCTTTTTTCCCCGCTACCTCTGTATATTCTTCCCTCTTATCTCCCCAGTAAAGTGTCACCTATTTTCCTCATTTCCCCCTTGAAAACTCTTGTTTCTATTTCCCCATCTCTCAAGATCCTTCTTCCCCACTTTTCCTCTTTGGTTACTTTCCGCATTCCTGGATACTATGGTTATATCAGGGTATCGACTCATATCTAAGGATTTGAAGCTAAAATACACAAATCAGAGAGAACATGTGCCGTTTTTCTAAGTCTGGGTTACCTCACATTACAGTCTCTATTTCCATCCACTGCCTGCAAATTCCATGATTTTGTTTTTCTTCATTGCTGAGTAGTACTCCATAGTGTAATATGCCACATTTCAGTAGCTATTCCTTGGTTGAGAGACATTTAGGTTGTTTCCATGTCCTAACTATTGTGAAAAAAGCAGCAACAAATATGGCTAAGCACGTATCTCTGTAGTATGATATTGAGTCTTTGGATATTTACCAAGGAGTAATATAGCTGGATTATGTAATAGATCTATTTTTAGTTTTTCAAGACTTCTCCACAGTGATTGTACATTTGCACTCCCACCAGCAGTGAATGAGGGCTCCTCTTTCCTACACATTCTCACCATAATTTGTTGTCATTGGTTCACCTGATCTTAGTCATTCTGATTGGGCAAGATGAAATCTCAAGCTAGGTTTAATTTGCATTTCCTGGGGCTGGAGAAATTGCTCAGCAGTTAGGAATATTGGCTGTTCTTACAGAAGACCCAGGTTTGAATCCCAGCGCTCACATGGTGGCTAACAATCATCTGAAACTCCAGTTCCAGGGGATCCAATGCCCTCTTCTGTCTTCTGTGGCACTGTATGACAGTAGGTGACTTACTTATGTACATGCAGGCATAACACTGATACACATAAAATAAAAATAAAAAATGTGCTTTTCCCTAATTACTAAGGATGTTAGATACTTTTAAAAGTATTTCCTAGCCACTTTATTTTTCTTTTGGTAACTTTCTGTTCAGATCTATAGCCCATTTTTAATTGGGTTTTATGATTTCTTGATTTGTTGTTTTCTGAGTTCTTTGTATGTTCTGGAAATTAACTCTCTATCAGCTATCTAGCTGGCAAAGATTGCTTCCCACTTTTTGGGCTTCCACTTCATCCAGTTTGTTGTTTCCTTTGTCATACAGAATTTTTTTTTTTAGTTTAATGAGGCCACATTTGTCAGCTGTTGACCTTAATTCTTGAACAAATGAAATCTGATTTAGAAAGTCCTTTCCTATACCTATGTCTTGTAGGGTTCTGCCTATATTTTCTTCTAGCAATTTTAGCATTTGAGGTTTCATATTGAGATCTTTGATCCATTTGGACCTTATTTTTATAAAGGGTGACAAATATGGGTCTAATTTCATATGAACATCCAGTTTTCCTAGTACCATTTGCTGAAGGACTATCTTTCCCCCAGTGTGTATTCTTGGCATCTTTGTCAAATATCAGGTGTTTCTAATTGCATGCAGTCATGTTTGGGTTTTGTCTACTATTCCACTGATCTACATGTCTGTTTTTGTCCTGGTATCATGCTGTTTTTATTATGAAAGCTCTGTAGTTTGAAATCCCTCCAGCACTGCTCTTTTGCTCAGGATTACTTTGAATATCCAGGGTCTTTTTTGGTCCTATATAAATTTTAGGACTTTTTTCTATTTCTGTGAAAAATATCATGGAGATTTTGGTTGGGATTATATTGAATATGTAAATTGCTTTTGGTAGGATGGTCATTTTCACAATATTCATTCTACCAATCCATGAGTATGGGAGGTCTTTCCATATCCTTGTGTTTTCTTCAATCTCTTTCTTCAAAGACTTAAAATTTCCATTGTAGAGCTCCTTAACATCTGTGGATAGGTTTATTTAAAGATACTTAATTTTTTGAGACTGTTATAATGGAAGTGTTTCTATGATCTCTTTCTCTGACTGCATGTTATTGGAATATAAAAAGGATAATAATTTTTGTAACTTGATTTTTGCCTCTTTACTGAAAGTGTTGATCATTTCTAGAAGTTTTCTAGTGGAATTTTTGAGAACTCTTAGATATGTTTTCAAATAGAGATAATTTAACTTCTTTTCCAATTAATACCCTTTGCATTCTTTTTCTTATTACTCTAGCTAGGGTTTCAAGCACTATTGAATATTGAAAAGGAGTGGGGATAGTGGATAGCCTGGGGAATGCTACATGGTTTTCTCCATTTGGAATGAAACTGGCTGTGGGCTTGTCATATATATCCTTAATTATGTTAAGGGATGTTTTCCTCCTGTGCAATTCCCTCTAAAATTTCTATAATGAACTCATGTTGGATTTTGTCGAAGGCCTTTTAAATATCATGTGATTTTTGGGGGGGGTTATTGGGTCTCTTTATATTATTTATTATATTTATTGACAACATATGTTGAATTCTCTTTGTATCTCTGCAATAAAACAAACTTGATTATGGTGGACCTTTTTGATATGTGTCTGTAAGTGGTTTTCAAGTATTTTATCAAGAATTTTTGCATCTATGATCATTAGGGATATTGGCCTATAATTTTTGTTGTGTCTTTACCTGGTTTTTATATTGGCGTAGTATTAGATTCATAGAAGAAATTTGGGAATTATCCTTCTGTTTCTATGTTTTGAATACTTTAAGCAGCATTGCTTGTAATTCTTTGATGGCCTGGACATTTCTTGTGTGAATCCATCTGGACCTGGGCTTTTATAGTTGGGAGAATTTATATTAGTTTTTCTTTCTGTTATGGGTCTCTTTAAGTTGTTAATTTCTTCTTGATTTAACTTTGTGGTTTGATTTAATAGAGAAATTCATCTATATTTTTAGATTTTTCTAATTTAACAGAATAGAGGATTTTAAGGTAATCTCTTACAATGTCTAGATTACTTTGGTATCCATTGTAATGTTTCCATTTTCATCTCTGATTTTGTTGATTTGGGTTTGCTCTTTTTTGTTTTAATTAGCTAGCTTAAGGATCTGAATATCTTGCTTATCTTTTCAAAGAACCAGCTATTAGAGTCATTCATTCTTTGTATTATTTTCTTTGTTTCTATTGCATTGATATGTGCTCTGATTTTAAATATTTCTTCTCATCTCTTTGGGTTTTGTTTTTCTTTTTCTTTTTCCAAATTCTTGAGTTGTATCATTAAGTTATTTACTTGTGTTCTTTATGATTTTTTAATGTAGGTACTTAGAGCTATAAACTTATCTTTTAGGACTGCCTCTAACATGTCCCAGAAGTTTTGTTGTATTGTGTTTTCATTTTCATTTGGTTCCAGGAATATTTTCATTTCCTTCTTGATTTTTTTCTTTGATGCATTTATCATTCAGTAGTGTGTTGTTCAATCTTCATGAGTTTGTGTAATTACCAGAGCTTATTTGGTTGTTGATTTAAACTTTATTACATTGTGATTTGATAGAATAAATGAAATTCATTTTTTTTTGTATTTTTGAGGGTTTTTTTTTTGTATGCCTCAGTATGTGGTCTATTTTAGAGAAACTTCCATGGGCTGCTGAGTAGAATGTGTATTCTTTGGTACATGGGTGGACTATTCTGTAGATGTGTGTTAAGTCCATTTGATGTATGATATCATTTAATTTAGATATTTATGTTTTTATTCTTTGTCCTATTGGAGAAAGTGGGGTATTGAAGTCACCTATTATTACTCAGGTGGAGTCAATCTTTGTCTTTAAGCCCCATAGTACTCTTTTTGTGAAATTAGGCGCACCATAGTTTGGTGCATATGTTCACGATTGTAATGTCATCTTGGTCCATTGGTCTCTTGATCAGAATGATCTTTTTAGACAAACAGAAAGGTGTATTTTGTTTCTTGATCCATTCAACTAGCTTGTGTCTTTTGAAGAATTCAGGCCATTACTGTTTAAGATTATCTAAAGATGTGTATTGGCTACTGTTCTTTTATTTTCTGTTTGTGTTCTCAGTCCTATTTTGCTCTTAGTTTAATTTGTTTTCTTTGTATTCTCTTATTTGTTTCTTTCCATAGCCTCTTGTTTATTTCTTTTTGCAGTCCTTTGTATTGTTTTGAGTATTCTTTGTAGGGCTCACTGGTGGATATAAATTCTTTCAATCTACTTATATCATGGAAGATTTTTCTTTCTCCTTTGACTATGATAAATAGTTTTGCTGGGTAATGGAATCTGAATTGAAATTTGTGGTCATTTAGATCTTGTAATACATTATTCCAGTTTCTTCTGGCTTTGAAAGTTTGCATTGAAAAGTCAGCTGTTGTTCTGATGGGTTTTCCTTTATATGTAACTTGCTTTTCCTCTTGCAGCTTTCAGTATCCTCTCTTTTTCTATATATTTACTGTTTTTACTATGATATTTCATAATGAGTTTCTTTCCTGGTCCTATTTGGTGTTCTGTGTACTTCTTTTATCTATATGGCTATGTCTTTCCTTAATTCAGGGAAACTTTCTTTTACAATGGAAGACTTATTCCTATAATTCATAGATTTGATCTTTTAACAGTGTCCCAGAGCTCCTGCATATTCCATTCCTATGGGTTAAAAAATTTTTTTTCATAGTTTTTGCTTGAGTGTTCCAGTTCTTCAACTTTATTGTCAGGTCTTGATGTTCTGCTTTCTACTTGTTTCATTTAGCTGGTAAGACTTTCTGCTGTCTCTTCCAATAGACTTAACTGAGTTTTTCAATTCCATTTTCATCTCAGCTTGAGTTTTTTTTCAATATTTCTACCTTTTGTGAATTCACTTTTCAAATCTTGAATTTTCTTGTCATTTCATTTATCAGTGTATTTGTATTTTCTAGAGTTTCAGTCAGGAATTTTTTTTCCTATCTTCTTTGAATTACTCAAAGCAACGCCAGCTGCTTGTGTGTTAAGTCCTTGAATTCTTTTATCATAGTTATGATTCTTCTTTTACTGTGCCCTGTACTTCCTCTGAGTAGTTTATACTGTAGAACACTTCTATATGACTGGTGGTATTTGGTGGGAACATACTATCTTGTTTTTTTCATATTATGTGTTTTTGCATTGTGACCTGGGTATATGGGCTTCTGATATGAAATTGTAGCCTGCCTTTGTTGAGTCAAAATTTGGTTGTTTTTATTACTGCCATAGCTTGACTGATTTCTGATCAGATGTGAATATATAGTTGATCTGTGTTTCAGGTTCCCACTTTTGACTTATTTTTATTGGAGAGATAGGGTAATTCAAGTCTTTTTTGGTATGCAATGTGGGCAATCATAACTAGAACTGTGAGGGTGGAGACTGTGAAGGAGTGGACTGATTCTAACTATCTCTCCAGAGTCCTCTATCTCTCCAGAGTCCTCCAGGGCATAGGAGCAGCAGGTTCCTGTCCTAGATTCAGAACAGAAAAATGGCTGAGGAGTGGGCAGATTCTAAGTAGTTCACCAGAGTGCCTGGAGCCAGGGAGCAAGAGGTTCCCTTCCTAGTATCCAGGGGAAAGTAGGAAGAAGCAGACTCCAGCTTCTTTTGCCTCCCAACATGCAGAGGCTCCAGCAGTCCTTCCAACATTTGGCACTGGGTTGGGACTGTTGAGGTGCCTGGCTTCTTGAACTAAGAAACTACAAGTTTTTTTTTTGTTTGTTTGTTTTTTTTTTTTGCCTCACCAGCATACACACAGCCCTTACTGAACTACTCAGCTCCTATCGTGTAAGTCAGCCTAATAAATTGTATACACATATTCTCTCTGTCTCTGTCTCTGTCTCTCCCCCCACACAGTCAGTTCTAACTTTTTCTCCATGTCCATTAACTAAAGTGTGTGGTGTTTTCAACAACAGTCTTATCATCAAGTTCTGTTTGGCAACCAAGAGCAATAGCAATAACCTGTCATATTTGGAGGGAGTACTCTGGGATAGCCCTAACCAACAACTGGAGGGAAGGTGTCCCACAACTGTAACTGGGACTTTTATTTGGCAACTTATGGCTTCGAGGAAGAGCATTACCTCTTATGTAGTAGGGTAACTCTAAACTCTTTAAAATTTTTTATTGAATTTTTGCAATTTTCATACAATATAATTTGATGGTATTTAGATCCCCTCCAAAATCTTCACCTTCTTCTACTGCTCCCACTCAATTTAATGTATTCCACTATATGTGGCCTATATAGTCTAATTTGTGTCCCCACATGTCCCTCAGCATGGATCCATCCACTGGAGTCTGGTCAACCTACCAAGAGTCCCAGCTCTGTAAGAGACTGTTTTTCACCCTCCCAGTAGTCATCATCAATGTTCCTTAAGCTGGGTTGGAACTCTTACCCCTTCCCCATGTCTATGTTGGGATTTTGAGCTTGCATGGGACTTCTGCATGAAGTCACCACTGCTATGAGTTTATATGTGTAACTGATCAGCTGTCTGCAGTACTCTGTTTCCTTGTGGTCATTCACCACTTCTGGCTCTTACAACCTTCCATAAGGATCCCTGAGATTTGGGAGGAAGAAGTTTGAAATAGGTGTCCTATACAGGGATGACTATTCTGCACCCCCTTGTTTTCTGCATGTTGGCCATTGTGGGTTTCTGTGTTAATCGCCATCTTCTGTATAAGGAAACCTCTCTGGTAAGAGTTAAAAGATGGATTCATCTTATGTGTAGAGGTTTCACTGAAAATGTCACTTAGGGATAAGTGTCTCACAGATGCTTTGCAGTTGAACAGTTCTGGAACTCTGAGTTAGTCTCCCTCTGTTGCAAAAAAGAAGCTTCTTTGATGAGTGGTGAGAGATACACTTGCCTGTAGGTATGAGGATGCATATTTAGAATATACTAAGAAATTACATTAATCTAGGGATGAAGCAAAAGTAGGTTTTTCTCTAGGATTTATGACCTCTCCAGTCATTTATACTTGGTTATGTTTACATACAGTACCAGACATAGTTTCCTCCCCACTGAGCCTTAATTACAATTAGACAGCTGTTGATTATCTCCAAGATAAATGTGTCACTATTGCACCGATAGCAATAGTTTGCCGAGCCAATCATGGTTGTTGTTTATTAGTCTTTACAGCTGCATAGGACAACTGATTGTTTTTCTCCCTGGGAGCTTGCATCAGTATCCCCTGATGCTACTAGAGGTAGTCTTCAGGGAGGAGGCTTCCAGGTCAGTTCCAGCTTGCTCCAAGTTCTGTGTCTGAAGTATGACCTGTCTTTAGAAATAAGGTCTTACCTTCAAATTCTAAGAAGTAATTAAAAGCTGTGGTAATGGACTGTGCAATTTTGGGAGTCTCTTGGACTACCTTAACCAATAACTCAAAGGGAGGTTTCTCCTGCTTGGGACCGTGTTTTTTGTTATAAAGCCTCATCCACTGTTGGTGGGGTTGCAAACTGGTAAAACTGTGGAAATCAGTTTGTAGAATTTTAAAAACTAAAAACAGGGATGGAGAGATGGGTTAGTGGTTGAGAGTACTTGCTGTTCTTGCAAAGGACCCAGATTTCGTTCCCAGCATTCACATGGTGGGTAAAAACCATCCATAACTCCAGTTTCAGGGGACTTAATGCCCTCCTCTAACCTCTGCAGGTATAACATGGCATGGGTGCACTTACATTTAAATATTTTTTAAAAAAAACAAAAACCAAATCTGCCATACAATCCAGTTACATTTCTCCTTGGCATATATCCAAAGGACTCATCCTACTACAGAAATACTTTTGCAGTCATGTTTGTTGCTGCTCTTTTCACAATAGCTGAGAAATGGAGACAACCTAAATGTTCCTCAATTGATGACTGGATAATGGAAATGTGGTACATTTACACAATGGATTTCTACTCAGCAGTGAAGAAAAATGAAATCCTGAAAACTTCAGGAAAATGGATGGCAATACAAACTTTTATACTAAGTGAAGTAACACAGACTCAGAAAATTAAAGGATATATGTTATCTCTCATTTGTGAATCTTAGCTTTAAATCCATAGATATGAGTATATATGCTTATGTAACCACAGGAACTATGGAAATGGAAAAGAACCATCAGGGTGAAGGGGAAGGAGGAACTTGAGAGGAGGCTATAGGAGATAGGTGTTATCAAGAGGGAAATAGGGAAAGGGTGGGGTACTTTACCTGGGGAGGGAGCAGGGAGGATTATACAGGGGGGGTGAGAGGTGAGATAGCACTGAGATGGTGTGAAAAACCAGAGGGAACTAGATAGTTCAAAGGTCTTATTGAAAGATGCACATACTATATATAAATATATATATGTTCACAATTAACTCAACTTTTATATGTATATGTGATGCTTATAAAATAGGTTTCTATATGCTTTAAAAAATATCTTTTGCATTAGTTTTCCTTCCCCCACATTTTCCTCTGCCCTACCCTCTCATTTCTCCTCTCATTTAAACCTCCTCCCCATTATTCACATTTTCTCCTTCATATCACGTATGCTTTACTGTCCCCTCCCCCTTCAGATCTTTATTCCCCCTCCTCATCAATGTTCCCTTTCTAGTTTTCTGAATTCTACATGTAGTCTAAGTTAAATTCACAAATCTAAATATTTGACACTAGGATCCACACATGTATGAGAGCATGCAGCATTTGTCTTCTGGGCTTGGGTTATTTCACTCAGTATGTTTTGTAGCCCAATCCATTTACCAGCAGATTTCAGGTTTTTTTTCTTTTTTCTTTTTTTTTTTTTACAGCTGAATAAAATTCCATTGTTTATTTTCTTTTAAAAAATTAATTTATTGAACTTTTATGTATTTCATATATAAAATCAACTTTATACCCACCTCCCCATTCCCCTTTGGTATCCTACCATACCCCCCACACTGCAGTTTATAAATCTATCACTTGGGCCTATTATGTAAAGTTAGTGTCCAGAGACATCCCTCAGTGCAAGTTCATCCACCCATGTTTAGTCAATCCATCTAGAGTCTCTCCCTTCAAGAAGATCAGCTCTTCCTCACCCAGCAGTAATCAGCTGCCAATAATTCTTCGACTAATATTGCTCATTTCCACAGTTCTGTGCCGGGTTTTTGTCTACCTAAGTTTGCATGGGTCTTGTGCATGCTAACACCATTACTGTAGGTTTGTATGAGAAGGGTCCTAGATGCCTGTAGGACTGTTTCTGTATGGTCATGCACCTTCTCCCTGGCTCTTACAATCTTTCTGCTCCCTCTTTTGCATTGGTCCCTGAGCCCTGGGTGTGTGGAATATACAGGAGTCCTGTCCAAGGACCCACACTCTGCTGATTCTTATTCTCTTTTTGGCCATTTGTGGCCGTTTGTGTTCCTGGCCCTCTGCTGCATGAAGAAGCTTCACTGATGAGAACTGAAAGATGCATTAGTGTTCTCTTCATTTCTTGTACTATATTCAGTGAATCTTAGGTATAGAGGTTGCATCCTAGATGTTCCATTTATGCTTCGGCAATTCACAGAGAATCTCTGTGTGTGACCAGTGGTGTAACTCTGTAATTACCTATCTGTTAAAAAAGAAGATACTTTGATGGGTAGTGACTGGGATACTTGTCTGTAAGTTTAAGGATGTTAAATTTTCTATGTTTTGCAAATAGTAAAAAATTACATTTGTTTAGGGACATGGGAGCCTTGGAGTTTTCTCTAAGATCGATGACCTCTCCAGCTATGTGTATTTGGCTAGGCTTACAGTACCAGACATGAGTTTCCTCCCATTTAGTGGTCTTTAAGTCCAATTAGACAGCTGTTGATTACTCCCAAGATAAAGTGCCACTACTACACCAATGTTGTTTGCTGTACTGGTCATTGATGTGGTTTTTAGGCCTTGAAGCCAGGGTTGGGCCGTCAATTGATGTTCTCCCTTATCAGTTTGCATCCTGCTCTCCAAAGCTATGAGAGATAACCTTCAGGGGAAGTGGCTTCCAGGTCAGTTCCAGATCCATTGCTCCAAATCCTGTGTCCAAAGTATGTCCTTACCATGAAGTTCTAGGAGGCAATCAAGGACTGTGGCAATAGCCTGTGTAATTTTGGGAATCTTCTTGTTGTTGCCCTGGCCAACAACTCAAAGGAAGGTTTCTTGTGACTGGTACTGTTTCTTGCTATGTAGCCTCCACTATACTCATGGACTCATGTAGGAATATTGTATGTGTAACTTTTCCGTATGCATTTGGACTAATACAATTCCCTCTAGTTTTTTATACTAGCTAGGCACTATTTATCTCTCCTATTTCCCTTCCTGTCTGATCCTCCCTCCCCACTCTCCCCATTTAAATTGTCCTTATTTTCCCTATCTCTCCTTTGATAATTTCTGTATGCTATGGTCCCACCTCTCTTGAGCTCCTCTTTCCCCTTTATTCCCATAGTTCTTTGCATAGCCCTCCTTCCACCCCTCTACTTTATCCCTTCTTACATATTTCTCCCTTAGTAACACCTGTTTTCTACTATTTTTCTCTTGGGTTCCTTCTTTCTCTTTACCTGGTTCCTTTCCATATTCCTGGTTCCTGAAGTTACAACAGGATATGCACTCACTTTAAGGATTTGGTGCTAGGATCCACAAATGAGGGAGAGCATATGTCTTTTGTATTTCTGAGTCTGTGTTACTTCACTTAGTATAACAGTTTCGAGATCCATCCATTTACCTGCAAATTTCATTACTTCATCTTTCTTTACTGCTGAGTACACCTCCATTGTGTAAATGTACCACATTTTCATTAACCACTTGTCAGTTGAGGGGCCCTTAGGTTGCTTCCATCTCTTACCTATTGTGAAAAGAGCAGCAACAATCATGGTTGTACAAGTATCTCTGCAATAAGATGAGTCCTTCAGGTATATGCTAAGAAGTGGTATAACTGGGTCATGTGGTGGGTTCATTTGTAGTTCCAAATGATACCAAATGCTGGTGAGGATGTGGAGAAAGGGGAATGCTCATTCACTGCTGGTGGGATTGCAAACTTGTGCAGCCTCTATGGAAAACAGTGTGAAGAACTCTTAAGAAACTAAAAATGTACCTACCATATGACCTGGTTATACCACTCCTTGGCATATACCTAAAGGACTCATCCTATTGTAGAGACACTTGTACAACCTTCTCTGGCATAAATCCTACTTGATCATGGTAAATGATTGGTATCATATGTGTCTATATGTGGTTTGTAAGTATTTTGTTGAGAATTTTTGCATCTATGTTCATTAGGGAAATGGGTCTATAGTTTTCTTTTTAGGTTTTGAAATTAGAGTGATGCTGGCTTTATAGAAGAAATTTTGGAGTTCTTCTACTTCTATCTCTTTCAATAATTTAGTACTCCACCTTCGCCTGTGCTGTATTTAGTTGGGAGGTTTTGTATTATGGGTTTCGATTTCCTTGTATGTTATAGGTCTGTTTAATCTGTTGATCTCCTTTTGGTTTAACTTTGGTGTCACTGATGATTTTAGATATCCATCCATTTCTTTTAGATTTTCAAATTTAATAGAGTATAGATTTTTAAAGTTTTCCCTTATAATGTTCTGGATCTTTTGGGTGTCTGTTTTGATGCTTCCCTTTCATCTCTGATTTTGTTGATTTGGATTTGCTCTTTCTTTTGGTTAACTGGGCTAAGTGTCTGTCTATCCTGTTTAGCTTCTTAAAGAACCAGCTCTTAGATTCATTCATTCTTCATATTGTTTTCTTTGTTTCTATTTCATTAATTTCTGCTCTGATTTTTGTCATTTCTTCTTGTCTGCTGGCTTTGGGTTTCATTTGTTCTTGATCTTCCAGAGTCTTTATTTTCAATGTTGAGTCATTTATTTTGCTGTTTCTGATTTTTTAGTATAGGCACTTAGAGGTATAAATTTCCCTTTTAGGACTGCTTTTTAGAGTGTCCCAGAGGTTTTCTTGTGTTGTATTGTCCTTTTTGTTGAATGCCAAGGAATATTTTATTTCTTTCTTAATTTCTCCTTTGACTCATTTATCATTCAGGAGTGTGTTGTTTAATCTCCAAGAGTTCATGTAGTTATTAGTGCTTCTTCTAGTGTTGATTTTGAACTATTGTGGTCTGATAGAATGCATGGAATTATTTCATTTTTTTGTATTTGTTGAGGTTTATTTTGTGCCCCAATATGTGGTCAGTTTTTGAGAAAGTTCCATGGGTGCTTAATAGAAAGTGTATTCTTCTGTACTTGGGTGGAATATTCTGAAGGTGTCTGTTAGGTTCGTTTGCTGTATGGTATCATTTAATTAAGATGTCTCTCCACTTACTCTTTTTCCAGTTGACCTAATGGAGATAGTGGGGTACTGAAGTTCCCTACTACTACTGAGTTGGGGTTAATCTGTGTTTTAAAGTCCTGTAGTATTGGTTTTATCAATTTGGGTGCACCAGAGTTTGGTGCATATATGTTCATGATTGTAAAACCTTTTTGGTCTACTGTTCCTTTGATCAGGATGCAGTGATCCCCTTTTTCTCTTCTGCTTAGTTTTCCTTTGAAGTCTGTTTTGTCAGATACTAGAATTGCAACCCTTGCTTGTTTCTTAGTGCCAATTTCTTTAAATATTCTTTTCCATTCTTTCACCTTAAGGTAGTACCTGTCCTTGTCGGTGAGATGGGTTTCATTCAGACAACAAAAAGATGGATTTTTTTTTCCTAATCCATTCAACTAGCCTGTGTATTTTGACTGTGGAGTTCAGTCCATTGATATTCAGAGTTATTACTGAAAGATATGAATTGGTTTTCATCATTTTGATTACTCTTTGCATTATTTGTCTAATTTTGTGTTTCCATAATTATACCTTCATTTAGTTTCTTTCTGTTGCCCCTGGGGTATAACTGTTCCTTTCCCTGTTCTTTGTATTGTTTCAAGTATTCTTTTAAGGGCTGATTTTGTGGCCATGTATTCTTTCAGCCTGTTCATGTCATGGAAGATTTTTCTTTCCCCTTCAATTGTAATAGACATTTTTGCTGGGTAAAGTATTCTGGGTTGGCATCTATGGTCATTTAGAACTGGAAATACCTTGATCCAGGCTCTTCTGGCTTTCATAGTTTGCATTAATAAGTCAGCTGTAATTCTGATGGGTTTTCCTTCATATGTGAGTTGTTTTTCTTTTGCAACATTCAGTATTCTCTCTTTGTTCTGTACATTATGAGTTTCTTTTCTGGTACTGTCTATTTGGTGGTGTATGTGCTTTCTGTATTTGTATGGGGATGTCTTTCCTTAATTTTAGGAAATTCTTTTCTACATTCCTGTTTAAGATCTGGTCAATACCATTAACTTGAAGTTCTTCTCCTTCTTCCATGCCTATCATATGTAGATTTGGTCTTTTCATGGTGTCCAACAACTCCTGCATATTCCATTACTGTATTTTAAAAAATTCATAATCTTTGCTAGAGTGGTCCAATTCTTCAATTTTATCCTCCAGTGTTGACATTTGGTTTTCAATTTCATTCATTCTATTGTTAAGTCTTTCTCCTACTGTTTCAAATTGGCTTACTGAATTTTTCATGTCCTTCTTCATTACAGTCTGAGTTTTCTTCAAGGTTTCTATCTCTTTTGTGAATTCAGTCAGAAGTTTCTCTCTATTCTCTTTTAGTTCTTTGGTTTGTTTGTGTGTTCTTTAAATTGGTTGAATTCCTTGAGCATGTTTGGAGAGATGGCTCAGTGGTTAAGAGCACTGGCTGCTCTTGCAGGGGACCATGGTTTGAGTTCCAGTACCTACATAGCTAACAACTGTCCATAATTCCAGTTCCATGGGGAATCTGACACCCTTTTCTGACCTCTGCAGGCATTGTATGACATGGATGAACTTACATACATGTAGGCACAACACTCATACACACAAAATAAAAACATTTTTTTTAAAAGAAAAAAAAGATTGTTCTTTTAAATTCTGTCTTGGGTTATCTCTAGGGGGTTCTCCTTGTGGAACTCTTCTATAGGACTGGTGGGGTTTGGTGAGACTATGGTGTTTTGGTTTTCCATACTATTATTTTGTTGGATTTTGGCATGTGGATTTCTTTCACTTTTCCTGATTCTGGTATGAAACTCAAGCTTTCTTTTGTTGTGTTGAAGTTTGCTTCTGTTTGTATTATTGGTGTGCCTTGGTTGTTTTCTTACTGTGTATGTAAAGCTGGCTGGTATAAATTTCAAGTTCTCTCAGAATTTATTTTGGAGGCAACTGATGGCTTCAGATCAGGTACTCAGGAGTTCCCACAGAGGCCCAAGTCGGGCTCCAGTCAGGTACACTTAGGTTTCCTTCTAACTTTTGGACTCCTACCAGTGAGTAGTCACAGCACAATTTGGGAAGTTCACTAAGGGGAGGCTGGATTTTGGCACTCTCAGGCAGTCTTCTAAGGTCTCAGCCCCTACCCTATTGCAGGGCAGAAAGGTCTACCCCAGGGGACATGGGAGGGGCCTCATGCAATCCCAGTTAGGAAGTTGGGTACAACATGATTTGGGGAAGCTCACCACCATGTGGAGGCTGGATCCAGGCACTCTCAGGCAGTCTGCTTGGGTCTCAGCACCATTATATATTTTCAATGTACTATACATTTTCATTATGCAGTCTATTCATCAATTGATGGGCATTTGGTTGTTCTCAGTCCTACCTGTTATGAATAGAGCAACTATGAACATGAAGAGCACGTGTTTCTGTAGATTATAGGAGCCTTTGCATATATACCCAGGTGTAATATAGCTGGGTTGTTATGGTAGATCTATTTCTTTTCTTTTTTGAGGAACTGTCACATTAATTTCCACAGAGAGGCTACACCATTTTGCACTTCCACCAACATTGCATGAAGGTTTGTAAGAACTCTTTTACAGTGCAATCAGAGTGGAAAGTTATATGTCTACTTTGGAAACAGTTTGACTTCATTAACTGTAGTCCAAAATGAACTCATCTTATGATATAGTCATCCTGTTGGTAGGGCTAGATGCTAGGGGATCTTTTCAAAGTTGGCTGCAGGATGTGATAAGCATGTTCACAGCAGCATTCCTTATATTTGTTATTAGTCACAAATCATATCGCAAATGTGTTTTTTTATTAATTGAAAGAATAAATTAGTAATTTTTTTCTATTAACACAAAGAATACAGTGGAACATGAAGACAAATGATTTTACCAATGCGCAAAAATATGGATAAGGTTTTCAAACATAGCAGTAAACACAAAAGAAGCAAATCACAAGAAATAGAGAAGTCAGAATAATAAAACCTGCATTATTTTTAAAGAAAAGTTTGACACAAGAAGAGAAAGTCTATAGAATGGAAAAAATCTTTGTCAGCTATATATATAACAGGGAATTAGTTTTTCGAATCTATAAAGAATTAAAAACTTAAGCAAAAAGCCATAACATTATCTAATCAATAAATAAGCAAGTTAATTTTATAGACAGTTCTCTAAAGAATTACAAATAGCCAATAAATTGATGGAAAAACTTTTCACCATCTTTAGCCATCAAGAAATACAATTAAAGCTACACCGAGATTCCATGTCACCTCAGTTAGAGTGGCTATCATTAAGAAAACAATGACAATAAGTATTGGTAAAGATGTAGGAAACAAAGAAGCAACTATACACTGTAAACTGGCAGTCACCATGCAAACCAGTATAGAAATCCCTCTCAAAAAGCAAAAGTTAGAACAACCATAGATCCATGTGTATGAGTCCTGAGAATATACTCAAAAGAATCTAAGTCTGCATTCAGCAGAGATACTTGTGCATATGTTTGATACTGCACTATTGATAATAGCCAAGCTATTGGACCAACACTGATGACCCTCAATGAATGAATGGATAAAGAAAATGTGGTATCTGTACACAAAGGACTTTGATTTATCTGTAAAGAATAGAATTATTTCATTTGCAAGAAAATGAATGTAACGGAAGATCATCATGTTAAGTGAAATAAACCATACTCAAAGTCAAAAATGACATATTTTCTCTCATATGCGAAATCTAGATTTAAATATATGTAACAAAAATAGAAGGGAGGGCTATGAGGGAGAAGGATGGGTTTAGAAGGGGAGCAAGAGAAGATGATGGCGGAAAAGCACAAAGTAGCTCAGGTTTTCTCTTATATGTGGAAGGTGAAGGGTATTGGGAGGCTATGAATCTGAGCGTAGTACACGATGCAAACTTTTATGTTTTATGACAAATAAAATAATTGATAAAATGATTACGAAAGATTTGACTCAAGAATTTCATATTCACTTATATCCATTTTGAATATAAAAAGTAGAAAATAGTTTCAAACAGGAAAAGAAAATTCCCTTTACTGCACTAAAGAGTCCTAGGCACTGGAAATATTGGACTGTTCTGTATCCTGGGGATACAATCAGATGGTACACCCTGCCTTAACGATGTGACTCTCCCTTCCTTAATGATGTGGGTCTCCATTTTGAGTTACCAGTATGCAGAAATCAACAAGTAGAAATGTGTACACTATTTCTAGTTCATAGAATATAGCATCTCATCTAAAGGAGTGAGTTGCTTCCAACTGAGATGGAAACAAAATTGTAATGATGCATCTTTCAAATCATTAATAGGACTTAGATGACCAAAGATTTTCTGTTTCTTGGTGTTCAACTTCTCAGTTTTGGTAGCAACACCTGTTTGTTACAGACTTTAACACAATTCTTGGTGGTTAGAGGTTTTTTAGGAATTAAATGCCCAAACATTTAGTTACTGACTATATTATTTCCTTGTTATAATAAAATGCTTATAAACTTAACAGTTTATTTTAAATCATAGTTTGAGGGGTGTAGTCCATAAAGGTAGGGAAAATGTAGTGGCAGAAGCATGAGGTGGCTGGTCACATTGCATTCCCAGTCAGGAAATGAGTTCCAGGGAGGCCCAGAGAGAGAGAGAGAGAGAGAGAGAGAGAGAGAGAGAGAGAGGGAATGAATCATGTTCATATGACTTTCTCCATTTTTCCATTGTATTCAGTCCTGGATACCAGCCATATGATTCATGAATGGACCTTCCCTCTCAATTAAATCACTCAGGAAATACTCTCATAGGTACCCCCAAAGTGAGCCTCATTAATAACTTAAGTGTTTTTTGCATGTCTGCAACAAGCAGTATGTGGATGATACCAAGTTACACCCACTGGAGATGTAGACTGGCCTCTTTCTATCACAGATGTGGTAACCTCTGTATGCCTTGGTGACTGAACCTGGGAAAACACTTCCCTAGGTAGTTGTTTTCAAGTAGAGAACTTCAACTGACTTTCTCAGTTTAGTCTCTCTCCTTTCAAACGAATTTGCATTTTTGTAAATTGAGACCTCTGCCCACAGGGCAATGCCCTCCAAGTACTTATCCTATTGTCCCGGTGCAAAATTGGAGGTTTCTACCTAATTGTGTTAATGACACACCAGAATTACCATTTTAAACTCAAGAAGGGCATAGCCAAGCCTCTTTTATCTCAAGAAAACACTTTACCTGCTCCTGACACCTGTGCATATGCTTTTTACCCTAGGAACTTATTTTATGTTTGGATGTTTGTTACTGTGGGAAGACTATGACTTGCATACAGATAACAGGAGCAAAGACACAATGTCCTACCCCACAGACTTGATGAATGGCCCTGTAAGATCAGTATTGCAAAATGATAAGATTTACCAAGGTAAACTGGGTTTATTCAACAGATCCTAGAAGCGTGAGTCAATCTGGAATTAGGAGATGAAACAGAGAGCTGAATGGAAGCCAGTCAGGAACAAATCTGAGAATATTGTAGAGATGGGTCTCCAATGATGCTATTGTATCTTTATGAAAAACAACTACATAGAGTCATGACCTTTGCTGTTATTCTAAAGATAAAGGTCAGAGAAAACATTCAGGAAAAGTTTCAGCAGAAAGCCACTGTAAAAATCTAGGATACTGTTGATGCCACCTTGGAATGGAGAGTTGAAGGCTTTGGGGAAGGTGTAGATGCCTTAAAAGCTATAGGTTGAAGGAAGAGATGATAAAATTTACTAATGGGAGAGGAAAAAGTTCCTTTGGTGGTGAAGGGAAAGACTGATGGAAGATTACTTAGTGTGTTATGGAAATTAGGGGTTTGGTTTTTACTGTGTTAAATTTCAGATATCTGAACATCATCCAAGTGGAGGTGGCTCTTTCAACAAGAGGATCAACAAACAGCAGCTGTGGGACTGTTACTCTTCATCTTCTTGACATAAGTCACTGGAAATTGAAACCAGATGTCTCACTCAAATCCACTTGCATTTAGGTTTTCCTTCTGAAATAGATTTTTTTTTCATTCCTTTGGCCCTACTTTTCTGCTTGTCATCTTGTGGCATCTGAACCCAAATGATACGATTATGAATCTCAAAGACCTCGCCTATATGCATTGAAGAAAGATGGGAGATGTCTTTGAGATTTGTTTACTATTTATTCTGTCAAAATCAAGACTCTATTGTCCTTAGTGGTGACTTTACTAATGCAGTATTATTTTGGCATGTTCTCTGTCTCTCCAAATTCCTTTCTCTTGTTTCAGGGAATCTTGATCACAGGCTCTAATTTTGGATGAACATACTTGTTCCATTCAAGCAACAGTCAACAATGAACAGTTGAAGTCACGATGGACAGTCTGCCTCATCAGATCATGTAAGACTGTAGCCATCATGGCAAGAATGAAGGCATTCTAAATGGACACTGATTGAGGCATGGCTTGTGGGGTTTCAAAAGGAAGCAAAGACCCTCATCAGGGTGGTTTGTGTCATTTGTTTTGGGTTAAGAATTTGTGGAAGTGAAACCTTTTGTGCTTTACTGGAACAATTGATGCTGGTTAGCAGGGACCAAAAAGTCAGCTATGATTAATGACAAGCATCATTGAGGTGTAATGTTCTGGGGAGTATTTCCTTAGGTTCAACATACAGAAACTGTAGTCCAGAGAGGCTGCATCTCAAACTGAATTTGGTAATGTGTAAGAATCTCCTGTATTGTACTGGTTTAGGTGGCAAGAAAGCTGCACA
Organism: Nannospalax galili; assembly: GCF_000622305.1. Classification (NCBI taxonomy): domain Eukaryota; kingdom Metazoa; phylum Chordata; class Mammalia; order Rodentia; family Spalacidae; genus Nannospalax; species Nannospalax galili. Next base: position 803,274 of record NW_008359198.1, on the reverse strand, counting down.
ACTAAAGGGGTTACGGAGAGACTTTTAAGACTGGGAACCATGAGGCCAGAAGAAGCCATTGTGAAAGCACAGCCTCAGGTTTAGTAGAGACCCCAGGATTGAAGTGGTCATGGTGAGACTCTGAAGCTTGGCACCATGAGAGGCCAGGAAAGGCCCTTGGTGAATGTGCAGTCTCAGTTGCAATGGAGACTTAGAGATGCTAGGACTGTGGGATGATCACCAAGGACAGCAGCAGGTGTGAAGTGGGGCTGGTCAAAGCCTGTAAGATAAACTGTGCGTGTTGTGGACGGCAGAGCCAAAGAAGTGGAGCTGCCCAAACTCTTGAGAGCCCAGAAGATTATGTGTCCCAGATGTCCAACATTTAGCTACATTGCTGGACTTTTGTTTTACTTAAGCCTGTGTTCATTTCTTCCCTTTTGAAATAAGAAAATAGTGGCTTATTATTATTATTTATTATTATTATTATTATTATTATTTTATGGAAGCCTACATTTGAGAAACTTTGGATTATTTTAAAGAGACACTGAACCTTTAACAGTTTGGAATTATTAAGAACTGTGTGACTTTTAAAGTTATGCAATATTTTGTACTGTAATATTAACATGATAAAAGGGAGAAAATGAAAAGGGTAGGTGTAACAGTGCTGTCATTGTGTGTCAAGTTGACAAGGTGTCAATTGTCCTCTGTTAAGCACCAGCTGTCAGCTTGACACATCTGGGAAGAGGGAACCTCAATTAAGGAATTTCTTCTATTGAATTAGCCTGTGGTCATGTCTGTGAGGCATTTTTTTTTTATTGTTGAGTGATGTGAGAGGGCACAGCCTACTTTGGGTGGTACCACCCCTGGGCAGATGTGTAAGAAAGCAGGCTGAGCACAGGCAAGGGGAGCAAGCCCTTCCATGATTTCTGCTTCAATTTCTGCAACCAGTTCCTGCTTGAGCCTCTGCCCTGGCTTCCCTGATGAAGGACTTCATTGTAAGCTGAAATAAACTCTTTCCTTTCCAAGTTGGTTTTCATCACAGTGTTTATCACATCAATAGAAAGCAAACTAAGATAGACAGTTGTGTCCCTCCCTTTGTCTATTATTTGGAGGAGGAAAAGAATGGGACCCTGGAATCAGTCAGAAGAGAAACTTGTCTCTGGGAAAGAGATTTACAACTTTTTTTGGTAATTTTGAAAATTGAATTTTTTTGTATTTCATATACATCTTTTTAAATTTTTTATTTAATAACCACATGATTAGAATAAGCATTTCATTATAGCTTTAACATATTCAATAACAATTTCCAGAGCAAGCATATATATCTTTCCCAAGTGACTGTAAATTTTTAGGTTCACAGTTGAATTAATACAGTTTTACAATATTGAACTCGGTATAAACCCTATAAGACATAAAAGTGAATGAGGTTTTAGCCTTTAGAAAAGATCTCTATTTTATTTTAAAATATACTCTTTCCTATAGAAAAACTCATTTTTAATGCTACTAACACTTAGATGCTTGCACATGCATCTCTAATCTCTATGTATCTGCATATTACTAATCACAGTCAGCTACACTCAGATCCTTGGCACTTGAGTATGGATATAAAGTCATCAGGTAGATTTCAATGCATACACAACATCTTAATCATCTTTATACTCCCTTTCCTATTGACACCTTCTCATAGTCCCCCCACTTAATTTCATGCATTCTGTCACTTATATATAGGTCTATCGAGTCAAATCAGTGTCCCCAAATGTCCCTCAGTGCATGTTCATTTACTGGGGTCTAGTCACCCTATCTGTAGTCAGTCCCTTAAAGAAGATCAACTCTTCCTCATCCAGCAGTAATTAGCTGCCCAATAGTTCCTTGGGTAAGATTGGGATCTGCTGCCCATTTCTACATTTACACACTGGATTTTTGTCTGCTTGAGCTTGCGTGAGTCTTGCTCATGCTGTCACCACTGCTGTTAAGTTCATATAAGCAAGGTCCCAGGCTTATGAGTCTATATTCATATGGTCATGCACCTCTTTCTCCTGGCTCTTACAGTCCTCTTCCCTAATGGTCCCTGAGCCTCCAGTGGATGAAGTTTAATATAGGAGTCCTGTCCAAGAGCCCACACTCTGCAAATTCTATTTGCACTCATGTCCTCTGTTGCATGAAGGATCTTCACTGATGAGAGTTAAGAGATGTATTATTATTCTTTCTACCCTTTGTTCCACCATGTTCCCGAGTCTTAGGAGTAGAGATTCCGTTGTAGATATGTCACTTAGGGTTGGGCATTTCACAGACACCTAGTCTCTGTGTGTGACCAGTTATGGAATTCTGTAATAGTCTCCATTTTAAAATAAGCTTCTTTGATGAGTGGTGACTGGCATACTTGCCTGTAAATGTAAGGATCCATACTTAGCACATAATAATTAAAATTTTCTAAGGATATGACAGCTTTATGGTTTTCTCTAATATATATGACCTCTGAAGCCACACACACACACACACACACACACACACACATATATATAAACTTTTACAAAACCTTTATTAAGAATTTCATACATGCATATAAGGTGTTTTGATCAAATCCATGCCCACTCCCTCTCCTCCAACATTCTCCCCTCTGAAGAGGTAACTCTAAAATCTTTTAAGGATTAGATACAAAGTCCCAAATACTTTTGACATTTTTGGCCTTTGGAAAAGAGTATGTTGCTAACAGGTCCAAGGACATTTTGACTTTTAGCTCAGAAACTGGCTACATTTCTTTGGGATCTTTTTACCCTAACTGCCAATTCCTACCTCCTATTCTTATCACACCATCCTCTGAAGGGGGTTGCCCAAATTGCCAATAGGAAATAGGGACACAGACTGCTCTGAATCCATGAGTTCCCCCCCCCGCACTGAATGGGCTTCAAGTCCAATAAGGTAGTTGTGATTACCCCCAATATAAAAGGGCCATTGTGGCTCCAATATAGTTTGCTGTGTTGTCTTTGTTGTGGTTATTAGGCCTTAAAGGTGGGGCTGGACCATTGATTGATCCAATGATCTCCCTTAGCAGTTTGTTCTCCAAAGCTATGGGAACTACTTTTTAGGGAGGTAGCTAGGTCAGTTCCAGCTCCACTGCTCCAAGTGAAGTGTCCCAAAGTATGCTCTGTGTTCAGAAATAGCATCTTATCTTCAAGTTCTGGGAGGCAATCAAGGGCTATGGCAATAGCCTGTGTAATTTTTCTAGTCTCTTGAACTCCCTAGCCAACAACTCAAAGGGAGGTTTCTCCTGTCTGGCACCGTTTCTTGTTATATAGCCTTTAGCTATACACAGGGACTCATGTAGAGATATTATATGTGTAATTTTTTTCAGTGGAGTTTGAACTACTGCATTTCCCTCTTTTTTTTTTTTTTTCACAACAGCTAGGCATTATCTATCTATCCTCTCTGTCTCCCTGTCTACTCCTCCCTTGTTCCTCCCCAATTAAAGTACCCCCATTTTCCCCATTTCATTCTTGACTATACCTCTCTCCTATGGTCCCCCCTTTCTTGAGCTCCTTCCTTCTCCTTAAGGAAATTCTCCATAGTTCCTTATATAACCCTCTCTCCCCCTATTTAAATACCTCTATTTTACCCATTTCCCCTTGGTAATACCTGTCTCCCACTGTTCTTCTCTCTCAGGCACATTCTTTGTTTTTATCTCCCTGGTTCCTTTCCATTTTCCTGGCTCCTGCAGTTGCAGCAGGATATGTACTCACGTATAAGGATTTGGCGATAGGACTCACAAATGAGGGAGAACATGCGTCATTTGTTTTTCTGAGTCCATGTTACCTCACTTAGTATAAACAGTTTCTAGTTTCATCCATTAGCGACAAATTTCATCTTTATTTACCACTGAGCAGAACTCCATTGTGTAAATACATCACATTTTCATTATCTAATCAGCAGTTGAGGAACACTTAGGTTGCTTCTCTTTTGGGTCATTTGTTTTCTTGATTCTTCGAGTTCTTTATATAATTTGGATGTTAAACCTCTGTCAGATGTGTCACTGGTGAAGATTTTTCTCCCACTCTGTGAGTTTTCTCTTTACTTCCTTGGTTGTTTCTTTTGTTGTACAGAAACATTTTTAGTTTAATGATGTGCCACTTGTTGATTGTTGACCTTAATTCCTGAGCATCTGATGTCTGATGTAGAAAGTCCTTTCCTATACTTATGGGTCCTGCCTATGTTTTCTTCTAACAGTTTTAGTTTCAGGTTTCACATTGTGTTCTTTGATTCATTTTGAGATTGGCTTCTGTGCAAGGTGAAAGATAAGGGTCTAGTTTCATAGTTCTATAGGTAGATATCCCATTTTGCCAGCACCATTTGTTGAAGATGCAGTTTTTCCTCCTGTGTTATTGGTACCTTTGTCAAGTATCTGGTGGCTGAAATTGCATATACTCATGTTTGGGTCTTCAATTATGTTCCATTGATTTGTGTCTGCTTTTATGCCAGTACCATGCTGTTTTTATGACTATAGTTTTGTAATATAGTTTCAGATCTGGTATGGTATTCCCTCTAGCTTTGCTATTTGTGCTCAGAAATGCTTTGGCTATCAGGCCTTTTATGATTCTATATCAATTTTAGGATTTTTCTCTAATTCTATGAATGTCATGGGGATTTTGATTGCATTGAATCTATATATTGCTTTTAGTAGGATGGCCATTTTTCACAATATTAAATTCTTCCAGTCCATGAGCATGGGAAATCCTTCTGTCTTCTGGTATTTTCAATTTCTTTCTTCAAAAATTTAGCATTTTCATTGTAGAGATTTTTAATGCCTTTGGTCAAGTTTATTCCTACATATTTTTTGAGGTTATTGTCAGGGTTTCCATGTACTGTTTCTGCAATTGCTTATTACTGGTATACAGAAATACTGTTTCTTTTTTGTAGATTGATACTGTAACCTGCCACTTTACTGAAAGTGTGATTCAGTTCTAGGTGTTTTCTGGTGGCATTTTAGAATCTCTTAGGTATATCCTCTGCAAATAGGGATAATTTGAACTTTTTTTTCTCCAATTAGTACTCCTTTTATTTCCTTCTCTTGTCTTGCTTTAGCAAGAGTTTCAAGTAGTATATTACAATAAGAGATAGTGGACAGCCTTTTTTGGTTCCTGATTTTTATTTTTTGGTCTTGTTTTGAGACAGTGTCTCTCTGTAGCCCTAGCTTGCCTGGAACTCACCATGTAGACTATCGGCCTTCAACTCACAGACATCCACCTGCCTCTGCCTCGTGAGTGCTGGGATTAAAGGCAAGTGCCGCCATCATGTCCAGCTGTGGTTCCTGATTTTAATGGGAATACTTCCAGTATTTTTTTTCCATTTAGAATAATGTTGGACATGGCCATGGATTTGTTGTATATAGCTTTAATTATGTTGAGGTATGTTCCTTCCAGCCCAATTCCCTCTAGGACTTTTAGCATTAATACGTGCTGGATTTTATCAAAGGTCTTTTCTGTATCTATTGAGATAACCATGTGATTTTTGTCTTTGAGTCAATTTATATGATTTATAACATTTATTGGTTTACAAATATTGAACCATCCCTTCATCTCTAAAATAAAGCTGACTTGATAATTGTTGGTGATCTTTGATGTGTGTCTGTATGTGGCTTTCAAGTATTTTGTTGAGAATTTTTGCATCTATGTTCTAAGGATATTGGCCTATAGGTATGTGTGTGTGTGATGTGTGTGTGTGTGTATGTGTGGTGTGTGTGTGTGATGTGTGTGTGTATGTGTGTGATGTGTGTGTACTTAGTTGCAGTATTAGTGTGATGCTGGCTTCATAGAAGGAATTTGGGAATTCTCCCTCTGCTCCTATTTTTTTTTTTCAAATTAAGTAGTAGTGGTTGTAGATATTTTTTAATGTTTGGCAGAATTTTGCTGTGAAATCATCTAGGCTTTTTCTAGTAGGGAGGTTTTGTATTAATGCTTCATTTTCCTTACTTTTTATGGGTGCATTTAAGCTGTTAATCTCTTCTCGGTTTAACTTTGGTGGTTCCAATGACTTTAGGTATTCAGAGCATATCTTAGAGGTTTCCAGATTTAATAGAGTGTAGATTTTGGAAGTATTCCTTTATAATGTTCTGGATCTTTTTGGTGTCTGTTGTGATGTTTCCCCTTTCATTTCTTGTTTGTTGATTTGTATTTGCTTTCTTTCATTTTGTTAAATGGGCTTCTATCTTGTTTATCTTTTCAAAGAACCAGTTCTTAGATTCATTGATTCTTTTCATTGTTTTCTTTATTTCTATTTCATTAATTTCTGCTGGTATTTGTAATTTCTTCATGCATGCTGGATTTGTTTTGTTTGTTTGTTTTGTTTTTTGTTCTTGCCTTTCCAGGGTCTTGAGTTGCAATATTGTCATTTATTACTTGAGCTCTGATTTTTTTTGGTCTTTTTGATACAGGGTCTCCCTGTAGCCCCTGCTGTCCTGGAACTATGTAGACCTGGCTGGTCTTGAACTCACAGAGATCCTCCTGCCTCTGCCTCCCGAATGCTGGGATTAAAGGCGTGCGCCACCATGCCCGGCTCTTTCTGATATTTTAATGGAGGCACTTGGAGCTATAAACTTCCTTACGACTGCTTTCAGAGTGTCCCAGAGGTTTTGCTGTGTTGTATTATCCTTTCATTTAATTCTAGTAATACTTTTATTTCTTCATTTCTTCTTTGACCCATTCATTATTCAGGAGTGTGTTGTTTAATCTCCATAAGTTCTTGTAGTTATCAGAGAAACTTCTTTTTATGTTGATTTTAAATTTTATCTTCTTGTGGCCTGATAGAATGCATGGCATTATTTCAAATTTTAAATATTTGTTGAGGTTTGTTTTGTGTCCCAGTATATGGTCAGTTTTAGAGAAACTTCCATGGACTGCTGAATAAAAGTGTATTCTTTGGTACTTGGGTGGAATATTTGGTATATGTTAAGTCCATTTGATGCATGGTATCATTTAATTTAGATATTTACTCTTTGTCCCTTTGACCACTATTGGAGCTAGTGGAGGTACTAAAGTCTTCTACTATTACTCGGAGTTAATCTGTGTCTTAAGGTCCTGTAGTACTGTTTTTGTAAAATTGAGTGCACCTGACTTTGGTACATGTGTGCTCATGATTGTAATATATTCTTGGTCAACTGTTCCTTTGATCAGAATGAAGTGACCCTCTTTATCTGTTCTGATTAATTTTAAAGTCTATTTTTTCCCATATTAGAATTGCAAACTCTCGTTTCTTAGTGGCATATGCTTGGAATATTTTTTCCATCCTTTCACCTATCCTTGAAGGTAAGAGTAATTTCTTGCAGAAAACAAAAAGAAGAGTTTTGTTTCTTAATCCATTCAACTAATTCGTGTCTTCCGACTTGTGAGTTCAGGCCATTGATATTTAAAGTTATTATTGAAAGATGTGTATTTCAATTTCTATTTGCATTCTTGGTCTAAATTGTGTTTCCACAATAATACCTTCATTTAGTTTCTTTCTGTTGCATCTTGGCTATAGTTGCTCCTTTCTTCAATCCTTTGTATTGCTTTGATTATTCTCTGAAGTGCTAGTTTGGCGGGCATGAATTGTTTCAGCCTTTTCATGCAATCAAAGATTTTTCTTTCCCCTTAAACTATAATAGACAGTTTTGCTGGGTAAATTATTCTGGGATGGCATCTGTGGTCATTTAGAACTGGGAGTACTTTGGTCCAGGGTCTTCTGGCTTTCATAGTTTGCACTGAAACGTCAGCTGTAATTGTGATGAGCTTTCCTTCATATGTGACTTGTTTTTCTCTTGTTTTCAGTATTCTTTGTTCTGTATATTTAGTGCTTTTACTGTGATATGCTGTGGGGAGTTTTCTTTCTGGTCCTGTCTTTTTGGTGTTCTATGTGCTTCTTGTATGTGTATGACATGTCTTTCCTTAATTTGGGGAAATTTTCTTCTACAATCCTTTTGAAGGTTTGGTCAATACCATTTACCTGAGATTCTTTTCCTTCCTTCCTCTGTGCCTATGATGTGTACCTTTGGTCTTTTCGTGATGTCACATTTCTTGTATACTCCATTCCTGTTTTAAAATTTTTTCATATTCTTTTCTTGAGTGGTCCAATTCTTCAACTTTATCATCCAATTTTGATATTCTGATTTCCATTTTAATCATTCTTGATGAGGCTTTCTCCTGTCATTTCAAATTGGCTTGTTGAGATTTTTCACTTCCTTTTTCATTTCAGCCTGAGTGTTCTTCAATATTATTTCTCTTTTGTGAATTCAGTTATAAGTTTATCCCTATCTTCTTCAGTTGTTCAGTTGTTCTTTACATTTATTGAATTCTTTGATCATGTTTATGATTTTTCTTTTAAATTCTTTGTCCTGGGTTATCTCTAGAGTGTTCTCATGGTAGAACTCTTCTGTAAGGCCTGGTGGAGTTTGGTAGGAACATATTATTTTGGTTTTTCATGTTATTCGTTCATTGTTATTTTGGCATGTGGATTTCTCATGTTGTTTGTGATTCTGGTATGAAACTCAAGCTTTCTTCTGTTGAGTTGAAGTCTGATTCAGTTTGTATTACTGATGTACCTTGGTTACTTTCTGATTGGGTATGAAAAGCTGGTTTTTCTTCTAGGCTTCAGGTTCTCCTTTTGATTATTTTTTTTTAATGGAGGGACCAGGTGGTTCCAGTCAGGCTAATCAGGAGTTTCCAGTTGGGCAAAGTGGCCCTTGCTAGTTAGGAGCACTTTAGAAGCCCGAGATGGATAGTGCCAAGGTCCAAGGAGAGTAGATGAGGGATGGAAGTGCTGGTCCCTACTACTCTTCAGGGAAAGCTAAGCCTTGGTGAGGTGGAGGGACTACAGATGGCCACAGAGCAGGGAGATGAGCTCGGCACGATTTGGGAAGTTCACCCAGCAGAGGCCTGAGTAAGGCACTCCCAGGCCGTTTCCAAAGGTCTGGGCCCCTACTAGTCAACAGGGAAGCCTGGCCCTGGGGACGTGGGAGCAACTGCCAGTGATCCCAATGTAGGTGAATGGGGGCACAATGAGACTTGGGAAGCTCACCATGTGGAGGCCCAAGTTAGGCACTCTCCAGAGATTTACAACTTGTATGACTAGTCTGCAAGAGTGAAGCTGAGACAATATTGATGGGCTGGTCTGTACCTTGTCCTCTGTTTAAACCTAAACTTAATGTTACTACCCCAACGATGGACTTGGGTAGTTCACTGGGCCTCTTTGTTCCTCTTCCTAATGTGGCCACATTGAATAATTCTTTTTCTGTTTTTCACCATTGTCTTTAACTGGATTATTGAGGATTGGTGGCAGGACCTGGTTTGTTATGGGGACTGCCAGGACCCAGGCTCTGACTCTCACTCCAGGAACAAGTCCATGTGAAGGGGCATTTATGGCAGCAATATAGCGTGCGTCTTGTCAGATTAAGCTGCCCACTCTGCACAGCACAGTGCCTTGACATTGCAGTGGCCTCACTCCCTACTGCTACTCTCCTTCTCCATTGCATTCACAACGCTGATTTGCCTTTGTTTTCGCTCTTACCTTCGCCCCTCATTCCAGTCTCAAGGCCTCTAATTCGCTGTCCTCTTCATCTGGAATGCTTTGCCCTGACATCTTTGCACAACTGTCCCTTTTATGCTTTTCAGTGTCAGTTTTCATCAACTAAAACTGAGGGACATTTAACAAAATAGTTGGCTAGTTTTCCTCAGACGTCCATGAAAAACAAAGCAAAATCAAGAAACTAATGGACTGGAGCAGCCTAGAAAGTTGGGATGACAAAGTGTAATGGAAAAGCCTGCATTGCATATAAGGACAGAAATATAAGAACAGTGGAACATGGATAAAATTCACAGTCTCTATTGGTCATTCTCAAAGTTTCGATAATTATATATTCTATAAATATAGAACATGTTAACATGAAGCAATCAGTGAAGGATGTATAGGAACTATATAACATTTTTCAACTTTGCAGAAATATAAGCTATTTCAAGTTAAAATTTTATATAGTCATCCAATGGCTAGTGTTGAACGTCTTTTCATATACTCATTGACCATTTGTATATTTTCTTTTAAGAACTGTCTGTTTAAATCCCTTACCTATATGTTAAGTGGATTATTTTACTTTTATGCATTAATAAAAATATGGCTTAAATTTTTTTAACACCAACTGTTGGCTTTTTAGAGCAGACATCTCTGATGTCACTAGTAGAATATCTTTCTGGTTTACTGCAGTGAATTCATTGCTTACTCAATGTCTTAATTTGTTTCCTGTTGCTCTAATAAAATACCCTGACAAAAGTAACTTAGGGGGGAGGGTTTATAAGTAAATAATTATAACCTCATAATTCCAGGTTGCAGTCCATCATAGCAGGGAAGTCACAGCAGCAGGAGCTTGAGACAACTGGGTACATTACATCCAGTCACGAAGGAGAGAGGAATGACTTAATGTGTTTACTCATACTCAACTCAGGTTTCCCACTCTTATACAGTCCAGGATTCCCTGCCTAGGGAATAGTAACATTGGCAGTAGGAAGGTCTTCCCACCTAAATTACTGTCAAGATAATCCCTCATGGACATGACCACCGTCCAACCTAATCTAGACAATACTTCATTGAGACTCTTTTCCCAGTTTGTTCAAGATTCTGTCATGTTGACAGTTAAAACTAGCCATCAAATTCTAATACTTAGGTGAGTATCTGTCACACAGGTGGATCTTGGGCAGAGGCCATCAGTGTTCTGCTTATATCTCTGAACTTACCTGAATCTGCCTTCTGCAGGTGGCTTCACTGGCACCCATGCATCTGGCTGGACATATTTGTTAGGTTCATGAACAGGAAAAAGCAGAAATGCAGAGCTATGTTCTGACAGCTGCTTTCATGCAATAGGTACATGGGTTTACATATAAACGATTTGAAATTCTTGTCTTTTGGAAGTAATAACATGGAAGAGAGACACCTCTGCTACCTCCAAGAGTTCCCAGTGGTTTCAGATGCAGTCATTCACAAAGGCAACTCTTCTGATACAATATTTATTAACTTTCTTTCTATACCCCACTGCTCATTTCCCCAAGAACGTCTCCTAAAATTACCTCCTAAAGAAGTTACTTTCACTTATATCATTTTCTCATAGCTTATTGCTTTAGAGGAATCTAAACCCAGAAAGTCACGTGAGATATTTTTTATATCATCCTAAAGTCTGCAGAAAGGGAATGACAATGAGACATCTCTCTGTATGAAGCTGCACCATAAATGGAGAATTAGAATTTATCATTTAATTCAGAAAATTTCATAGCCTTCCATAAACAACACCTGGGAAGCAATTTCCTCAAGTTCATTTCCTCTTACTGACCTTCTTACGCAGAGAAGGCAGTGGGTTTTGAGCCAGGCTTTTATTTCTTCACCGTTAGGAAGAGGACAAACACACACCCAACAAGTGTGATGAACAATGGTGCAGAGAGGGCAATGGAGAATGAGAGTGTATGCTAATTACACATGATGGTCAAATCAGGGTAACTGCCATGTCCATCTCCTTGAAGCTTTATTGTTTTTGTATTCAAGCAATCTTGAGACTTCTAGTTTTTTTTTTTTTTTGAAATACATCATAAACTGTTGCAGACTCTAGTTACTCTACTGTGCTGAGGAAGATAGGGACTAATTTCTCCCAACGATACTTTGATATCCATTATCTAACCTCTTATTCCAATCCTCTAGTCTAGAAATATAAGATTATTTGACATGATGATAAAGAAAGAGTCATCTGCTCAGATCTACTGCCTGAAAGAGCAGTCTGTAAGCAATTGAATCCTGAGGCAGAAGGATCGAGAACATGAAGCCGGCTCGTGCGTGCTACATGGCAAGATTTTGTGTTGTATAGCTATTTTTCTCAAATTGAAGCATATCATCCTCGAGGGAGGAAAGAGCCTCAAAAAGTTAACAGAATTGTTAAGGTTCAGGAAGCTTATGAAACTTAGAAGCATAGAAAGCTCAGTAAGTTAAAGCTCCTCCTCAGGGCTACATAGGCGATGAACAGTTCCCAGCCAGGGAAGAGGAGACTCTTTGGTGGAGTTACCTATAAGATGAGCAGGGTGCTCTGTGGATGCAGGTTTTGTGGGTCATCACCCGTACTGGAGTAGGGATTATTAGTGATTCAATTGCCTAAAAGTCACTGGTTCACCAAGTGAAGATTCCACCCAACACGTAGGTGGAATCATTTATTTGGTCTGTCCTTGGTACCCTATCTAAGATGGATAGGACTTTTCTCACCTCTCCCCAGGAAGCCGAGTTGCACCTTATCTCAAAAAACAAAACCAACTAATCAATGAAGCATGTGATGAGACAATTAATCAACCAAATAACCAACCAACCAACCAACCAACCAACCAACCAACCAACCAACCAAACAGAGCAGTCTGTGATCCACAGTATCAGCATCAACAGGGAACATGCTAGAGATAGATATCAGAAGTTACTGTATAACAAAGTTCCTTAAATTTGAGAAGCATTGTTTGAGTTTCTGGGAAACAAATAAGCCCTGAGAGAGAGGGGGAGGGGGAGAAGGAGAGAGAGGGAGAGAGAGGGAGAGAGAGGGAGAGTGAGAGGAAGAGGGAGAGAGAGAGAGAGAGGGAGAGTGAGAGGAAGAGGGAGAGAGAGGGAGAGGGAGGGAGAGGGAGGGAGTGTGTTTGTGTGAGAGAGAGAGAGAGAGAGAGAGAGAGAGAGAGAGAGAGAGAAACAGAAGTCATAGGTACCCACAAAAGTAAGACCTAATAAAGTTGGCCTTTCGGTGAACTGCATGTGCTGTTTTGGTGTGTGTAGTTGGTTTTGGTGTGTTTTAGTTGAGGACAGTAGTCTATTAGTAGTCTTCAATACTTCTAGCCACAGGTTGTACATTTTGAGTAGTGACAGAATTTTAATATTCTTTTAGTTAAAAGTGTTAAGAATCTGTCATATGCATGCCACTGTTCTAAGAGCTGTACCAAGGGGTGAATACGGCACAACTTTTACTCTCAAAGCATTTAGCATCTCCATGACAAGATATGACAAACGCAGCAGCTATGGAGGCAAAGTGTGAGAATTTAGTATGAGGAGGTGGAGTAGTTGGCCAAAAGCCCAGCAATTCATCTGCTTCATGATCCTTCAACACAATACACTTTCAGTTTTATTTGAGTGTGTATTTGCTAACCACTTGTCTGTACATATGTATTTCAAAGCATCATGCTACCAGAACCCACTGTTAATTGGACACTATGCTCATTGTGTTCTTCCATATTTACATGTAGCTTTCTGCCTATGGTGGGAGACTACAAAAGAAAGTAACAAGAAGATGCAAGGTGTTCTCTATCTATCTATCTATCTATCTATCTATCTATCT
>NW_008359198.1:777806-789883 GCF_000622305.1 Nannospalax galili | reverse complement strand
TATCTATCTATCTATCTATCATCTATCTATCTATCTATCTATCTATCTATCTATCTATCTATCTACCTATCTATCTATCTATCTATCTATCTATCTATCTATCTATCTATCTATCTATCATCTATCTATCTATCTATCTATATCCACTAACTGAATTTAATTGAGGTATAATTTATACACCATGCAGTCTCCTCAATTATAGTACACTTTGATGGCTCAGTATGTTGGCGGTGTTGTGAACCCATCACCATATTCAAATTTTAAACTTTTTTACTATCCAAAAAGAAGCCCCCATGGGCCTCTTTTCACACACCGCTTTCCATTTCTTTCAACTGTCCTGTTGATTATCCAAATCCCTGGGCGGCTACAATGTACTACTTGACTGTATAGTTGCCCATACATTTAATATAAATGGAATTGTACATCATTTGATATTTTGTGACTAGACTTTGTATGAACTCACAGACTTTTTTTGATGAAAGGCAAATAAACATACAAATATTTTAACAAAATAACTTGTCAAATCAGCTTCAGCATTTTCATAACCAGCTCTTGAAATAAGCACCATGAATTGTAAGATGCAAATGAACACTACGATTTGCCCATATCTGGGAACTGGGAAGTTTTTGGTCAGGCGTGTGTTTGAAGCTGTGTTGATTTATACACTAAGGAAATAGCAGATCTATCATGATAAAATCAAACCTCAACGAATCAGAAGTATACAGGAAGCCTGTCTTAATTATTTTTAAATTTTGTATGGCATAACCTTAAAAGAATACTCTTCTCACAGTCTAAGTCTTAGAACTGAATTACCAGCACGACTTACAAGTCATTTGAGAAGTATGTCAAGGCCTTGAGGGGGAGAGGCACTCTCAAAGTATGACATAGCAATTATTTTCCTGGTAGTCAGACATCTCCAAGTGTTATTAAACTATATTTGAAAAGTTCTTTTACTTTATACAATGTACAAAATAAACTAAAAGGAGGAAGCAGAGGATGGTTTTCTAGTATCTACAAGGCAAACACCCAACTTTCCTCATAGCAGCAGCCCATGTATGTCCACTTTGCCCTAGGTAAAGCATGAAAGGCTGGCGATCCGAATTTTCTCTCATAAATAGAAATGGCATCCGAACAGTGGAGTCTCAGCACCACTTCTTCCTATACTACAACTCACTTTGACTGTAATAAACACAAACACAAAGTGCATTCCAAAAATCTGTTTTTTCACTCATACCTTAAAGTGCAGCAAAAATTCTTTTAACAACTGAGAAGAGCACTCTTTTGTAGCAATTCCATAAAAAATTTCTATTTACAAAATATCTATCCACTAGTAAAACCAACAACCCTTATGGGAGGCATGGGAAATAACACTTGACCCCTCTGAGGTATACATGCAGCTATATTTGCACTGAGCAAATAGTTGGTAAGTATGCCAGTGCTTTGAATGTTTCCATAAAACTGGGAGTGATGTCATCCTGACTGAAAGCTTACTTTTATATATTATTCTACAATGGAGATTAATTTTAAGGGAAAATATATGCCCAACCAGGAAAATTCAGAATTCTTATATCAAAGCAAATAGTTATTAACATTTAAAAATGTTTAACACTGCATACTGATTCAGAAAAATGAACAAGAAAAACACGTATTCTAAATTCAGCAGGACACTATGAAAAGCATATAATAGATAAGTGTGAATCGGTCAAGCTTTCCAAAGATAAAGTCCTTCTCCCTCAGCCAGCCTCTACAGAAGTAAGTAGGGAGTACCTAGAATGCTCCCGGAGGCCTGCCACACAATTTGGCGTCACTGCCCCATCTCCTGTGTGTGGACGGCCAACAGATGGCAGAAGTCCATGTGACAACAGTTCAGGAGCTCCTTTCCTCTTCACCACCTCCGCAGCCAACTGAAGTCATCATTGCTCCCAAAGATCAAGAAAGAGCTTAGCATAGATATGAAGATGACTTTCCTGTGAGAGCAAGCGCACAGGCTACCCACTCAATCGGATGTGCTCTGGCAAATATGGAGTCCAAAAGCAGAGACAACAATGCCCATTGTGAGAAGCATGGCAAGTTCCTTTCAAGCATTACTCATGGCACCTGTGTCATCTAGCAATCTCCTTGCCAAGCAGTACAGAACAAGTGAAAGAATGTAAAAGAAAAAAAAACAGAACAAAGAGGGGCTAGTATCAATAGGACACATCCAAGCATCATAAACATCGGCCCAATTGCTCCTCCGAAGGACAAACTAATTAGAGCTTTGATACCAGCATGGTGGTGACACTGTGCTGTCTCCATGACCTGGGTGGCAGTGGCCAGGAGATCAATGATGCTTATTTTCATTATTCATTTCCTTAAAATACAAGAAAGAAGCCTAGGCTAAGGAACATGTGACAATGTTATGAAAGCACAAATGGCATTCATGGTCTGAGCTGCAGCTTTTGTTTAAAAACTCAACAATATGCATAGCCCCCATGTTTCCCTTCTAGTTGACTTGAACCAAGCTTTCATTGGGTGTTTGGTGGTGTGTGTGTGAGAAAGAACTGGCTGTTACTAAGAAAAACGAGAAAAGAATGGTTTATCTCCATGCCCCTTCTTTCTATTTTTTAATATTCTCTTTTCCCAAGATCTCCAGTATTCTAACAGTACATATTCATTGACCCTAAAGTATCACACTGGGACAATGAATGTAGGATGACATTTTTCATTTCCACTTCAGACATTCAATTTTCCTATTTAAGGCAGAGTCCTCCATATGCCAAGGGTTGAGCAAGTTTTGGGTCAGAGTGGTTAGCTAACTTGTACAGAGACACAAAGCTATCAGATGGCTAGAGCAGACTTTTAACAGTTACGGAGCTTCCATGATTAACTATTGGGCATATTGTTTCCCCATGGCTCTTATAGAATCTTCAACAACGACCACTCCACTCTACCCCTTTTACAATAGACTTGGGGTGTACCACTTGACAGTTACCATGGTTAACAGTTGTGCCAGTTATAGTTCCTAAAGATCATTAAAAATATGAAAGTTGACATTTTGTTTGTGAAGGACTTTTCTCTGCTAGGTGCTAGGAAACTCTCTAGGCCTAAGTCTAAAATTTGTTCACGTGTTTGCAATATATTGCAGAGGCCATACTTACTACCACCAGGAAAGGGCCCGTTATTTGCTAGTTAATGAAATTGTCAGGCTAATGTGGAATAAGAATTTATTCAACTCAGTAATGTGTTGTCAACTTTCTAACCAAGAAATGCTAAAGGCAATTCTTCAATGCGAAATGAAAAGATACTAATGGTAAAGAGGCAGACAGAAGTAGAATATTACAGCATTGTCATAACGTGGGTTTTAGTAGTTTTTGTTCTATGAAATTTGAAAGGCAAAAGTATTAAAAAGAAATATAAATAATGTAACAATGAAGGTATGTCAATAGGTATAAATTGTGACATGAACAATTAGAGCATGGAAATAAAAGTACAGAGTACACATGATTCAATATATGTATGACTGAATATAGTAATCAGCTTAAAATAAACTCAGCAAGAAAGATTGAACACCAATCCCTCGGGCCTCTCAGTAAGCAGGTTCTGAGGGTGACTTTGAGAGGGAAGGAATAAAGAAGGCTTCACTTTTAATTAGAGGTTGTTGAGAAACATAATTCTATGACAATTAGAATTAACAATTTCCATCCAGGAATCATAAAAAACACAATGACCTGAGACTGTAATTGGTGAGGAATCAGTGGCTTTTCATACTGTCTAGGAAGTAGAGGTATTTGGTCAGTTTTCTGCAATGAACAGTATGTTTTTGTGTGTGTTTACTTAGTGTGGCCTTGGTTTTTGTTTGATCCATTATGGCCATACTGTGGGCCTGTCTGATGTTGGTATTCTGGGAATTTTTGGTTGTGAGACAGGGTTTCCCTGTAGTCCCAGCTGGCCTGGAACTCACTATGTAGACCAGGCTGGCCTAGAACTCATAGAAGTCTGCCTGCCTCTGTGCTGGGATTAGAGGTGTGTGCTACCATGGAATTTTTTTTTTTCCAGTGTTCAACAAGGTAGAGCAATGACTTGGCTGTAAGCAGAAGGCTAGCTTCTCAATATCCAGACTGGCTACCAGTGGCTGTTTCCCTTTCTCACCATGCACTCAAATTTGCAGCATAAGGAGTTGTGGGAAACTGGGTTTTATTCCAGTCTTGGAATTCACCAGCTGTTTAACTGGAGAAGGTTTTATACCATTGGAGTTTCCGTTCCCATAAAAAAAAGAGGATGCAGTCTCCCAGCACTACAACTTTCAGATAATTAGTTCAGTTCGATGAATAACTGTGAGAAGATTGTCTCCCTTTTGATGCTATTAAATATCATTGATTAAATTCTGCATTTATCAAGGACTTCTGGGATAGCATGCTGGGCATCATGTGATCACGACAGCTCTCAATGTGGTCTTTATCATGAGCAGCTTGTACTGTGTACTCATGGGTAAGCTAAGGGAGGGTCTACTTTATAGAGAGGTGTCCCAAATCTGCTCACCTTTCCCATTTCTCTTAAATTCTACTCTCCCACCTGCAACTACACCAACAATGGGAATCTTTGGGTTGCTCTACTCATGTTAGACACTGGTTCTCAAGGTTGGCTATACACTGGGATGACCCAGAGGAGTCTGAAAACTGCCAATGTCTACATTCACTTCCAAGGAATGTACTTTTTGGTTTTGGCTGAGATTATTTGGTCACTGGCATTTTTCAAAGTTTTCTAGAGAATTATATCTGGGAGCAGAGTTTGAGAACCACCAATAACATATCTCAAGCTTCAATATGCTTGAATCATTTAGAGAATCTTAAAATGCAGACTTTGATTGGAGAAGTCAAGGGGATACCCTGGGAGCCTGCATTCTAGCAAACTCCAGGATGACATCAATGCTGCTAGTCTGAGGCATACCTGTGGAGTAACAAACATAAACATGTCTCTTCTCACCTTGCTCAAAAATCCGTCGAATTCTTTTAATTTTTGTGAGACATCATTGCACTATGTAGTCCAGGCTGACCTAGAGCTTGTGAGAAAGCAGACTGGTCTTGAACTCATTATCTTTCTGTTTGAACCTCCAGAGTGCTGGGATTTTAGGCATGCACTGCCACACCCAGCCATTCTATGTTCTCGGTGGTGTTTCAGATGAGATCTTTCAATGGGATAAGTGAGAGAGAAGGAGTCATACAGACTTCAGGTTTCCACTACCAAAAGAACAGTCAAGAGCCGGTATTCATTCTCCCCACTCCCCACGCCCCACCCCACCCCGGGAGGATGTGTTACTAAGGGGATTAGACTGTGTGTCTGTATCCATGAGGACCGACTTCTTCTATTCCTGGTTGGCATGAGTCTCCTAAAACAAAGAGCTTCTGTTTCGTTAGGAGTGAATCTTAGTGGGCTATCATCAGGATAAAATTTCAGATTGTGTCATGCTTCATAGTTCTACACTGTACAGCCTAACCACACTGGAACAAGTCAGGGTTTGCCTTTCTACTCCCCGAAGACTCCATCTGAGGGGGAGTTTTCTGTCAGGAAGATACCCTAACTGCCTGGATAGAGATGCACAGGAGATCCCAGTGTTGCGTCAATCCTCTTATACCTCAGAGTCTTGGTAAAAGAAGTTTGGGGCAAAGGCATTGTAAACATTAAGTGCTGTCTATAAGAAAGGGCTTGATTTTTAGTGGAGTTTGGAGAGAGATATACGGCTCTGGGAACTGGGTCCTTTTAGGTTTTGCAAGGTTCTTTTCCTATGGAAATGTACTAATTGGTGACCTAGATTGCTAAGGCCTGATGTGTAGGTGAATGTGCTGTATGTAGGTGGATATGTTAGTTGTGCCTATATTTTCTTAAGGCCCAACGGCTAAAGAATGCATATGGTGCCTTTTTGGGACATGCTTAAGACAAGCACAGACCTTGATTGACATGTGAAATAGGAGGTTTTGAGCATTACAAATAATTACACAAGAGGCCTGAAGAAAAAGAACCTTAGGTGGTGATAAAGGATAGATAAAAGCTGTGAGGCAGGATTAGTGGTTTATTTATGGATTATAGGTCTAAGAGCAGGTATATTCAAAGTGATATGGTGAAGGGGATTATTTGGTTTGCAGAGTAGATTCAGAAAAGGAAATTATTTGACTGCCATCTTTCCCGGTTCAATTCCTTTCTAAGAGTAGGTGGGATAGAGATGATGAAAGTTACAGAGATGTGAGCTTCACAGATCAGGGAAAGTGGAAACTAGGACATGGATGAGAACTTGGTGTTCGATGCCAGGGCTCTTCTCATTGAATCGTGCTATAAGAAGAAAATATGGTGGGCAATGCAAACGGATGAACTTAAGTTGTATGAAGGATGACTTCTGAGAAACTTAGGCTCAAGCTGGGCTTGCCTTTACCTCCTGACAATTTTCCCTAGCTAAAAGTAGAGCAATTTATTTGTTAATGAGTCCTCTAATCTAAAGCAACTGTCTGTAGCTACCTTTGTATATCCTCTCCCTGGAATAACAAATGCAAACTTAGCATAGGCTTCAAGTTGGATAAAAACTTCTCATCTCCAAAGAGGAAATGATGCTGAAGATCTCATTAGGAGTTGACACTGATTGGGATAAGAGTAATGGCTATACACCGGGTGACTTGCAACTCTGGTAAGTATCAATAGCAGAGACAAAATTCAACACAGTGCTCCTCAGCTGAGGCCATGCAGAACAGCACATTCTCAAAAGCAAAGTCTTGGCATGGTCATTAGGAGGATGTTTTTCACTGATGAGGCTCAATGGCTCCTAGCCAGTTACTGGAGAATGATTTAATGGATAAACTACTCTGCTGAAGGAGGCTGAAGCCGACCCAGTCTTCTAGCAATAACGCAAAATTGAAGGTTCTGAGAGGGCTACATCCAGACAAAAGGAGGAACAATTAAAGATTTATGGTGTGAAAATAATTATCATGCTTAATGGCAAGCATCATCCCATTTATTTACAGTCAGGGTGATTGAAAATCACATTGAGAATTTCCTAAAATTTCACAGTGCAGAATCAAAGTAAACAAACCTTCATACATAGCATATTATTTAACCCAACAGTATGTACTCTGGGTTCAATACATAATCAGCAGTCTTGTCTGTTAGACTACTATGAAAAGGAGGATTGAAAGGTCAATCCTTTCAAACCAAATTACTTTATTTCAGAACCTAAAATAAGGCCAAAAAATAAAATATTCTAAGATGTTAAAGTTGAATTTCAATGTTTGGATGGCTATTAATTCCTGTATGTTTTATACCTTTGTTTGTTTGCGATGGGGCCTCAGGTTGGCTATTCTCCTGCCTCAGCCTCCTCAGTGTGGGGATTCTAGGAGTAGATCACAATACTCAGTTGGTCTGACATATTTTAGTGCACAATTTTCAAATTAAATTTTACATGGACGGCTAATACTTTTGAGGTGAGAAGATTGAAGTAGGTTTGACAAAAGCAGGGATTGGACCAAAACATCTGGTAGTATTTCCTCCTCCCTTCTCTCTCTTTGCCCACAGTATATCCTGTCTGTTTCCTTACATGTAGTCTAGTCCCATTTGTACCTCATGCAAGTCTCTTTAGAAACTTACAAGGTTGGGGAATGACTATTCTAGATAAATTCACTTAACAGGCTGGTGAAAATGAGGCACAACCTTGTTTAAAACTGCAGAGTGGGGGTGGAGAGATAGCACAGTGATTAAGAACACTGACTGTTCTTGCAGAAGACCTGGGTTCGAATCTCAGCAGCTAACAAGTGTCCATAACTCCAGTTCCAGGGAATCCGACAGTCTCTTCTGTCCGCCGTGGGCATTGCATGACACGGATGCACTTTCCTACATGTAGGCAATACACGCATGCACATAAAAATAATAAAATAAAATATTTAAAATTACAGGGTTAGTTAACAGACCCAAGAACAGAGTGCTTAACTCTCAGATCTAAGTCTTGGTACTAGGTCATGTGACTGTCCTAGAGAAATGAACCAAACAGACCAAGGGTACAAGAAAAAAGGCATTTGGTAAAGAAATGAATTCTTAAAGCCAACCAAATCTCCAAGCTTGCTTTATTCATGGCCCACCTGACCTCAACTGCTTTTTAGAAATCTCCCTTGTTATCTGATGTTATGGTTTAGTCTTTTGCTCTTTCTCATCTGAATGTTCTATCTAGATTATAACAACTGGGTGGTTGACAGAATGTCTAGCAGTTTTTCTGTCTTGTGCATAATTGGAAGAATTCTTTTTAAGCATGACAGTAATGATCCCACCTTCACACACATCCCAATTCAGGAGATAAATGAAAAAAAAAAGGACTTAGAGATTTAAAAAAAAAATTAGATGGATATTTGAGAATCTCTTGATTATCACATAATGTTAAAAGTTTACCACATGAATATTTCCTTCAATTCTGTTTCATCCTCCAGATACTTTGTTTTAAACTTCAGGATCAAAATATGAGGATACTCATATTTTACTCTGCATGCCATAGTTACTTTTTCTGTTACAGAGGTCCAGCCTGTCATCCAAGGTGTGGGAAATGCCACAGGAGCCACTGACAAAGCAGCCTGGGACTTGGCCTTTCCACTCTTCAAGTTAGGATTCCCCTTTCTGTCTTTATAAAGTAGGTTTCAACTCACCATGATCTCTTAGAAACTTTGCTAAGGCTCTAAGCCACTCCTATTTTATCAGAGTTGGTGGCCTCCTACTGGATCAAACACACAATGCTATCATGTACACTAAATATTCTGTCATATAGCATGTAGTCCCTATTTTATAGTTTTGTTATCATACCAAAAGCCACATCTAGGGGACTCTTGATACCGTTGAGAGTTGCTGATCCATTTAGTCCACAAATTCTTAGGTATCTACAATAGTAACTCCCCGTCGGTTTTCATTTTTCTACATTTCTACAGGGATTTCAATTTCTACAGTCATAAGTACAGTGGGCAACTGCATCAAAAATAATACAGAATCAACATTCCATGGACAGCCACTTTGGGATGGGCAGTAATGGCCTGCGAATTAGTTCTGCTGGTAAGTGGAACCTAAGTTCAAGTCCCAGAACCCAAGGTGGAAAGAGAGAGGGCTCCTGAAACTAATTCATTCTCTCTCTCTCTCTCCCCCCTTCCCTCCCCCTACACACACACACACACACACACACCATAAAATTGAAAAAAAAAAAAAAAAGACAGGCAGTAAGACATGCACAAAGTTTCCTGAAAAAACTAAAACACTACTTGTCTCAGCCATGCTTTTAATTCCAGCACTCTGGAAGCAGAGGCAGACAGATTTCTATGAGACAGCCTGGTCTACCTAGCAAGTTCCAGGTCAGCTGGGGTTACAGGGAGACCCGTATCACAAAAAACTCACCCCCCACTCTCCCCCTAAAAGACCCAAATAAAAACCCACTTGTCTCATTTGCAGCTCAAAGCAACCCATCAAAGTTCCTAAGGCAGCTGCTCACTCCATGCTCCGTAGTTTGGATGACCCAGGCCAAGGCCTCGCCCACGACGTCTTGCTGTCTCCATCAGCCTGAACGTGCCTGCGTGACGTCCTCCCAACCTCACCTCGATGGACTCCCCGAAATCAAGCAACAGGGCCGCAAGCCAAGGCGGAGTGTGTGACTAGAAACGAAAATTTTGAAAGCAACGGGCGCCCCACACCTCAACGGCAAACAACAGGGCACTTCACCACAGACTGAGCTTGCCAGTCATCTTAGGAGCGTGCTCCTGGAGGCCCTCAAGCGCGGGGGGTGGGACTTCCGGAAATCAACTTCCGGTAGGGAATTTCCGGTCTGTAGGTAGGGTATTTGGCCGTGGTTGTGGAGCCTTGTCAGCTGACATATGTGATCGGTGCTGGTGGTCTGGCAGTTTCAACCATTTGTGAGGAGTGAACAGAGGAGTCCCGTTGGATCGTGGCTTCAGTTCCCGGACAGGTGCAGAGGCCCCTTCCGACGTAGACTCCAAGGGGTGCTGATGAACCTGGTGGTCCCTGGGCTGTTTGTGGATGCCAAGACCTCCCACAGTGAAAACAGATGGGAAGCCAATTAAAGCAGATGACCTTCAAAATGATGTGACAGTTTGAAAATCAATGGGTACCCAAAGGTATGATCAGAGCACTTAGGTGTATAGTGGGTATAGAATCCCTCCAACCAGAGACACGACCCTGGTGAGAGCTGGATTCTTGGGGTTTCTACTGCAGTAAATGCAAAGAAATTTTATTCACAGATTAACGTAGGAGACACGGCATAGTGAGCCATCTCATCCTCATGCCATATGACTACACTGTGCCTGACCAGAATGCTAAGGACATGGCCTGTCTCTCTCACTACTGTTCTTTCAATGTCTAGAATACTTCGTAGTACAACATAAATGCTCAATAAAATTATGTTGAATGGAGGACAGGACTGCATATAAAGGTACACTGAAGGTAAAGGAGCAAGCTTTTCCATGCTGAAAGTCAAATCTGTTTTTCGATGAGTGTGTTGTATCCCTGAAGTAATTTCACAGGAAAGCAGTCTCTCAGATGTCTACTGGAATCCATGGATAAAGGAATCAATAATGTTCCTTAGTGACTAGGAAAGTTTATTCTATTTGATTCTCTCCCAAGTGTTCATTACCATTGGGAACAGAGCCAAAGACAAATAAAAGGAAAGAGAATAATTTCTCCAGAAACAACAGAAGTCAGAAGTGAAAACCCTCACAGTGTTCCTAGGCATTGCTGCCAGAGACCAGATCATCCAGTGAAAATCTGAAAAAGAGTCAGTGTGAGTGGATGGGTCTCTTAGCTCTTCACATGGAAATTAAGGACCAGTACAAAGAGGTCCGCAGTCAACTGGGATACGCCTGCATGGCAGCTTCTGTTGTTTTGAAACGTTTCTGCATATGTTATTAAATGACCATTGTGTGGGGTCACCAAGTACCTGCCAATCTCATGGTCCTGACTGCCCCAAGGCCTTTGTATGCACAACCACCACCTCCATCTCCCCTGAAAGCTCCAGGTTCAACAGGCCTTGGAGTAGTCGCCAGTGTGGTGCTGACCAACATCTGCCCTCCTTCCTGGGAGGGTGAGGGGGTAGTGTCCTACTGGTTGCCAGTTCTGAGACTACTTTAGGAGAGTGCCAGCTCTTACCTTGCAGATACCAAAAAGCCAGTTATCCTCTCCATTGTCTGTGAATCCATGAATAACGAAGTGAGTTTTTCTGTTTGTTTTGAAATGGAGTTTCTGATACTTGATGCATCTGCAGTGATTACCTGTTTGAAGGAGAAAAGTTTTTCAGGTCAAGTTTCTTCTAGTAACCTCTGGAATCATTTATATACAGAGGGACGTGGTAGGTAACCAATGACTATTGGGATTTGAGATTCTCAGAACTAATGATTCTCATACTATAGCTAAGCTACTTAACCATCAAGTTGTTCTTTTTAGGTCAACACAAATTTTTATACCTGTTCACTTTGAGATGATATATGTACTACAATATTGGTGATGAAGATCTTTTCTGTACATACTGAAAGCCTTTGTATGTGTCCCGTGTGTGTGTGTGTATGTGTATGTATGTATGTATGTATGTATACACACTCAAATATATGATACAACTGTTTGGTTATATTTGTATGTACTCTGAGGATATAGGGGATATATATATATACACATATATACATATATGGAATTTTATATATCATAATGGGAAAATAAGAAAATTACTAAATAATATGGCAATATTATAAAGGTACCAGACCACTTATAAGCAAGTTAAATAAAATCATACTTTCCCTAAAATAAAAAATAAATGAGGTGACAGACAAGAACTGTGAAGATGAGACAGGAGGAAGAGGATGACTATAATGATGACAATGATTGGGACTAGGGTGATGGTAATTCATTAAGGGTTTGTCTTGAATGGAGGAACTAACCCACAGGCAAATTGACAGACTTTTAGCTATAATTCAGCCAAATTGTCTACTCCAACTGACCAGGTCTTAAGAAAATTTGAAAATAAAATCAATGTAGATAAGCTAAGTGTTACTGATTCTTCCATAAAGCCACCAAAAAATTTAGAACAGATT